>NC_067472.1:99007399-99314020 GCF_947179515.1 Apodemus sylvaticus
GCCAAGTGCTGAGCTTTCTGATATGCTCTTTGCCAAGGGATCTGGGAGCCTAATCAGTTTTTGATTAGCAGATTATTGGCACATTGTCATTGAAAAAAAAATTAGTGAGCCAGCCTGCCACTGTACGGAGAACACTGTATGTGTGTGTGCGCGCGTGCACCCATATACCCTGTGTCCATGTAGGAAGGTGATGATTAAAATCTAAATAACAGGTAGAGGCAGGTGGATTTCTGAGTTTGAGGCCAGCCTGGTCTACAGAGTGAGTTCTAGGACAGCCAGGGCTATACAGAGAAATCTTGTCTTGAAAAAACCAAATCCAAAAAACCAAAAAAAAATCTATAAAAAAAAAATCTAAATAACTGTTTTGAATTCAGTGTGTCTTTAAGAGGGGCATCTTTTTGTAGGTAGTAAGTATAACACACACTGGACTTCATCAATCTTCCCCTATCAGTGGCTTCCCATTTTCTCTGCCCTTTATTCCAGGCTCCCTTTCTTGCCATTGGTAAACAGTAGGACCATCCATCTGCTCAACATGGTGATCTGGCTATCACCCCAAACTCCTCCCTGTCTGCCTTTCCATGTGGTGTCAGCTCATAACCCATCTGAGTCGACGCCCCTCTCCAGAGCCGTCTACCTCTGCCTTCCAGCCTCAGCACCCCAATCCCGTCCACTGCTCTCATCTGTCTCCAGCCTCCCGCCCAGCTCCTCCAGATGGTCAGCACAGTCCTGTTAAAATGTCAATTCGAGTATGCTGCTGTTCATCGTAAAGGCATTCCAAAGTTCTGATAGAAAGGGTATCCCCACACCCCCTTTTCGGTATCATTCACGTTCCCCCCAAGGCCCTGAGTTCAATCATTTAGCTGCTGTCCCCGAGCTGGTCCACCCCTTCCTTATTCCGTGCCTTTGAATGTATAGACCTCTCCTTTCCCTCCTCCTCTTTGCTCAACAGGAGAATTCTTACCCATTTCCAAGAGCTTGCTCAAACAGGGTCAGCCTGTGTCTGGAGGCATGGGAACTCCCTCCCCCTGCTCCCTTACACACTGTGAAAACACCAGTCACATAATTGGTTGCACTACACTGGGACAGTTTATGGTCCATCTTCCTGGCCAGCCTCATGAAAGCCAGCACTTAGTCTTCACCGCTGTAGCTGCAGCACTCAGTGTGGGACCTGGCCCCCAGCAGGAGTGGGAGACACGTGGAGAGAGCACTTTCAGAGCAGGTGGGACTTACTGCCAACACAAATTGCCACTTCTTCCTTCTCTGGCTTTACAACACATTTCTTCAATGACCAACACACAGTTGGTATCTCTGAAGAGTAAATCTAGTCTCACAGCAAAGGGTATAAATTTGTGGTAAAATAACTTACTCTTGTGTTCAGGAAAATTTAGTAATATAAACCCTGAGAATGCAGCATCCTATTCAGAGTCTAAAACCAAGGTGTTGATTCCTGATGAGTGCCTGTGAAGCAATGCCTGGAATTTAGGACTTTCAAGTAAAAGGCAGCCTGAAAAGTATACAGCCTGAAAAATGTGCACAGGTCTGGTGTGTGTGTGTGTATGAGAGAGAGAGAGAGAGAGAGAGAGAGAGAGAGAGAGAGAGAGACAGAGACAGAGACAGAGAGACAGAGAGAGACACAGAGAGAAAATCTAGGGCTCTGCACATGCTACCACTGAGCTATAACCCCAGCCCCAAATGTATGCACTTGATCCTGATTCAATTCCATAGCTCCCTCATTTCAGACCCATTCTGGGCCCAAACTGTATATTCATTCTCGAATGTGTGCATCCTCTAACTCAGCAATTTTGTGCTGAAAATGTTTACCCATTACTGTATATATGAAATTCATATAATGACTCTGTCAAGTGTTCCTTTTTAAACTGAAAAAATAATGTAAAGAACAAAAGCACATGCCACATGCACGCACATGTTTTCCACTGAACTTTAAAAAAAGCCTTAGCCAGGCGTGGTGGCGCACACTTGTAATCCCAGCAGTTGGGAGGCAGAGGCAGGTGGATTTCTGAGTTCAAGGCCAGCCTGGTCTACAGAGTGAGTTCCAGGACATCCAGGGCTACACAGAGAAACCTTGTCTTGAAAAAAAGAAAAAAAAAAGCCTTATAATTACATATCTGTAGTAACGTCAAATGTTTTTCTTTGTGTGTCTGTGTGCATATGTGGATGTGTGTCAAAGTCTGGCTCGGCCTCCTAAGGAAAGGGACCATGGGTCCTGGTACCACGCCCAGCGCAAACGTGTTTCATGAACAGGGGCAAGCATGCTGAGGGACAGCCAGACCTAACTCTAATTCAGGTGTGAGGGGAACTTGTTTCACTATTGTGCTGCAGCTTACGCTTCAGACACCAATATTTTTGTGAACCATTGAAAACCTCAAAAGTGGGTAGGAAAGGGGAAGGAGGGAGAAAGGAAGGAAGAAGAGGGGGAAGAGTCAGGGAGAAAGAGGAGGAGTGTAACCTGGAGTAACCCCTCAAAGTCCTCCTCAGTTGAGCGGCCCGCAGTAACACCATGGAAGATTAGCTGCCGAGGCGAGGGATGTCGCTGAGCTGGCAAAGCACCCACCTCGCTGGCGTGTGCAAGGCCCAAAGTCTCATCTGTCACCAGGGAAGAATGAAATAAAAAATCTTAAGCTGTGTGTGTGTGTATGTGTGGGGCCACACCTCTAATCACTCTCAGCACTCAGGAGGCTGAAGTGGGGGATCATGGGCTCAAGGTCAATCTGAGAGCCACTGTCTTTAGAAAATGGGGTTGGGGGAAGGAGAAGAAAATAAAGATTTTTCGGGGCTGATAAAGTTAAGAAACTTGCTGGGTGTATTTTATGGCCAGTGCCTCTGTCCGCCCCTTTCCTATCTATGTGCACCATCTAATCACAACAGACATTTACAGCTGGCACTAATTCTCCTGCTGACAGGGAGGGAGCTGATCCTCAGAGACATCCGGTAACTTGCTCAAGCTCAGCAGCTGTAAGTGGCAGAGCTGGTATGAGACCCTCCTGGTAGACAGCAGTGACCAAGCATGCTGGGTAGCTCACCGGGATGTTTAATTGGGCCATGGATTCCCCTCTGATTAAATGATTTTGCTTTCTCGATTTCTTGTTGCTTTAGTCACAGTGTGCTTGCATGAATCTGGTTGGCACATTCATATTTCAAATCAGACTTCAGGCATGAGTTCAAAAAAACCTAAACAGTTAAAGGCTCGTGCATGGGAGGGGGCATTTCCTCAGTGGCATATACACTGGCAAGACACCCATGCTCCTGTAAGCAGCCCTAATGAAACTCACTGAGTCACTCAAAAAGACAATCAAAGCAGGAAGGGGACTGCTTGGGAAGAGGAAGGAGTAATAGGGGCAGGAGGGACACCAGAGCGTGATAGGGGAGGGGTGAATATGCTCAAAATACATTATGTACATGTGTGAAAAGAAAACAGAAAGCCATATTATTATATAATTAGCATATGTTAACACAAGCTTAAATAAATCCATCCTCATGGCTGGTTACCGCTCTAGCATTTGTCTGTCTTCCAAATCTATTCTTTCTTCAATGTCTTCAATCATATGGAAGGACTTTGATTAACAACCCCCACCCCACCCCAATAGCTACCCAGCAAGTAAATCCCATCTAGTCTCACAAAACCTAAAAGCAGAAGCCATATGTTGTTCTCTGAGCACCGAGGGGGTTAGAGTTAGAGTGAGCTCAGTGCTTAACTTCTCAGTCCTCCTAGGATGAGTGAGTGCAGCCTGGAATTTGGTACAGATCTATTGTTTAGTAGTTGGCTTTCACACTACCACATCTTATGGAGAGCTTATCTGTAGAGTCTATGGTTCTACCACTCTCTGGGTCTTCTGAGTGGTCCACTTCCCTTAAACCATATCACAACTTTGTAACACAACAATGGCTGTAGCTTCTTCACCACAGCCTATGATATCCTTAGCCACCATCTCTTAGCTGGATTATCGTGATTTTCTGTCAGGCGGAGGGGTGGTCCCAGTTCTAATCAGAGAGCAGCTGGTTACACCATCGTAGACTTGCCACTATCACAGCACTGAGCATGCCTTGCCTGGAAGGTCAGTAGTGCTGCACGGGTTCCTTGGCTGGGCAGGAGTGGTGAGCAGGAGTGGTGATGACTGTCTTCCTCAGGCAGTGTTGAGAGCTCAGCACTATTTCTAGTCCTGATTTTGCTTATCTTCTTCTACTGAGGGAACTCATACTTAGCAAGGCAGTGTCCTGGGCACCCATGGATTCAGACACAATCTATAATGATGAGAAGGCTATATATCTGTGCTTTGGGGCTTGAGAGAATTATTGGCTTAAAACAGTAAGAGGAACATCATCTGGACCGAGTAGTCCTCAGAACCTCCCGTGTGATTCAAAAATCCTTTTTTCTTCCCTATTCTTCCCTCTCTTACTTCTCAAGGAGCTCATCTGACAGCAGCAGCTGCAGCTGAGAGTGGCTTCCTGTAATAAGGAGAGGGTTTCTCAAGGTCTTTGCTATTAACTCTTTCATGCCCACTGCTATGTGGAGGAAGCAAAAAAGCTGGGGCTGGGGCTGATGCGGATGGCCTGCACACACAAGGACTTAGAGCCTGCCCTATTTAAACCAAGGACCGGCAGTTACCCTGAGAGTACAGGGCTTCACTCAGTTTTGATTTCCTTCTCATTCCTGAGGAGATTTCTATCTGGGTAAAATATGTTGGTTTAATACTTGAAAAGTAACAAATGTTACACTATTTGTAAATAGTATCATAAGAGCCATTGGCTCTAATCCTAGCAGTGGATATTTTTCAACTTCTATGAATAAAGAATTTAAAATGCAGTTGAAAGATAAAATTGTATGGCTTCAACTTAAAAACCAAGTATGACAATGTTACCCTAAAGGCCCAAAGAGGAAAGAGAGGGCCTGCTGTCCTGTGGCTTTAAGGTCCTGGGATATAATCTTCCATAGTCAAGTGGCCTTGGTTGTCAACTCATTCTTGGACCTTGAGTCCTAAAGAGAGAAGCACTCCTACACTTCCATTCCCCCAGCAGTGACCCAGCCTGACAGGCCAGGATCCTCTACAGGAGATCCTACTCCAGCCCTTAAAGTTTGCAGTTAAAAGGTCTTCTGTCCATCCTTTTCTAGAATGTCCTTTCCAATAGACGGAGGGTTACTCCTTACCCCTGCAGAGAAGCTTCTAGAGACAGGACACAAGCAGATGATGCTCAGTATCATACTGAGGAACTACAGATGTCTGTGTGTCCGGGAGAATTCCTACCTTCTCCTAGCAAGCAGGGATTGCTTGGCCCAAGTCAGCCTTCTTTCTTTACGTGACACTGAACACAAATAGTAAGGATGGTCCCTTAGATTTTGGGCTTAAAGTACCTTAACATCTCTAAGTTGCAGAGGTTTATTACCCACACTTCTGGATATCTGAAGTCGAAGGTCAAGGCTCCAGGGTTTTGGTGTCTGGTTAGGGCTAGTTAGCGCTAAGCCTTGATAGGCCATGTCCTTCTTGCTGTGTCCTTATATAGTAGGACTCCTTTATTAGATCCCAGTTCTATCCATGTGGCAGAGACCCCTCACTTGATCATTCTCCATCTTTTAATACTACCTCATTGGGGATCTAATTTTAAAAAGATTTCTTTCTTAAAAACGAAAAAACAAAAAAACAAAAAACCTCTCCCCAAAAAAAACCCCAAAAATCAAACATTCAGACCACCACAGAGATAAAATGTAGATAAGGCCCAGAGAAAAACACAAACAGATGTGGATTTCTTTGGATCCAAATTTCCATGTCCCCTGCAGAGACTTCATTAAGCATCAATAACAGGAAGAAAAATCCAGAATGTTTACATTTTACAATTTGTAGTCAGTCTTAATCTTTTTGGATGGCATTTACTTGCTTGATTGGTTTTATGACCTTTCTCTACCCAACTGTCAGTCTGAACATTTATTTATCAATATTAAAGTACCTAAGCAGGTGTCACCCAGATCCCCAGCCACACAGAACACAACCACACTGATATTTTCTGACTCGTACAGAATGCTTGTTTTGGACAGTTGGAGTATAATGCATCATTGCACAGCAGGTGCCTAAAAGTTGAGATTGCTTTATGTAATTGCCAGCAATTTATAAACTTTTCCTTGGTTTTGAGAAAATTCTCCTTTAAGATTATCACTTATAAATGCTATCACGTATCCTACCTTGAATTTTACTTAAAATGGGTGAAAAGATATGATCTCATTGCTCCTGATTGCCAACTTTCAACACAGTGAGATTTATTACTTATTATTTAACAATAAAGGGGCAGGAGTGAAAAATAAAGTGACTAGAGCTACTAATGTTAAAAGTTATTTTCAATTTTTAATTATATTTCTTTAGCAAGTATGTGTGCATATATGTGTGTACATGCATGCACATGCACTCATGAGCAATGACACACACATTTGTGAAGTGTACAGAATGAGCATGTATCACTGCAGACATGTAGAGGCGAAAAGACAATTTTCAGGAGTTCGGTTCTCTCCTTTTGCGGGCTAGGTCCCAGGGATTAAATTCAGGCCATCAAGCTTGGTAGCAAGTGTTTTTTCCAGCTAAGATATCTCACTGGTTCAATTTTCACTTTCATTCAAAATCAACTAAAATGTGGGGAAGAAGACTCCATGGAGAAGAAGGGGCACATGACCGAGCTGAGAAACTGCCTTTGATGGGCCTTTCTGTGGGCCCTTCAGCTCCATGTATGAGCTGAATGCCCCCTGGAAAGTCCCAGGCATAATGAGCAGCTTAGCATCTGCAAGTGGCTCTTTCAGAAGCATCATAAATCAATGATTTATTTCATCTGTGAAGAAAGAATCAGCCCACCCTCCCCATGTGTCAGCAAGTCCCCTGTGAATGCCATTCTGGAGATGGGAGGAGAGAAAGTGCAAGTCCACTGCCATCCACCTGCTGGGCTGTAGGTATCGGCCACACCCCAGAGGCCAGAAGGAGCTACAGTGAGGTGATCTGGGAAGGAGAGGGCTGTGAAGACAGTTAACCTTCTACTCAACACTGTTGGTGTCTTTTATGTCTCTAGTGGTTATTTTGAGTGCTTCTGTGCTTCATATGATTCCTGTCTCTACAGACCTTTGAGGAAGTTCTGGATTCTGTCTTTTTTCTGAAAATGAGAAAATACTTAGTGCTTCTGTACAATGTAGGAAGAAAGAGTTTCTTGTGAAGGTTAACCACTTCCTTACTGTTGGGGTTTTGTGTAAGCTCCACCCCACACCTACCTGGCAATAGCCAGGTATGCCCCGCCCCAGAGATCTGGCCCACTATAAGAAGGGCTACTTGCTCCTCCTCGCTCTCTTTGCTCACCGCTCTCCCACACTCTTACCTCTCTGCCCCTGGGGCTCTTCCCCCCCCCTCCACGTGGTCATGGCCGGCCTCCACACACTCTCTCTCTCTTTCTCTCTCCTCTCTCTCTCCCTCTCTCCCTCTCTACCACTAACTCCCATCCCCTATTCTGAATAAACTCTATTCTATACCATGTCCGTGATGCCTTCATCATCCTTATTACCCCTTCATTTATACTCCTTCACTTTCCCCCAGCTGGAAACACAATGTGACTGTGCCCACTCATCCAAACTGTCTTCTGACCGTTACCATTCATTGGAACAGGTTCTAACAGGTGAGCTGCTGGTTTCCTATGCCGGCCATGTAGCACCATTTTGTATTCACTGTAGTCAGTTCAGCTCAGGGGCTCCCTAAGTGATCATGGACACTGCCTTGCTGTATACCACCATCAGAAAACAGTTCACGAAATTCCAAAGGCAGGTCCTTCCCACGACCCCACCCAAATCCCACGCTTCTCCTCTTCTTTTATTTCCACAGATGGTACATCATGCTGTTGTATAAAACTGGAACTGAAATATTTTCCTGGTGAGAAGAGCCAACTTAAGGGCTAATGTCCTTGTCATTTCCTTAATAGCTCTCACTCAGGGTACTGCTGCTAGCCTCTGGGATATCTGTGTGTTCCCTCTCTCTTATGAAAGCAGGTACCAAGTTCTCTAGGACCCAGCCAACCACATCAGCTTAACAGGAGTCTCGTGTTGTACTAAGGACTCTCAGTTCTGAATATTATCTTCGTTGTACTCAAAATGTAAAGCCATGGTGATTGGCTAATTAACAGGAAGGATGGAGGAAATGATTTCTGTTCACTTCTTAATGGAGAAGTAATCAAAAGCTTGGAGCAACTAAGAAGTACCAGCTCCATTGTAATGGGTAATTATTAAGAAAAAGTACCGCCCTGCCATAGACTCTGTAAGCACCCGCTCCTTCCAAGTATCCTGTAAAGCATGATTCTTAAACTTGATTAGTTAACCAAATATATTTATGTATGTAAAACTCCCAATTACATAATGCCAATTTACAATAAAGTATTATCCCAATATTTCTAACCTCTCCGCACACCAGAAACACATCTGACACCATCTGGATCTCCTCCTCCACTCCCTCTTGCAGCTCCCAGGCTCCCTTTCCCTCCGCCCCTCCTTCTCTTAGCTCCTCCTCCTCTTTCCCCTCCAATCACGGGCCTCTCACTGCCTCAGTGTGAATGGATAATAAATATCTTGCAACACTCCATTCAAACATGTGCTACAGACTCACTCTCAGTAACTTTTACACCTTGCCCTCTTCTACCTTGGGTTCCACCGAATGGGGATTCTGCATCTTCTATACAAAAGGAACCCAGCTGATTCCATTACACACTCCTTTTGTTTATCCTTCCCAAACTCATCAGATATTAACTACGTATGTAAACAGGGTTGATCTTTGAATATCTATAAATTGTGTCCCGTGCACTGAATTAATGAAAACTGGAGGCAGGTAACGCAGTCAACAATCAGTTTCTCATAGAAAAAAGTCATAGGGGGCACTGTTGAGTGAAAAGAAACACTTCTGATCTCTAAACATTTCCTTTACATGTCCAGAGGGCACTTTGACATCCGGGACATAATTCATAGGTAGAGAAAAATACTACTGTGTTAGGAAGGGAGTTTCTAGAGAGCCAATGGCAAAGTCCCATCAGGACACACAGTGACCCATCAGAATGGAGGATACACAATCGTCATAAGAATGTTAGATACCAGCTGTGGAGCTGCATGTCTCAGAGATTATCTGTGGGTCTGCAGTGAAGCCACTCCAAGTCCCAGGAGGAGAAAGCCTGGGAGCAGGAAGAAGTGACTCTGGTCTGCCCCAACTTTATACCTTATGATCAGACGGCCTGAGGCAAACGAAGTCTGGAAGTGGCCCTGGACTAGCATGAGCCACAGGAGAAAGAGGTCAGAGGATAGTAACTGGGCAGGTCTGCGACAGCACGCAGGTTCCCGTAGCCCCATGCACCCTTTCCGTTTACATCCTTTGAAAACTGCTCCTCCTATTGCCTGCCTCTGCCGGGAAGAGCAACCGGCCCAGAGTGTACAAGTCACTTGCACCTTTGGGAACCAGTCATCATCACTCTATTGAATTTTCCTGTCTTGCTGGTACCTTTCTCAAGAACTATCATCCTTACACTGTTGATGGGAGTGGGTTACCGATTACCTTTCTTGGACCCAGCCTGGAAAATCAGATTATTTTTTTCCTGGGAATGTGTAGATTCAAGATTCGAAGTGGGCTCTATTGAGCACTAGATAGGCAATATTTAGAAATGTTTTAAAGAGGGCACTGTTGCAACACTGAGGCAAGACTCCATAACTGATGTTTGGTTTAGGTTCTTCACAGCATTAAATTTATAGCTTTACTCCTAAAAAAAAATTATAGCTTTACTGAGCCTCGGTAGTACACAGACAACTCTGGTCATTATAGTACGTCCTGTGCTATTGGACTGCCGGGGAGAAAGGGTGCAGTGGGGTTAATCATGTGATCTTTACATGCTTCTGTAAAGCCTTTCTGGCCTGATGAACATAGCTATACAAGGGCTAGACATTAGGAGAAGATGAATCCACACTGAGCATCCTAGCATAATGTATGTATGTGTGTGTGTGTGTGTGTGTGTGTGTGTGTATATATATATATATATATATGTATATATATATATATATATGTGGAACCTCTTGTTCCTGTGCTCATATTAGTCCAGGGGCCACCTTTGCACTTAGTTGCTACTTTAATCCATCTGATCATAGGGTTTCAAACTTGGGGTAAACCAGAAAACTATATATATATAAAATGTAAAAATTTATAAATGGGGTTATTATTACATTCTATGAATTAAGATAAGGACTTTACCATATATTCTTAGTGCATTATCTGTCATTATCACCTCAGAAAAGTACAGCATGATTTAAACAAATGGCATCTTCATCTGGTTTCCCATAATTCCAAGTCTTAATCCAGACATTACATAGCACTTTACAGGGAAGCTATGCAAAACCTGGAACTATTGCCTGCTAATCTCCTGAGGCTCCGATGTAGGTCAACTTGACTGTCAGGAGGGTGAGGAAGGTGAGGACACGACCAGATCAACACCATCTTATCTTGGATGCACAGAGGAAGATGCTGTGATAAGAAAGCCCTTAGCACTCTGTTCTGCAGTCCTACACAAGGGACATTCTTTCCTCTAAGTCCCAGGAAAATTGCTCTGGGAAAGCTTACATGGCTTTCTGAGCTAATGACATTATAAAGAGTAAAGAGAAAGGCACTGGCTGACCTTTGGGTGCGCAGTGAAGCCATGCCAAGTCCCAGAGAGAGAAACGGATTTTTGAATTCATTGGTTCTGAAGACTCCATCTGCTGCCTACCCTGGCAATGTCAGGGTATGTTTGCTATAACCCTGAGTAGATGGCCAGGTCTCTGTAGGAGTAAGGGTTCATTTATAACTTAGTCCCTTGGTCGCTAGAAGAATGGAGTTTCTGTCAGGCCAACCTCATTCACATTCTTATGAAGCATGCCCTGTGCCCCATAATATTTGCTTAAACACACACACACACACACACACACACACACACACTTTTTTAATTTAAGAGAACATAATAGCAGGTTAACTTTACAATTGAGTTAAAGGGGGAAAGGGGTACACCTTAAATCTATATATCTGAGTTGTAGGTAGTGGTGGCCTATGCCTTTAATTCCAGCACTTGGGAAGCTGGGGCAGGCAGATTTGTGAGTTTGAGGCCAGCCTGGCCTACAGAGAAATTTCTAGGATAGACAGGACCTTCACATACAAACCATGTCTCCCAAAACAAAGCATGTATGCATGTATACCACTTAGCAAGTGACTCTTTTAACCTGGAAGAATGCTCACTGGGGTTCCTAGCTATTGCCATGAAAACCAACATGGCTGTTTTTTCCTCATGCTACAGAGCTCTATGATGACACAGAGACCCATCAGAATGCAGGACATACAATAATGAAAACTTTACCGAGCCCTGGTTAGGTACCAGCCGTGGAGTGGCATTTCTTATAGATGATCTATGCTGAGGATACAGCTAAGTCATAGGGCACTTGTTCAGCAGTGAAATACCTAGGCTCCACCCCAGCACGGTATAAAATGAGTGTGGTGGTGTCTGCCTATACATTCTCCATTACATAACAAGCTGAAGGATAGCCTTGGCTATATGAACCCCATCTCAGCTCACCCATCCCCTTAAAGAGTGTAATCTTTACAACTGGCCATGAAAGAGAGACAGGCAGTTACGACAACATGACGGATGAGAGGAAGCAGAGGTGAGGGACAGTCAACCGGCACGTGGCTGCACAGTGTGTGAACCTAGGTCCACCCAGCTCCAGCACACATACTTCCCAGACCGCCTGTGACCGCCTCCATCCAGAGTGGCTGACAAAGCATGGTCCACCCCCCACCTTCTTTAATCTCATCTGGTACCATTGCCCTAATTTTGCCAGCTGCATGTTTATTTTTAAAAGGGAAGGCAGCATTTCCCCTCTGGAGACGGAGCTATAGTTCAGGACATGACTTCAAAAAACAGGCAAGCGGCCACAGAGAAGGAGCAACTTTGCTTGCCTTTCAAATCGGGGACATAGGCATTTCATTTCCTTAGTTCCCGTGCAACCACTGAGACATGACCATTGCACCAGCTGAAGTAGTTCTAGCCACTGTACAAATGACTCCCAAGTTTCATTACTTTAACCCTCAAGACACTTATTTCTTACTTATGTAACTGTTGAACACAAACTTGCAAAAAGCTGGGAGCTAAGGGTTTGAGGCGCACCTCCCAGGGACCAGAGTCGCATGACTTTCTTCCCTCTGAAGTGGAAGAAGCCTCTACAGAGCTTCCTACCCTTGCTTTGTGATGCTCCCGCACCTGCCATGCCACACCTTGCCAAGGGTTCCTGTCTGCCAAGGCCACCGACAAAGTCCTGCTTGGTTCAGGGCTCATTTCCCAGCACCTGTGGACCTTCCTCCTTTCCTGTTATCTGTCACAGAGTTTTGACACTTCTGACCACAAAGGAGAATTTAAAGCAGAAGTGATCTCGAAGAGTACAGGAGGTAGATTACAATAGCTTCCACGGGCACTGCCACTAACTAGTGGCATCTCTGGGCAGTTTGCTAAGCCCACATATGGGCTCCACTGAGAATTCCGCCAGGAGTTGAGGAAATGAGGCACAGTTTCCCTGGCTCCTTCTCAAGTTGTTCTCAGGTCTTGAGGTCTCCCTTAGGGATTAATTTTGATTTCAGAAGAGAGGTTTGCCTTCTATGGTTAAGAGACAGAGATACATGCTCAAGAGCCTGCAAATTTGGCAACTCTAGTCTATCACTGAATATAACTAGTGCCTTCCTGTACCATTCCTTCAAAGGGGCCTGGGTAAGAGCTCCTTTTCCTCTCTACTTGCCTGCATGTTTGCTCCACAAACCCACTGCCAAGGGCAGAAGAGCTACCCACACTGGACAGTGAGAGCGTTTGCTTTCAGGGTGCTGATACTTGGAGAAGCTGCCTACACTGGGAGAACAGAAGAACGTTCTCTGCCTGGAACCCACATACCCTTGGTCAATGGCCCTTGCTTGCGATCTGGGGTTCTCATTCCCAGCAGCTCAGCCTCCTATAACCTCAGTGAGCCCCTGAACCATGAGTCCTGGCAGCTCATCCGGAGTCACAAGGCTTATCTCTATGCTCTTTAATGACTCACACTCCATTTCATACACTCTTTGGCCAGTGAGAGAGTCAGTGGGTTAAGGTACTTGTCTCTAAGTTTGACTACCTGAGTTCAAGCTCTGGGGCCCACCAAGTGGAAGGAGAAAACCAACTCCTAAAAGCTGTCCTCCAGTCTCCACATGTGTGCCCTTGCATGAGCACCACCAACAGGCAAACGCATTTATGTAAAAAAAAAAAAAGTCTGTCTGGCAGTATCTATAAGGGCGACAAAGAACGTGGCCCCTCATTCGCAGGTGTGCTTCATGTCATGTGATCCTCAGAAATGTTTCTCAGTGAAAGTCAGTGCTGAAAGGATGGACGCCCACATAAATGAGCCAACGAGCAGCGACCAAGTGAAGAATGCACGAGAGGGGACCGGAGCGAGTGGATGAAAGACAGGTGCAGGACGGCAGCCAGTATGCATGCTCCCTTTCTCTGCAAACAAAACCCTTCTTCTAGTTAGGCACATAATGAAAAGAATGTATTTATTGCCTTCCTTTGAAAATAGACACATCCAAAGTCCCGTGGCTATATCGCATATAAGAACCAGGATCTTGGAAAATCTCAAAGAGAACCCTGAAAGAAGTGCTGCATGTTCTTTTGACCCTTTGCCTTGTTCCACATTTTTTGTGGCATGAAAAATATGATGGTTTTGAGCTCAGCAGCCACACTGCATAATTAGGTAAGTTCTGGGACAGTTAAGCTAAAATATGGGAGAATTCTAGGCTTCTGATGACCATGGTGCCACACCCCACACTATCTTCCTTTTGGATTTGCTGTATGTAGGGAAGAGAGAAATTTACTTTCTATATATTGTTGTTTTGTGCTTGTTATTTTGTTAAATAAACCTGAACCTAGTGTTAAGCAACAAAAGACTTAAAGGTTAGAGCCAAAGGCAGTCCTAAAATTGAGGGTCCCCTCTGTCTCATGCACATGCCCCCCAAAAGCCAACTCAAAACTGTAACATGGAGTCAGAGAATACTGATCCTTTAAAAAAGACAATAAAAATGATCCAAATGTCCTAGGCTGGTAGAGAGAATATCCTGTGCAAGGCACAACAGTGCTGGGAAATGTCACTAGGGACACTGCTGGGAACAGAAGAGCCTGGCACATTCATGCTGTTAACAGCTCTGCATTTCAACAGCAAAACTTGTCATCTACGGAGTGGACCATGTCGGGGTAGGTCTTACCTCCATCAGGGAGTGCCAGTGCGCAATGGGCTTCCGAGGATACGACAGCATCTCACTCCAGTGGTCCCTGCCCAGCCGTTCAGCCTCGTTGCCTACTTGGCACACGCCGATGACCTCATTGTGACCTACACTGTGAAAATGGGCCACAACAGTTTTTTCTTAAAATTTTGGTATGCAGAGGTAAAAAGCAGCAGTTCTCAACCCCTGGATCATGACCCCTTGGGGAGGGGTTGTCATACATCAGATAGCCTACAAACTGGATATTTACATTATGATATATAACAGTAGCAAGATTACAGTTATAAAAGAACAACAAAATAATTTTATGGTTGGGGGGTCACCACAGTGTGAGGAACTGTATTAAAGGGTCATAGCAACAGGAAGGTTGAGAACCCCTGAATGAAAGCAACAGCTTAAATGGGTGGAGGAAATTTGGAAGTGGTGGGCTATTTCTTAAAAACTACTTCTCTAATTTAAAACTACAATCCAAGCTAAATATCAGAAAGACCTAAGGATCAATACTGTAAGTTTCTTAATGCTGGAATGAGTTCATTTGCTCAAAGAACTTCTTAATTTGAGCTAATGATACTGTGTCTGGTTCTGGAAGCCGGCTTCCAGACTTATGGGATGAAAAGGAACCCGTAGGGAGGAATGATGTATAATCCATTCAATTCCCGCAAGAGGCGACCAAGGATGGTGTGGGGAGGCCGGCGGGGAGGGCTCCAAGGATGGTGTGGGGAGGCCGGTGGGGAGGGCTCCAAGGATGGTGTGGGGAGGCCGGCAGGGAGGGCTCCAAGGATGGTGTGGGGAGGCTGGCCGGCCAGGAGGGCTCCAAGGATGGTGTGGTGAAGCTGGTGGGGAGGGCTCCGAGGATGGTGTGGGGAGGCTGGCCGGCGGGAGGGCTCCTGGGCCTCCCTGCTCCTTGTTTCATTAGAGACTGCTGCCATCCTCTACTGTCCATCTTTTCCTATGCTCAGCTTTGGTTCATTGAGCCAACTTGAGTTTTTAACTGTGATAGATACCCCGTTCCTTAAACTTAGGACTGAAACTTTCTGAGATTAGGTCTCTGAATTGAGTCTTTTTACTTTCTCCTTAGGTGGGGAAAAGTCCCTTGAAATAACTGGAAGGATGTAGCCTATCCTTGGACTCTTCAGGATAACCTCTTTTTCCTCCCAGAAAAGACTTCTAGTCTATTTGCCTGGGGAGAAGAAGAGGTGGGAATGGACTCTCTGGGATAGAAAGTCTGTGCTCATGAAAATCCGATGCTTTCAGAGGCCCTGTGCATATGACCATGGGTTTTCCAGGACGCTGTCATGAGTTTACTAGTAACTGAATTGATGCAGAGATCACATAATAAGATTTGTTGATGCAGGAACCTTGGCAAAAGCTTGGGAAGTGCTGCCCTAGCCTTCTACAGCTGGTGGGCAGCATCCCCTCCTGGGACTGGACACCATGGCTGTATGTGTCTAGAGACATGGCAAGGTCTATGCCTAGCATGGACTGTCACACTCAGGGGCCACTGAGTCAGAAGACAAGGTGTGCTTCATGTTGGGATCTACTGGAAAGCATTGAGGTCACTAAGGCTGCTGTGCTGACATTTCAGAGGTAGATGGAAACATTTTTAGCTACAAATAATATTTGTAAGATTATATTAGAAGTCAGACTGATTTTTTTCTTTTATAATTGTGTCCAGACCACGTGGGAGGTTTCTAATTAAAAAGAGACTTTGCATTTCAGTCTAATGACTGGTTTAACATGTATAATTCCCTGTTGGTACTTCCTTTGCATATTAAAATGACTGTTTTTCAAATCTGTCCTTTAAATACACAATTGGCTACAATGCAGGCTATAAATATCTCCTCTGTGCTGTATTAATTAAAAAGTCTAGCATCTTATACATTTTAATGTACCCTGTCATCCATACTGATTCTAGCATTTTCAAGAGAACATTTCTGTGTTTGCTTTCAGACTTAAGTGGATGGAAATGATCTTTATTAAACAGTGCAAGAAGGAAAAAAAAAAGATCGAAGTTATATATTTAGAAACGTTGGTGGTATGGCTAAAGTAATCATTCTGTGTTTTGGGTAGGAGCTTTCCACTAAAGGAGTCGGGACTTCTCAATGAAAACCAAGACCTGTGGGACTGTAGTTCTTCATAGAGAGATACCAGGAAGTGTGCAGAAATAGGAAGGGGAAAGGTAGCATGGGGGAGGGTGGAGAAGAAAGGGGGAGAGGAGAGATGGGGATAGTAGAAGTACTATAGTAACAGGGTTCTGCACTACGGTCTGCACGACATGACTCCCTGTCAGGCTGCTTCCTGTATACTGCCCTTTCAGTCACCATCTCCTGGGACCCCAGCTGAGCTCCCTAGTGTGGTTGCTCCTGTGGCTGCTCCCTAATCTGCCCATTTTGCTCAGAGAACAGTGAGACTGCACAGAGAGAGAGTTCCTGACATCTCACCGGTCGTAGTCCATGACAGCGATGGACAAGTGGATCTGGTCGATGCTCTCGGGAGGGACGTCGAAGACTATGGCTTCATTGTAAACGGGATTAAGCGTGTTCCTCTTGGTGGATGTTTTCCTCTTCTTCAGTCTCCTGCCGTCACACATCAGTGAGACTTTCACGTAGGGATCTGCACAGGCATGAGAACAGGGCACTGTGAGGACAGACGGAGATGCTGGGAATGTGTGGCTAGTGCAGGAAGACTCCCCTTCTCTGTCTGGAGTCTAGAGTTTGAGGATTTTAATTCATGTGATACGTGATGTGGGCAGTGACTACTTAGAACAATTAAGTTATTCATTCGAGGAAAAGCACAGGACACTGTCTCCTCAAAATTCATGAAATTTAAAAATAGGGTGAAAACATCTGTTACCAAATTAGAAAATATGCCAACCAGAATTCAGGACCAGCCTGCCTGTGAAAGGAAGAAAATCAGACATCTCCAAGGAGTGGGAGACAAGACTCAGTACCCCAACTTTGAGCTACCCATGGAAATCTTTGCTTAAAGGTTGGGCCTTTAAGCGGGGGAATGCTTCTAGTTCTGCAAGTTCTGAATTCCCAGAGAATGGGGCAGCCTGTGTGCATGAATGGCCTAAAGTACTGGGAACTCCTGGAAATGTGTTTGCAAAGGGAGAAGCTGTTCATCAATGACAGAGGACAGGACATTCATAGCATAACCAAGGCAGAGTGGCAGGTGACAAGGCTGGCTGCTTTCTGGAGGGGACGCTTCTCGTCCCATGTATCTCTCAGTACCATGCAGCTCAAAAGGGAGTCCAATATCTCTCTGCTTAACTACAAGCCACCCTGACTCCTTATCCCTTCCAGAAAGTACTTTAAGCTAGAAGAGCTATATCCATTTTTTTTCTTGCTTAGAACCAGCCAGGAGTACAGAACAGAATATATCAACATGCTGGAGTAAACGTCAGTCAGGAACAAGCTTGCCATGCCAGCGTAAGACTCGAGTTAGATTCTACCTTCCAGGTATGCACCTGCAATTGGTGGGTGGCATGCACTCATAATCCCAGGGCAAAGGAAGTAGAGACAAGACAATTCCTGGCAGTCCCTGTGCAGCCATAGCCTAACCATGGATCCCAGGTCTCAACGAGAGAACCTTTCTCAAAAATCAAAGTCAGGGGTGGTACTTACTCCAAGATGTTGATATTTCTAGATGTTGATATTTCTATGTTCTATACTCCAGGTTGTTTCTAATCAAGGAAAAAAAAGGTACAGATCCTCTGGCTTGAAGTACCTTCCAGAAGGGGTAAGGGGTCAGGGAGGGCATCATGTAGTTAGGTACAAAGATACAGGGCTCCGTTCTTGCTGAACAGTAGTGAAGGGCTAGTGAGAAATCATTCATGGGGAATGACTCCAAAGGCTGACCTCTGGCATTTATGTCTATGTGCATACAAAGGTACGTACATGCATAGGTGTGTGTACACACACACACACACACACACACACACGAATGCACATGTGTACATCCCAGCAACAACAAAAGAATACATTGTATCTCAAGCTCTTTGAGTTCAGTGACCACAAGCCAGTGTTCTGTGTGATTCTGATCACGTGGCCAAAACTGATATGAATGTGCACACTATGAACTACACAATGAGACATTTTGTGTCAGGGTTTACAATATATTTACAAAATATGTTTGGTTCACTGAGAAAAAAAACCCCACAAGCTATGTTCATGTTTATAAGGAGTCAGAATTGTCTCTAATCTTCAGTGAGCCTAAGATAATGAAGTCAGAGGAAAGGCCTAACAGGGTAGACCACCTCAGCACATTCAAACTCTAGGCTGAGTCCCAATTATGGCAAAGGAAAGGCTCAAGAGTCAAGTAACATCATGTAGCATCTTAATACACCACACACTTCTATGGTCTTACACATATTAATTCAGCTAATCACTCAACACCTCAATGGGCCAGACACTAATCTGCAGCATTCTCACTTACTCTCACTTTACAGATGGGAATCTGGAGCCTAGAGTGGTTAAGTGACTTGTCCAAGGTCACACAGCACTTAGAGGTGGTAGGAACATGATTAAACCTAGGCAATCCAGACCCAAGGTACCGTAAGAGGAACTAGGTAACGTGCTGAATTAGAACCAGAGAACGTCCTACCTGATGCTCCTGTTATGTCCATCGCCTTTAGATTCCTTGCTTTTATGATGGTGATGGTTAGCCTGCCAGCCGTTGGAAGATAGCAGAGTGAGAACATAAGCTCGCCCAGATCCACATTATCCTGTTCAAAAAGCACAGAGCAAAACATTAGCAAGTGTCCTCAGCCCATGGACAGGAGGCTCAGCTGCAGGCCATGTTAGTAAGGCCATTTTTCCCTTTCATTCAGCTCAGGACACAGAAACTCCACCCTTGTACTGGGGTGGCTCTACATCTATGGAAGCACAACTCTTTGTTGATAGCAGAGCGGAGGAGGCTGTCCACAGACAGCCACCACACACACAACCCACATGTACAACTTCATATAGGCTCTGCAGCATTCTCAAAGTGTTCCTGTATGTGGTTCTACTCATATGTTTGTGAGAGTCATGGTTCTCAGCACAAAGCCACGCAAAAGGAGCCTCACGGCACGGGGCTGGTCACCCCAGCAGAGCTCAGAGATTCTGCTTACAACACCACTCGGCTTTCTGTGGTCTTTCCAGCAGGCTTCACTCCAATGCTATGCTTACCCCTCTACACAGAGCCCTCAAATGAGCCGGACTATCTCCACACACTCCTGCGGAACCCAGTCACCCCCATACTCTATACCGCCATGTGCACCTTAGGATACTGCAAATAACCTCTGTAGTTGAATAGCAGGTTGTTCCACGAGCTCAAAGAATCTTTTAGCCCCTCTTTAAGTCTGGACAAGACTGCTGCATGATCATGGTAGTGGCAGCCTCTGACCTCATGTTCCCACATGACTGGACACACTGGGACACAAACCTAGGCCTGCACAGTACCCAGGCAGGGAGTAAAGGTCAGAAGCCAGACTTAGGGAGCCCTGCTGTTTGCTACTCAAGATCCCACTTAGCTCCACCCCATCTTGGTCTCAACGAGCTCCCATTCCCTCTACTGGGATACTGTGGAAGACAGCTCCTTGGGCAATATACAGCCAATCCAAATAGGTCAGAAAATATGAATCTCTCTTTTTTTCTTAAAGCCCAGGAGAGTGTAACTAGGAAAAGGGGGGAAAAAGCCAGTTCATTTAGTTTCAATTTCTGTGAGACACCTGAGGTTATAGATGTGGGTGCCTGTGTCTAATTAATACGGTTTCATAGTGACAATGCTTTGGGGACTTGGGTTCTAGCCCTAACATCTACAGCCTCCCCTCCCCTTCTGGATTCTTGGAGGATGCTTCTATTTTTAGAAGCACAGATTCAGCTTTGGAAGGTCACCTTGCCAACCTCCTGCCTTGACTGCTGCCACGGGAGGAGGAGGTAAAGGGATCTGTTTGGTAGCTAAGGCAGATGGATTGGTCTGTGCCTTCAAGCATCGCCTGGCTCATGCAAATAAATCACGTTCCCTTGCAGCCCAGTCTGTCCTGGTTTCTGGGGCCTTGGCCCTAGGAGACCTGGGTGGCCAGGCCTTTCCCTGTGGTAAGAGGTTGGGGAGCATTGTACTGGAGTGAGGTTTCACAAATGGCAAGTTCTTGCTGCTGTGTGGTGCTGTGTTCACTTGTGCAGGCGCTCAAGCCTCCCTTTGCTTTCTACACCCCAGTCCACCCCTGGTTCCCTGAATTCTATTCTCCCTCTGCACAGTACCTTGCTCTCTGTCCTGCCTCATCCTGCCCAGAGAATTCCAATTTGAGAAAGTAATTCTGAAAGTGGCCAAAATCATTCCCATGAAGGTTCCATAATCAATTCTTTCAGCACATATTTCCCGAGGGCTCACACTGTGTACCTCACTCATGAAAGTCTTGCAATGGGAAATACACTCTTTCCTGGCTTTCCAGGCACAGAGTTAGATGTGAAGTGTCAGATTCCTTCTGTACTAAGTATGTGGAGTTGTGGGTTTTTTTCCCCACCATGAATCCCATTCATAAATATTTCTTTTGTAAGACTGTATACTCATGAGTTGAAAGGAAATAACAAAACTCTCAGGCTAAAATCCACAATTATATTTTTAAAAACATGTAAGCGAAACAAATAATTTATCAAAGCAAACATTTTTGATCTGCAAGTGATTTAAAAAGAAATCTTGTGTGTGATGTGGCTCTGCACTTGTCTAGTATGCAACACAAACACCAGGGGCGGTGGGACACTCTCAACACTTGGGAAGTAGAGGCAGGAGGATCAGATTTAAGGTCTTCCTTGGCCACATAAGGACTTCAAAAGCAGGCTAGGCTACATGAGACCATGTCTCAAAAAAAGAAATCAGTGTGTGTGCATTTTCTAAAATTTTACTTATGGGATTATTTATCTATAAAATAATTGCATAAAGACGCTGCTGAAATAATGGCTCAGTGCATGCTACTCTTCTAGAAGGCCAGAGTTCAATTCCCAGCACCCACATCAGGAGGCTCACAGCTCCAGGGGAACCGATGTCTCCCCACCTGCATTTGTGTGTATAAATTGATGTGCTTGCACACATGTTTGCACACACAAAACTTAAAATGAGTATTAAAGTACAAAATGACAATAAGATTCAAAAACTGAAAGATTTAAGTAAAGCAGTAAAAAAAAAAATCTTCCTTTCCCATATATACCACCTAATGCCACACCTCCTCAGAGGAACACTGTGAATAATTATTATGTCATTCATCCATTCATCATTTTTTCATTTACTCCTTTATATTAATTTCATTTTATCCGTGTGTGTGTGTGTGTGTGTATACCATGTGTCTGGTGTCCATGGAAATCAGAAGAAGGCAATGCACTGGTCCCTTGGAAATGGAATTAGAGATGGTTGTGGACTACCATGTAGATGCTGAGAACTGAACCTATGTCCTCTGCAAGAGCAACAAGTGCTTTTGAACCACTGGGTCATCTCACCATCCCCTCATTTCTTTAATCTGAGAGCACCTATTTTGGCTATAAGTTCAGTATTGTTCTCTCAGAGTCTTGGGGCTGAATCTGCAATAGGAACTCAGAGTCATCATCCCTTGAGGGGCTAGGACAGTGCTGCATTTCATGGTAATGTTGCTTTTCCCCATCAGCTGATGCAGGTTTGGGATGTAGAACCTGCAGATCTCTCTGTGTGTGGACATTCCCTTGAATCAGTGCTTCCCAACCAGAAGTGAATGTACTCCTCTGCTTATTTGATGCAAACTGGAGCAACTTCTGATAGTCACCTTTGGGGACTCAGATCTGTTACTGGTATCTGCAAAAGCATTGCACAGGTGAGGTTCAGCTACTTAGCCCAAAGTGTGACTTGTGCTAGGGTTTAGAAAATGATGTGTATAGGACTGATGAATTCTTGGTAAATTTTCTGGAATGTTGAGGAGAGTCAAATATAAAGAAATGGTGGGATGGCTGTCTTCTTTTTTCAGCAGGCAGAATCGGAATGCAGAAGTACCACTGGTACTGAGTGCCCTGGAGGACACAAGAGGAAGGGAAATGCCACGCAGCGGAAGTGTCTCATTGGCTTCTGCTCTGTGTGGTCAAGTGCAGCACCGTCAGCAAGGCACACTGGGAAATTATCAGGAGTGAAAGCTCTCTGTCTGCCAATCTGTAATCTTCCTCTGACTGTGCCTGGAGTGGTCAGGGTTAGTTGCATTTTCTGGCCAGCCAATGCACATTCATGTTCTCTCTGAATTCTCCTAGTGAATTCCTTTCCCACTCTACAACATCCTAGCAGGGGGCTGCAGGAAACTATGCTAACTACAACATTTACTCCATGGTGTTTTATTGGGACAAAGGCTGGGTACACAACCCGAGTGAGTTGTTGGAGTCATTCTTATGATCGATAACTAAATATTTTAAAAATTGCCATTTTACTGATGCTATTCACTAGAAGATAAAAGACTAAAACCGTGTGTGGGTTTTGGATGATGGATAGTAAAAGTAGAATAGCATCACTTTAAGTTGACTTATATATGTTAAAGATGTGCAATACATACTCCAAAGAAAGAACTAAAATAATAGAAGGAGTTTGTGGCTAAAAAGCAAAAAGCATGAGCTAATACAGGTATATGAAAACAGTTAATAACTGAAAATGGATGGGTAAATACAGGAAGGGGATGAGTGTCAGAGACAGATCTAACAAATCAAAAGCAAGTTATAAGGTGACAAATGTAAACAACATGATCTCCATAATGGCAATATATCTAATGCCATACTAATATAGTAATGGTCTATCTCTTTGTATTTAAAACTTCCTGAAGCTCGGACACACAGTGTGACCGATGGACGCTTCCTGAAAGCCTCGGCTGCCTAGTTAAGCTTAGATAAGCAGTGCCATTTCTCAGTTAGCTCTTCGCAGATATCTCCTTTGGGAAAATTAATACCTAAACACAGATTTGATAATAATGAGAGTTAAATAACACACAGGGACTAAAGTGACAGCTCAGGTGCTATAGTCCTTGCCTTGCAAACATAAAGATCAGAGACTGATCCCCAGAAGCCATGTGAAAAGCATGGTGTGCTGGCACAAGCGTGTAATCCCAGCACTGGGGAAACACAGCCGAGGCAGATGCCTGAGGCTTGCTGGCCAGACAGCTGAGCTACAGGCCAATGAGCTACACGGCTATGCAGTGTCTGCTCTCCGGTCTATTTTTCCTCTCTGTTCTTCATTGTGATGGGCTCACTGAGAAACTCAGTTTTTTGTTTGTTTTTTTTTGTTTTTGTTTTTCTTTTTAAAGCGCCCCTTTCAAAAAAAAAAAAAAAACTTGTAAGAAAGAGTAGCAAGTGCAATCCTAGCTACAAGCTTCCTCCTTCTGAATGTACTTTATCTTCAGTCACAACAATTATATTGAGGGACAGTCCTTTTGCGGCATGGCCTCTGTTAATAATGGTCTGCTCATCCCCTCTTCTCAGATACTCTAACTATATTCCTGATATAACCCGAAGATATGGCAAAATGGGCATAAATCAGAGAGAGAGAGAGAGAGAGAGAGAGAGGGGGGGGAGGGAGGAAAGGAGGGAGGGAGGGAGGGAGGGAGGGAGGGAGGGAGAGAGAGAGAGAGAGAGAGAGAGAGAGAGAGAGATCCTTTTTAGTGACAATCCTGATGATAATTAGCATGCGTTGTTAAAGTAACTGTTGGTTGCACTTTATTTATAGGTATTAACATGATTAATTGCATTGGGAGTGTGCCTGGAGGATGGCACTTTCTGAGCTGGTGCTGGGACACAAGTGAACCTGCAGCCTGCACAGAGTAGTGGAGGAGGCTGGCATCAGCCCACGCGTTCCCCCAGATGACATGTTCTCAAAGAATACTGACTGGGTCGAGTTCTTAAGGAAGAATTTTCCTTGACCCTAGGAATGGACAAGGTAATTAACATCACACCTGTGCAATGCTCTCTGTGGTCAATAATAGAAGTTCTCAGCGGTCTCTTATGTAGTTCCCTGGTCTAATATGACATTTACTGGTGCTAATATTTAGATATCTAGCCTAATTTCCTCCTTACATTATAGATTCACACATCCAGTGTCACGTTCAGAACCCTAGCGAGTTGTCTTACAGGCATCTGCATCCCAATAGTCTTCTACAAATGGAACTCATTTCCCTCACCTACCCCAGCATTCCTTCCCAGCCCTTTCCATCTTAGTGTGGCAACACCTCCCAGGGGCTGAAGTTAAAACTCTAATTGTCATTGTACCTGTATTCTTCCTTTCCTTTCACCCTCCCACACCTGCAAGTTATGTAATTTCTCCCTTCAAAAATACCTAGAATCCTCCCAGTTTCCCGCTCTACAGCACTACCCCTGCAAGGCAACATCATTCTTTACACATGCTGCAGCCGCTCTGACTCTCAGGTTCGGTCTACTCTGATCACTGGTGAGGCATCACGGGGGTTGGGGGACTGATTCAGGAGAGCACTCTCTTTATCTGGAGAAGCCCAGAGATGTTGTGGTACTTGACCTTCTCATGTGACTAGGGCTTCCCCTTCAAAGGCTTCTGGGAGGTGGCTGAAGAGCTCTCACCTCACCTGAATGCACTTGACGCCAGATGCATCCCAGTGCTGCAGTGGCAGATGGGACTGATGATGATGATTACACTAAGAGGAACTTGATGGAGACACTTTCCATCCCCATAAGAAAAAAATGGCTTTGGTTGGTTTGAATCTGGCAGACACTCGCTCTGACATACTTAGGTGGCAGTATCTCACCGTGAGAGAGATGACTAGGTCCATGGCTTTGTTTAGTACCCAAGGCATATATTTTCTGTCAACTGGAGCCAACCAACTGGAAACACTGAGTAGAGCTTCACTATGGGGCAGTAGTCTTGGGTCCTAAAGGGTAAAGGGAAGCCATCTTCCCAAGTATAAAAAAAACTAAGCCACTTTCCCAGAAAAATAAAACATGGTTCTCACCTCAGATGTTTTATCAGGTAGTTTCCCAATCTTTCAAAAATCATTGAGTATGTTTGCTACACAAGCATAAGAACTACATACATACATGTTGTGGATGGCTCTGTGCTGCTTGTAGTTTATGTTAATTCTGCTCTTCCAGGAGACGCTGTCTGGAATGAGGAATGAGTCACTTAGGTGGCTTCTTGTGAACCAATCCCCTAATGAATAATGGAGCCAATCACCAGGCAAGTAGGCGGGACTTCCAGGTTGGACAGAGGAAGAGAGGAAGCGGGAGAGAGCTATGTCCTTTGGAATGGGGACAGCATATGGGTAAGACGTAGCAGCTAGAGTTTCTCTCAGTATCATGGCAAATCCACCAGTACATGGCCGGCCGAGCTGCATGGGCAGAGGCACAAGTGCAAGAACTTGACAATTCAATTTTTTAAAATATTTACCACAACACATATACACCTGTGCATACACACAAACATGTATCCCCCTCTTCTCCAATACCAGAGCTCTTTCAGCTAATAGATTCATTGAAAACAATTTTTATCAGATTAATTTCACGTCCTTTTATGACCATGCTACTAGACTCAGAACAGGAAGCTTGGAAGCTTGTGTGGGCACAGTAAGTGTGACCTCAGCATGATGTATGGTGAATCCTCTCCTAGAACCCTTGCAAAGGAGCTGGATGATTTAGCTTAGATCTATTAATAAAGGGGGATTTATATCCAAAGTAACCACCATATGCAAAATGGTGTCAGTAAATGATTCAATGACCTGGGTCTTATCCAGTTCTAAAACTGTCAATAGTCTGAAAGAAGCAGAAATTGATCTGATACAACAGACTTGATAAGTTCATGGGAGTCCTGATTCAAGATCATAAAAATCCCACAGGTGAGATGTATGAAGCCTAATAATATAAATATATTAAGGTAAATTATTTGAGGACCAAAAAAGTCAATGGCAAAATTCCTACACTAGATGTAGCCTAATGCATGGAGCAATCACAGGTTTTATCCTTATTTTAGCTAAAATGTGATATAGCAATCAGAAACTAACTTTGTGTGAGAAAAGGTGTGTGTATCATCCCCCTGCCCCACTTGAAACCAAATTCTTTTCAGGGCATCTAGACTTTTGAGATGTGGAAGTAGCTGGAAAATAAAGACCAGCCACCATGGGAGAACCCATAGAAGGAACAGTGAGAGTCTGGTAAGCCTGTAAGCCTTAAGGAAAAATTAATCACCAGGAAGCACAAGACCCTTGCAGGCATTAATGTGAATTTCTGTCACATTGAAGAGGGGCTAAATTTTCTCTTAATGGTTCCAACAAGAATTAGGACCCATAAGTGAGAGAGCCACAGGAAATCTATAATATTCTCTTCTATCACAATTCCAAACCATAGGCTGTCTTTGAAAGCAACGCATTCCCCCCATCTGTTTGGCAAGTTTCAACGTGTTACAGAAGAGTCAAGTATCAATAAGGCAGTTGAACAAACAGAAAAGCTTTTCTCCCTTTCTGTCCTGATCCCCTGTAATCCCAAGGATCAGAAGCAGACATAAGGGGACAGGTAATGAGGCGGACAAACGCAGGGAAAAGCTTAGCAATCTGAGTCCATTTGGTTATGTACACTCCTAACAATGCACCTATGTAACTTGTTAGCATCAGGATGGATGTATGACTTCTGTAAACAACAGAAGTATGTTATTGCCCTTAGAAACTCCCTGATAATGCCCTGTTTCTATTTAAACATGTCCTAGAACATATCCTGAAATCAAGGGAGATCAGTCCATCTGGGCTGAAGTGGCTAGGCTGCATGTTCAATAAGACAAACTGTGTCCTCTGAGTAAACTTAGGAGGGACACACAATTAGCCACCTCATGCCTATACATAATTTGCATGCATATTATTAAAATCTGTTGTATCAAAGGAAGGGACAATTGCAGTGACCAGTCTTATATAATCTGCTCTGTCAATCAAAATAGAGAAACACCGACATTATGATTCTTTACCACCAAGCTCCTTTTCTTGAGCTCTGCAAAGGAAGACACAGACAATAGCTTGTCCCTGAGTACTCTTACCCACACAGCTTGGTGTCCAATTGGCACAATGTCTTTCTTTTTCATCTGCATTATTGCTTTGCTTTTTAATATAGTTTCCTTGCTACTCTTGAACAATTCTTAAATAAAAGGCCAAGAACCTGGAGACACTTGGCCCACACAGTAAGAGATACAATATTAGATTTCTGGGCTAGCCCACCGTGTTATCAGAAGCATGACTAAGGAGGTGGTTGGGTGGAGTGTATAAACTGGAGGGAACAGCTGGAGATGAGGTGTGTAGCTTAATGATGTTAGTCCATATCCTAGGAGCATAGAAAGGAGATGGCCATATGCTTGAGCCCCAAGCCTTTGAGTCCCCGGCAAAGGGATTTAGAGTATGAGCACCGAGTTTTCTCTCTCCCCGTTCCTTTCTTTTCTCAACACTGCCTTCCTAATAGACACTTTGAGACTCATGTATAGTTTTTTTCATTCGTCTATTTTCCCAAGGGGTCATGTCTAGCTAAAGGGGGTCCTTGGATAAAACAAACACAGCCATTTTCAAAAATCAAAGGGTGCCCAAAAGGCTCTCATATTTATTTTGAGAAACTATTCACAAGTTTTCATTTTTAAAAAAAAAAAAACCAACAGATCTTCTAAGATCAATAGAAAAAAAAATCCACAGAAGTAATTTTAAATGAAATTTGTTCTTATTTAAAGGCTAAGGGAATCTCAGAGCACCCCCTCGGAATTGAGTATTGTGTGCTGGCTTGGCTGGGCACAACGTGTTTCACCGGCTTTTGAAGAAAACATTAAGATGAGTTGAAAGTGATTTTGAATTCTCCCCGCATGCTTAGCGTCTTTGTCAATCTGAAACTTTCCATCAAAGAATTCAGTTCATCAGAACTGAAGAATGGACTCTAGGAAAGACATCCTGTGCAGAGAAACATGATGGGATATGAGTCAAATAAACATGTCTGTGGTGTGAATAGTCACACACACACACACACACACACACACACACAAACCCTATTTTTTTTCTACCTTGGATGGAGATTTTTTTTCCCAATGGCAATTGCAGGCCATGGGGCTGTTGTACCTTTTAGTTTCACCCGTGGTTGGAGAAAAGCACTAAGCATCTTCCTTTCTTTCCCCATTAACTGACCCTGACAGCCTACCCAATACTTGTGTCCTTACCTCAAATGTGCCTTTAAAGTTAGGTTGAGATTTATTTTATGTGTATGGGTGGTTTGCAGCCATGCATGTGTAGTTCTCACAGAGGTCAGAAGTCAGATACTTTGGGTGGAGAGATGGTTGTGAGCCGCCGTGTGGCTGTTGGAAACTGAACTGGGTTCCTCTGCAAAAGCAGCAAGTGTTCTTAACCAGTGAGCCATCTGTCCTGCCTCAAATGCAATTGATCATAATTCTTCTTCATTCCCGGGACAATAGTATCTGACGATGAAGAAGCACTACCTTGACTAAATCCCAAGCCATCCTCCAGCACACACAGATCTCACCACTTCACTCCTTCCTTACATTCTTCAATACATCCTGGATGTTCTCATGTTCTAGGAAGGGCTGCTCAACTGTTCATTCTCCTAACACTTCTTCAACCAGCCTGAGCCAGTCTCAACCTCCCCTTCTACCTTTCTTTCCTTGGGTGCTGTCACTTCTCCCTAAGAGAAGCTTTAAATTTAAATTAAAATTTAAATTTAAATAATTAAATTTTTAATTGTTTATTTTTTGAGACAAGTTTTTATAGACCAAGCTGGCCTAAAACTCCCTATATAACTTAGGCTGGCCTGGAGTTCTAGATCCTTCTACCTTACTCACATGCTGGGACTATAAGTTTATCACCATGCTAAGCTATTTTTTTCTTCTTAATCTTTGACGATTCAGTTTGCCAAGTTATATTAGTATGCAATATCCAGAATGTCTCCAAGGCCTGTGCTGTCTGCTCTGGTTACTCCTTGCCCATATTTCTATCATATTTCTATATGAAATTAATAGGGCTGGTGATTTGGCTCAGTTGGTAGAGTACTTGTATAGATTACACAAAGCCCTGGGTTTGATCCCCAGTAGCACATAAATGTGGTACTTGATGTATGCCTGTAATTCCAGCACTTGTGAGATGGAGGCAGAAGGATCAGAAGTTCGAGGTCATCCTCAAGTTCAAGACCAGTCAGGGATACATGCTTGCTTTAAAAAAAAAAAAAAAAAAAAAGATAGCTGTGAGTCTCAGATGTGGAAGGCAAGGGCAGTGCATTCCTTTTGCTGCAATTATCCAGGGAAGTAGGAGATGTAAATTAATTTGCCCAAGGTCGCTGGGTTAGTTAGTGTGGGAGCCACACTGTCAACCAGGCAGCCTGACTAAAGATCCTATAGTTTCCTCATGCAGAAGCCAACATTTTCTGTATGGCTTTACTATGGGGGAGGTAGTCACATTCTTTCTTGAATACTGAAAATTTAGGGGAGCTTGGAAACATTGGACAGGGTTGGAGAGAAAGAAGAAACCTATCTAGATTCTTCCTTAGGAAGAATTATCCCCACCCTTAGGAATGACCTTCTGTCTCACCCTTTATCATAAGAAACTTTTTGCCTTTTCAACTAGTGGGGAAAAAGAGACAAAGGCACTACTTCTACTAAATCCAATTTGAGAACTGGGGCAAATGGTACTTTAGCCAAAGAGGATCTACGTTTCATCCAAGCGTAAACATCAGACTACTTTCCTCTGTGTCCAATTTTCTAACATTACTGAGGGAAAGAGGAGATTTGGTACAATAAAGGGCATTTTTAGGAAGGTGTAATAAGGGACCATCTTAGGTACACTTCAAATAGGGGCAATCATAGACTGTCTGTGCCTGAATGCACTCTCTGAACTAACAAGCCCCAGGCAGTTAGCGCAGCATCTGATACACATGTGTTAACTCACTGTCTTCTTGTCATACTCCTAGAGGACGGCATGGCACAGAGAGACCCACAGAAAGTTATCACACCAGTGATGAGTGGCAGAAGTCTCTTAGGGACAGCCAGATTAATCAGAGGCAGCTCAGGGCAGGGACTCCTCCTCCAGCTCAGTTCTTCTTCAAAGATATTCTATAATCTGGTCTACAGTGTAGATAAAGGAGATGTAAGGATGCTGAAAGGATTCTCCTGGAAGCAGACAGAAGATTTCAGGAAAGATGACAATGTATCATTGTAGAATTTTAGCCCACAGGCTGATTGGCCCATAATCCTGAAGTTGATCAGTGTCAAGAAAGGGCCTGCTACATATTTCTCATCCATCCCCATGAGCGCCATGTCTTCATTAAAAGACCATTTTTAGAATGTGTCAAATGATACTAGTAGAATTTAAAAACAAATGTCTGTGTTCAATTTTCCCAGAGTCACACGTGAGTGGGGTAAGAGGACCAGAAGTTTTCTCCATCTAGTATTCTGATACACATGAAGTTTGTTGTTGTTGTTTTGTGTGTGTGCACTGAACCCAGAGCTTGTGCATGTTAGGCTGGTCCTCTCCGATGGAGCTACACATCCCTTCATTCAAATGTATTTACTCACTTATTTAGCGGTCATGTGCTGGATATTTACTATGTTCTAGACATTACACTAGGTGCTGGGGATGCAAAGAAGGTAAAAGAATAAAAATTGTTGCTGGTGAGGGGGAAATGCAGGTGAGGGGGAAATGCAGGTTTAAGGGAGCCTTCAGAGAAGGTGCCGTGTAGGAGGAGAATTCCAAAGAAGTGACAGTTTAAGACTGAAGGCTGACAGGGAAACAGCTAGAGAAAGTGGTCCTGGCGCAGGAATGGGTGTGAGTATTGGCAGGAGGCGGGGCATCTGGAGTGGAGAAGGTGTGCAGGGCTGTGGTGGAGAGGCGAGATGTGTGAGAACCTACAGGTCCACATCCTGGAGGCCAGGAAGAACTCTGGCTCGCGCTGTTCTTTAAAGTCAGGATGTCATATATCCCAAGTTGCCCTTGAACTCATTATTGAGGATGACCTTGGATTCCTGTTTCTCTTACTGCCGCTTTGTGAGTGCTGGGATTACAGGCCAAGTGAGCACCACCACATCTGACTTACATTCTGCTGGGGATGGAAGGCAAGTGCAAAAGTCTTTGCACGCTGGGCAAGCATTCTACCAACAGCGGCAGCCCTAGCCTGGGATTCTGGTTTTACTCTGCTGAAATAAGGAGCCGCAAGAAGGAGTATGGTCAAACTAGTGACGCGATTCAACTGGGCATTGAAAGTGGTCACTTCAGCCTCTGTATAGATAATGGTTTGAGGGGGCAGCAGAGAAAATTAGGAACATCTTTACAACATTCAAGTGCTGGCTTTTCACTCAGTTCTTGAGACTGTCTTGGATTGTATACGGTCTCTAGTTATTAGAAAGTGTGGCTGCTTTAGATACTGCTGTGTATGGAAAGGGGCTACTCTTGTTTAGAAAGGGTTATAAAACCATACGAGGAAAATATTCTTCCCAGGAACTCAGGGATGGTAAAGCAAGAAACCCTCTGAGTTTAGGACAGTACAGAAAAATGTAAGATGTCCCAGGGGGCGGGACATATACATTATCCTAGCACTGGGAGGACTATGTTTAAGGCTAGCCCAGATTATATCTTAAACTCAAAGCCAGTTTAAACTATAATGTTTATTTTATTATTTTTAATTATGTCTATGTGTGGGTCTGTGTAATGGGTATATGCATATTAGTGGTGGTGCCTACAGACTTCAAAGGCATCAGACCCCATGAGCTGGAATTATAGGCAGTTGTGAGCTACCTGATTTGGGTACTAAACATTGAATTCAGGTCCTCTGCAAGAACACTCTTAACCACTGAGCAATCTCTTCAGCCTCCAGGGTAAGATTCTACCTTAAAGGGGCCGGAGAAATGGTTCAGGGGGTCAAGAACATTTCTGTTCTTCAGAGGACCTAAGTTTGTTTCCGAACACTTAACCTGGGCAGCATACAACCACTTTTAACTCCATCTCCAGGGGATCTGATGGCCTTTTTTTAGCTTTTAAGTCACTTATAGTCACACCCACACACTAAAAATAAACAAAAGGCAAAGTTAGGATAAAGAAAGTAGTCGGGAGCAGCTGGGCAGTGGTGACGCACACCTTTAATCCCAGCATTTGGGAGGCAGAGGCAGGCGGATTTCTGAGTTCGGGGCCAGCCTGGCCTACAGAGTGAGTTCCAGGATAGCCAGGGCTACACAGAGAAATCCTGTCTCGAAAAAAAAAAAAAACAAAAAACAAACAACAACAACAACAAAAAAAAAAACAAAAAGAAATAAGAAAGAAAGAAAGAAAGAAAGAAAGATAGATAGATAGATAGATAGATAGATAGATAGATAGATAGATAGATGTAAAAATTGCTTGAAATGTTCACCAGGAAGACTTTCTTTTCTGTGTCCAACTGTACCCTCTGCAGGCTTCTCCTGTGGGTGTCCATCAGTTAGGAAGTAAAGGTTTTCGTGGCTTCCAGGAGCCTTCAGCCATCTCAGAGGCAGCCTGAATTATGTGAAGCTGCCTTTTTGTAGGTCAAAAATAGCATACTGTAAATTTTATGTCGCCCAACTGAGGACACAGCTCCAGGCAATGACTGGAATGATGGCTGCCCCAGACACAGCCGTTAAAAGCCCTCCAGCCTAGCTGATGGGAAGTTATCCACAGAGAAAATCAACCCGGAATGACCCAGGCAGCCATGGATTCTGACAATGATGAATCTTGCAGAATCAGGGCCAAATCAGGTAAAGACATGACCACGAAGCTCTGAAGGTGGCACAGGACTCTGAAGCTCTGCACAGTGGCAACAGCAACATGGACGCATGAGGTTTGAGAGGGAGAAGAATTCCTCCAGGTGAGACAGGGAGGACTGATAATGACAGCGTAGCCAGCGTCAATGTAGTTACAGAAGTGACAGAGAGAGGACACAATGTCTGTGTTTCATCTCTCCACTGAGTCTGACTTCACTGGTCTAGCCCTGAAACCAGGATGGGGTGAAGATTCATAAAACGAACAGTCCCCCCAGACAATGAGACATAAGAAATAAAGTGATAGGCTGATTCTTATATAAATATGGCTGAAAAGCCCCATATATTAACAACGAAAATCCATCGGTGTCAATATACATTGACCACGTAGGTTTATCCAGGCACACAGAGACTCGGAATCGGGTAAATGAGGAATGTGATGAATCACATTAATCGCTGGAGGAGGAAAACCAACAAACCCCTCCACAGAAACGGTAACAGCTAGGGAGGCGGCTGAGCTGAGTGAGTATGGGCTTGCTGTGCAAGCATGAGGATCTCGGTTGGGATCCCTAATGTCCCTGTAAAATCTGGGCGTGGCAGAGTACATCTCTAATCCATACCCTGCAGGGGGGGAGCCAACATGATGGGGGTGTGTGGAGGGGGGACCCCTCACAGACCCTTTTAGACCGAGTGAAAGATCCTTTCTCAAAACCAAGGTGGAGGGGCTGAGACTGGAGCTCAAGGGCAAAACAGTTGCCTCATATGTGTGAGGCTCAAAGTTCAATCACCACTACTACCAAGATAATGATGACAAAGAGGAGAAGGAGGAGGAGGAGGAAGAGGAGAAGGAGGAGGAGGAGGACGGTAACAGGCCTCCACACATGCACATATAGGTGAGCACTCTTAAACACACACACACACACACACACACACACACACGGAAAGGGAGAGACAGAGAGACAGAGATCGGTACACTAAGGTGGAAAGTAATCAAAGGAGCTACCAATGTTGCTGATGATACCTTGTGGCTTTCACACACACTTCCACAAATATGAACACAAACACACACAAATCTAAACAGAGAAAAACGTGCTATGCAAATTTGAGGTCCAGCCCTAATAAACCTTAATAGCGTGATACTAAGGCTGTCTTTGAATTTAGGAACAGGATCAGAATTTCCTGCTCTTTTAAATAGTCTGGGATGTTCTATGAAATACTCTAAGATGTGTGAAAAATACGTAAAACAAATGTGATTTTAAAAAGCAGTTGCTATGTAATTATTCAAAGAGGCAATGAGAACTGAGTTGACAATCCAAGATAACCAAGTAAAAAAACTATTTAAGTTAATGAGACAGGTGGCTAATTACAAGCAGGCAGAAATAAAGAACTTCTACAAATCAGAAGATAAAAACAAGCCAATTAAAACTCAACAGCAAAGAACTAAACTGTAAATTTAATAAATGAACATATATAGGAGTGTACTCTGAATCGTTAGTTATAAAGAAAAACCACAATAAGATACCATCCCTAGAGTGGCCGAAGCAAGAATGGCAGCAGCAGCAGACACTGGCAAGAATGCGAAGCAGCTGGAGCACACACGCAACAGCTGGAGCACACACGCAACAGCTGGAGCACACACGCAACAGCTGGCATGAATGCCAAGCAGTGCTCTGAAAAGCCGCCTTCATTCCCCTTTCTGTTTGATTGTTTTTGCAGCGTGGCCTCGGCTGTTCTAAAATGCACTACAAATATCCCAGGCTGACTTTAAACTCACAATCCTGCCTCAGCCTGTATTATAGACATGTGCCACCATGACACAGCAAATGGTGTATGTGTGTGTGTGTGTGTGTTTGTAAGAGAGACAGAGAGAAAGAGAGAGATAGACACACACACACAGACACACACACACATACGAGAGAGAGAGAGAGAGAGAGAGAGACAGAGGGAGAGACAGACAGAGAGAGAGAGACAGACAGAGAGAGAGAGAGAGCGAGAGCGAGAGAGAGAGAGAGAGAGAGAGAGAGAGAGAGAGAGAGAGAGAGAGAGAGAGAATATGAATGTGTATGTGGGCTAGCTCCCATAGAGGCCAGAAATGGGCACTGGATCTCCTGGAGCTATAGTTACAAACTGCTCTGAGCTGCCTGATGTGGGTGACAGGAACTGAACTCTTGTCCTCTGCAAGAGCAACAAGCACTCTTCACACTGAGGAATCTCTCCAGCCCCCTAACAAGTACTCGCGTCACCGTGGAATCTCTCCAGCCCTCTGACTTTTTTATTTTTTATAAACCCAAATCTATCTTAACATCAAGAAACTCAACTCCTAGGTGTTTAGTCAAGACATGAAAACATGAACTCACATAATAACGTAAACACATGTATTCACATTTCCCACCAGTAAACAATAGAAAACCAACATCCCAAGTGTCCAATAGCAGAAGGAATAAATTCTGACACAGAGTGTAACATTGCTCTGCCAAAAGGAAAAATTTCAACCAAGCCACCACCACTGCACAGCTATGTTTCAGAAACACTGTATGTGGCAGAGGAACCCTCTCAGTACACATACACAAACATGAAGGTCAGGAGCAGGACAGCATGGCAACAAAAGTGAGAACATAGCTGTACGTGGGGCTGAAGGGAGCACGGGCAGCACAGAGCTGCTCTATACCTGGCACTACATAATGAGCATGATGTCAAATTCTTCAAGTTGAACTGGGCACTGAAGATCTGTGAGTTTTATTAAATATGACTTATAGCTCAATTTAATGGAATAAACTATGTTTAACAGGAGGGCAAAATATTTTAAAAATGTAAAATTCCTACTTCTCAGTGCCAGCAAAAAGTAAAAAGTATGAAGGAAAAAGATCTTTAAGAACAGTATAACAAATTTAGATAAAATATGTAGCACAAATTAGGCTTGATTTTTTTTTTTAAAAAAAGAGGACAAAATGTTGAGAGGGCACTGAAGGTTGGATCTTGGAGGAGTTAGGGGACGTAAGGGGGAGGAGCTGGGGAGAAGTATGAAGTGGATTGAACAAAATATACTACATGTAAGGATAAAATTCTCAATTAATAAAACTATAAAAAGATTGGGAATTGCTTAGTCAAATCGCAAAATGAATTGTTATAAAATACATTTACTACTACTATTATTATTATTAGAAAAGTAAAAATATTATTATTAGAAAATGAGAGATGGCTCAGTGGTTAAGAGCACTGACTGCAGTTCTGAAGGTCCTGAGTTCAAACCCCAGCAACCACATGGTGGTTTACAACCATCCGTAATGAGATCTGGCACCCTCTTCTGGTGTGTCTGAAGACAGCTACAGTTTACTTAACATATAACAATAAATAAATCTTTTTTAAAAAAAGTAAAGATTAACGTAAAAAACGTATAAGTTCAAAAAGCAACCAACTTACACAGATACTGACTACTTCAATACATGTTATCTCATAATAACATATGAAATAAAGTGTATAAAACATACTTATACAGGTGTGTTTATTTTATAAGAACTAAATTCTACATATCCTCAATTACATACTAGTAGCGAAATGTGTGTCTATTTACATATATACGTGTATGTGGTGTGCATGGGTGATGTATTTATGTGGGCATGTGCATGTGAAGACCTGAGGCTGAAGTCAGGCATCTTCTGGGATCATGGCTGACTTTCTTTATTGAGGCAGGGTCTCTCATCGAACCTGGTGCCCATCAACTCCAGCTTGCCCTGGGGTCTCTCATCTGTGCCTCCCAAGGGCTGGAATTACAGCCATCTTCCACACCTGCCCATCTTCCACGTGGGCTTCGTAGATCTGAGTTCCAGTCCTGAGGCAGTAAGTGCCTAAGCCAGTAAGCCATCCCCAGCCCAGCAGCACAATGCCGAACAATGTGCTCTCAACATTGCCTTTCATTCCAGCAAGTCCTACGACCAACATGCTTAGAGTAAGAGAGCGTCTGTTTGAGCACAACAATGAACAGCTTTTATATTCTAATTATTTCCATATTTATCTTAACTTTATTTCATTTTTCAGGACTCTACTTTGTGACTGTGCCAAAACTTAAAAATATCTGAATCTGTTATATGGTGATACTGGTTGTTCGTTGGTTTATTCAGAGAGGGATGAGATGCCTGGTTTTTTGCTGGTAATTTAATTAAGATTGCTAGTTTATAATAGTTTATAATATAATAAAGTAACTTCTAACAGATCCACATTATAAAGTAGAGACTGTGGTTTTGGGCCCCTGGAATCCAGGGACTATCCAGGTTAGATTCCAATATCTGTCAGTCACTATACAAAGCTGCTTGACCCTCAGAGGGTTTTGTGAGGAATGCAGTGGATAATACACAGATTTCTTAGAGAAGGGCTTAGCACACGGTGAGTGATCTCTCAGGAAGTGTTAGGTATTCAGCATGGACATGGTTGAAACAGGCGGTTTTTACATTCCTGAGAATGAAGGTATTTTTTAAGTATGGCTCAAGACAGAACTTCCCAAAGGAGAATATTACACGTGAATTCATAAACAATAACACTGACGGCAAGTAAATGCTAAACATGATATAAGAATGAACTAAAGCTAGAGACCAAGTCACAGCAAAATGGTCATTACACTTAGAAAATGTTTGACCTCATCAATATTAAAAAAAGACACAGATCACATCAAAATAATCTTACTAATAAAAAAATTTAAAAATCATACATTTTTGCCTTTTAAATTAGAAAACATTACCATACCATAATAGCCCATCATGATATTTTAAGAAAACCCTGGGAAGGGGAGAGCTACCCTAAATTATATCGTAACTACAATAACTAGAAAAAAGGCAGAGGAAAACTAGGAACCATCTATCATGTCTTGGAAGCGGTAATGACAGGAAGGCACTTATCTTCTTGGTGGCTTGGTGTGCAGCAGAGACTGAAATGTCTATAAGCACCAGGGACAGTTTCCATAAGTCATAGAACCATCACATTACATTTATAATACAAACATTCACAACCACAGTAAAGCTAATTTAACAATAATGTTTATGAGAGAATGATAAGCTTCAGATGTGATTTATGAAAACATAAAATAGTAAATCTACATTAGAGAGGAAACTTACAAGGCATCTAGAAAATCCTCAAATGTTCATATAAGAAATAATCCTGAGGAAATAACTGAGTTGTAAAAAAATGTATATATGGGAATTTACATCTTAGTATAAAGCTGAAAATTAGTAGCTAAATATTAATCAATGAGATTGATTAAAATAGATTATGGTATATTGACACATGCAATTGAACAACAATAACCAGGAGTACAACCTAAGATGAAGATGTGCATGTCTGTTAATTGATATGGAGAAACTTCATATAAAAAGCAAAATATCAGATTATAAAAGATTGCACAGAGCAATCTTGGGTTTGTTTAAAAAAAAGTGTTTGCTTAAGTTTACACATCTAAGAAATCCTGAAGTAAATATACCAAGGTATTAGTAGACTCTCAGAGTACAGTTATGTATATACTACTACTCTGTAGGTGGGAAGAGGCCAGCATCTGGAAATCTAGTGGGGTAGGAGAAAAGCCAGGCAAGGGAAGGATAAACTTACAGATGAAGCACCACACTTAGGGATGCTGGTTTTCAGAGAATCTATGGACACAGAGGAACCATGATCCTCAGTCTGAGCAGTGAGCTCTAGGAGATGGTCCCTCAAGAGTTGTGTCTACAAGATGGCCCAGATAGAGATCATACTCTGTCCCTTGAGGGGTTGGTAACATACCAAAGCCAGCAGGGCTTCCTTCCAGGGAGATTACCAGGTCCCAGAGAGAGCAGGATTTAGAGATTAGTGCCAGCATCCCAAGTTAGAGACAGAGGGCTCAGTGTGCTGTACTTCTGGCCCTACAGACTATGGGCTGGAGCCAGTTGAGAAAGGTGTAACTGATGGTGTATGTGACTTCTAGTGACTTTTAATTCTGCTCAAATATTAAGTGGTTTTGATGACCAAAGTAACAACCATAGCAAGTAGAAAAAGGAAACTGGAAATGCCAGGAAAAAGACAGCAGTGGAGGTTGTTGGTAAGGACACGCAGCGTAGGCAACTCGGTCAGCTTGTTCGTCTATGTAAAGAAGGTTGCCGTGGACACCAGGTCAAGAAGGTTACCGTGGGCACCAGGTCAAGAAGGTTACCGTGGGCACCAGGTCCCACTCTGTGGTGAGCAAGGATGAGAGAACAACCATCTCCTGCCTCAGCATGGTGCCCGTTCAGTTTGCTCAGAGGTGCCCAGAAGTGCACAGCAGTTACACACAGCACACACATGGTCAGACTATGACACATAACAGAGAGAAAATGAGAAGTCTGAGTATTTCATCTTTAGTGGAGAAGATGCAACCAGCTGTTCTCTGTACATAGACAATGAAGGATTCTAAAAGACCACAGGGTTTCTTTTCCCACAGAATCATCTGCACCCATTTCCTTCCTAACATGGGGATTTTTTTCAGGAGTCTCCTTATTCTCCCCCACCCCCCAGCTGCAGTTCTGAAAGCAAAACCGCTTTGGACTTCTTTATCACAGCTCTTTACAGGCCTTGTGCTTGCCGGAGGGTTTTAGTGTAAGAGGGTGGGATGAAGGCAGGATGAGATTCTAAAGAAGGGAGATGCTCCACGTTCACCCAGATACACTAAGAAAGCAAAGAACCCCTGGCGATCATAAAGCCTGTCTCGGAGGCAAGTCTTCCCTGTCTAGGCAGAAGGTTCAGCTCAGGGCAGAATCTTTTTCCTTTCTTCTGTCCCTCTAGCATTTGCTCTCATCAATCTGTCACAGCTGCAGAGCTCCCCAGCCATGAAGGGATCTGACCCCAAATTCTATTTTTGTCCTGGTGATGCCTGGCATTTATCAGAGATATATGCAACTACTGAGGACAACTAACTGCTTAGGCAGGTTAGACTTTTCAACTGGGTCACAAAGAGTCCTTAAATATCCACATGAAATTCTCAGTTCTACAGCCAGTGTGCAACCAGCCTGGGCTATCTGAGATCCTGTCTCACAACACACATGCATGCACATACACACAGACTCTGTCTCATATACATACACACATACATACATACATATGTGTACATACATACATACATGTATATACATACATCACACATACATATATATGTGTATATACATAGTTCATGTGTGTGTGTATGTGTGTGTGTATGCTTATACATGTGTGTCCATATGACCTACAGAAAAGCTTATGAAGGGACAATGAAGAATTTAAAACTAGGAAATTACTTCCGTCTCTGTCACACCGTTAACATTTTCAAATCAATATTATTTTTAAATCGAAGAGATTTGGAGTTCAAATTAAATTTTGTTACTTGTAGCATACATCTCAGCTCTGTGAGTTAGGGTGGGTTATTTAATATGTGTCTTTCTCTGTCTGTGTATACAGAGTAAGAAAAACAGTGTTTTTTGGTGGAGTATGGAAAGTCATGTGTCTTTGACACTAGACACTTGACAAAACTTAGCTATTATCTCTGAAATGAACAGGCCTGCTAATCCTTCCCAGATTTCTGGTTATTTTTATCCATACGAAAATGGCTTTGCTTCCTACTTCGAGGAGAAAGCAGATGTTGTTACTAAGAGGCTTGCTCTGCCACCCTCTTTCCAGTTTGAAATGATGCATTTCTCACTAAGCTCTCCCGGAAAGACAACGGACTGTTGCTGCGCTCCTTGGTCTTCAGCACTTCCCCCATGCAGCCTCTGCATTAGTACTTGTATCTTAAAAAGAAACCTCTGGAAAATGGTTTGAAGATCTGAAAAGATGGCTAACTCCTAGCCTTCAACTTTCCTCATGCCTGGCCAAAGTTCTACAAAGGATTGTTTGAGCAAAGAAACTTCAATCTCTTACATCTCACCCACCTCTCAGCTGGTTCTATCTGGCTTACGCAACTAGGCTTTATCTAGACAAAACAGCGTCTGCCATTTTGACACAGACACACGCTCCATCCTCATCTGGATCTCTCAGAGGCATTTGTGGGAAGAGAAGACTTCTTCCTTGTGAACACGCACATGTCTTGATTCTACACTTGTGTTACATGCTTTCCTCCTCCACGATTTCCCAATCCTTTAAGGAAACTTTTATTCCACGCTCTTTCGATGTAAGATGTTCCCACGGCATGGTGGCGGGCACTGCTTTCTTTCTACTCTAGATCATCCAGCACCCAGGTTCTTCCAATATCTAAGTTTCAGACCCACGTGTGCAGCTTCACCACTGCAGTGACCTGCAGAAGCCTCACCTTCATTGTGTACAAGGATAAATTTACAATCTTCCATTTTTGAAGTGTTTTACTGCTAGGATTCTGGGTTCTGGGTTCCGTCAACAGTCACCACTCACCTGGATGCTAATTGGAGGAACCTTACTATCACTGTTTTCCTTTTATGGATTACTGGTGTCAATATAATAACAAAAACACTCAATTAGATTTGATATAAAGTCTTTCCAGTAGCTCTACCTCATCCAGAAAAGTCATCAGAAAGCAGAGAGGATTCCAGGAAGCTAATACGATAGTTAAACAAAACCAAACAAACTCAGCACCATGACAGTTTGGGCCAACATCATAGCCATGAAAATTCACATGGATTCTATGAATAAACAGATAATTAAAGGAATATTTGATGGAAAGATATAAAGGAACCAAATCCTTAATAAGAAGTTGGCAAAAGAAGGTTTAGTGGTATCTGAGGGTTTTTTTTTTTTTCCTATTGTAATGAAATACCTTGACAAAAACAACTTAAAGGAAAACTGGCACATGGTTCTAGCTTTCAGTCCATTGTGGCGAGAAATTCTCAAAGGAGCTTGAGGTTGTTGGCCACATCACCTCCATTCACAGCCAGAAGTCAGCAATATATGCATACATGCTAACACTCAGCTCACTTTCTTCATTCTTATAACACAGTCCAAGAGCCTCTGCCTAGGGAATGATGCCACCCACAGTGACTGGGTTTCTCTTGCACTAGTTCGTTAATATAATCCCTCACAGACATACTCAGGAGGCCCGGGAGATTCTAAGATTCTAACTTTTATCATGTTAACATTAATGAACATAGTTGGTCAGCCAATAAAAGATCAGCTCAACAAATAATAAGTAGAAGATTACAGGCCAAAATGTACCTCCCATCAAACAAACAAACTTCAGCATGCTAACTAGAAGGCAAAAAAGATAACATGGTGGACATAAAGTCACATATGTTTATCAATATATATATAAACAGATTTTACTAACATTTGAAAAATGAATAGATTTAAAATGTACACCTATGCTATTATACAAAACAAGTTCTAAAATATCACAGCTAACGTTGAAAGTAATAAAAAGCATGTATGTGATCAGTACAAATTAAAAGTGTATACTATATTGGACAGCATGCTGATTTTCTAGGTAATATTTATCTCATTTCTTCCCAGGAGAACACCAGTTCAACAGGCTCAATTCATTCAGTTTTCTAGGTCCACTTTTGCAAGGATAACAGTGAACATTTCTGGCCAGTGGTCTTTAGGTGGAAATCTACCAAGTGACAAGTTTGGAGATTTCCACTACTTTCATGAATTAAAGAAATAGTTGTCACACGATTTCCACCTTCTAGCATTGTCTTACATGTGACACCACATCACTGTCGGAAGAGGTCACGTTATTTAGTAGATATGAATTTCAAAGGTAAGGTTGTAAGATGAAGGAACAGGAATGAGAAGGATGTCAGACCTTGGGGATCTCCTTTACTGGCATGTCCAGCCTAAGCTATTACTAGGCCTCTTGGTTCTTGACAAAAATGAAAAATTTTCTCAGTCACTTGACGGCTTACCAGAGCGTGCAGGCAATCTAATTTTCAGCAGACATAATGACAGGAGAAAGAGACCCAGTTCCAGCAGATGTGTACTTGAGAGAAAGAGAAATCAACAATTCTCCAATGGCAGAAATGATTGTATCTCCTCTAGTAAAGGATTACCTAAGCAGGCAACATATTTAAGAATATAGATTATTTGAACAATTATTAAGCTTGACCTAGGAGACACATATGTAATGGTGAGTTTGATGACAGGAGGGAAGCCATTCTATCTTATAGATCTATGTATATGCATAGTGTTTTGTCTGCACGGAATGCCTATGCATCACATGTGTGCCTGATGTCTGAGGAGGTCAGAATATGGTACTGGATCCCCTGGCACTGAAGTGATAGACAGTTATGAGCTGTCACATGGGTCCTGGAGGCTAAACTTGATCCTTAATAACAGCAACAAGTGCTTTTTTCACCTGAGTCATCTCTACAGCTTTAAGAATTATTGCTATTTTTAAATTAAAGATTAATGAATATCCATAAAACCTGACCCCTAGGCTGGATGTGGTGGTGCAAGCCTGTGATCCTAGCACCTGGGAGGTAGGGAGGAGCACCAAGAGGATGGGAGCACCAGAAGGATGGGAGCACCACAAGGATGGGAGTACCAGGAGGATGGCAGCACCAGGAGGACGGGAGCACCAGGAGGATGGGAGCACCAGGAGGATGGGAGTACCAGGAGGATGGGAGTACCAGGAGGATGGCAGCACCAGGAGGAAGGGAGCACCAGGAGGATGGGAACACCAGGACGATGGGAGTACCAGGAAGATGGCAGCACCAGGAGGATGGCAGCACCAGGAGGATGGGAGTACCAGGAGGATGGGAATCTAACCTTTGTACAGTAGCGACCCACAGATGACTCACTCACCTTCACTGTTTACTTTAGGTATATTTTACATCTATAAAAAGTAAATGCCAAACAAAAACAGACTTGGAAATTTAAAACACATGTCTAAATAGTGACCCAAAAATGATTATTACAGGAATTAGAAGCTGCTTAGAATCTTCCCGTTTTCCTGACAGGATGGAGTAGGCTCCCTTGGGAGTATCCTCCATCTTTGAGGAACCTCATTCATCGACTTTAACTATGGTAGCCGATCTTAATACCCAGGTATGCTCGAACTCACTGCGGGTTCCCAGCCTAGCCTTGAGACAATGGATAAGCAGAAAAGAAATGATCATCTTTGGATGACTTACGCCATTCCCAAATGAAATTCAAGGGATGGATGTGACCAATTAGGTTCAAATAGGAAAGATTTCAAAAGCTCCTTCTCTGTGCAGGGCCCTGAGCCATGCAAAGACATAATAAGCTGTTCAAGGGAAATGGGCCCACAAGGGGCCTCTGGTATGGGTGGGAGAGAAGACTCAGCAAATGCCAATAGCATGTTTGTGAACTAGTTACAATCCAGCAACGCTGATTCTAGCTGTAGGTGACCTTGGTCAAGGATCCTTTACCTGTCTATATAACACTGGACAAGATGAGCTCTGAGCTCTACGGGCTATGTTTATCTCTGATTCCTCCTCACTTTTTAACAGGGTAGTAAAATATAAGGGATAACCACAGGCAAGAGCTAAGTCTCTTTGGCATAAATGTCTTTTTTGTTTTGTTTTGTTTTTTGGATTTGTTTTTTTCGAGACAGGGTTTCCCTATATATCCCTGGCTGTCTTGGAACTCACTCTGTAGATCAGGCTGGCCTCGAACTCAGAAATCCCCCTGCCTCTGCCTCCCAGAGTGCTGGGATTACAGGTGTGTACCACCACCGCCCAGCTTAGCATAAATGTCTTAACTGTCTAATTACTACCTCAGACGATAACTGCAGGAGAAACCTATTGAGGAAGGCAGGCTAACCTATACCAGATGAGTATTTGTATTCCTTCTGGAAGAGGAAGGCAAGGGGACTTCAGAAGGAGGGTAGGATCTGAGTTGGAATCTAAAAGACCAAGAGAGGAGAAAAGAGTAAAGTCTGTAAGCATGTGTCCTGTATTTTCGTTTTGAGAGGGACACGGAAAGCCATAACTGTAGCATATACTGGAGTGAAGAAGTGGGGCTGGAGTGAAGGCGCTCCCTTGCCTCTCAGAATGGTTAGGAACAGGGTGTTTTGTTTTGTTTTAGTTAGTATACTTGGAGGTCATGTGTGCCACAGGAAACACTCTGGTTTAAGAGTCCCTAGAATATGTCCTCCATACTTCAGCATGTTTTGGGGGTGAGGGAGAGTAGGCAACAGAACAGATGATGACACAAGTTGCACATCAGATCCACCAAAGCCAAAGGACTCTGCTGACTGTATGCTGGCAGCCAGCTCTAAATGGTCTTCAGGAAAGCTACTTATTTTACTCTAAGAATAACCAGGAGCCGACAAAGTATCACAAGGAAGAAGGTGGTGTGATTTTTCTGGGAATCACTGTGACTGCAGTACAGACAACCAATGAGACTAGGAAGTGACTTTGATCATATCTTCTAAACTTCTCCCCTTGAGACACATTTATGACAGTGAAACTTTTTACACTTTGGGTACATAGGCATCTAAAATAAGTATATGAATCAAATATCAACTGAGTCTAAATCATAACAAAATTTACTTCAAAACAATTGTTTAGCTCACATGCAAATCAAACAAAAAAGCAAATTTGCATGATAATGTTATTGTTATTGCTTTGTTATTTTCACATGATGAATTAAATCTTGACTGGTCTGACTAGGCATGCTGATAATCCTAATACTTGAGAGGTAGAAACAGGAAAAACAAAAGCCAGCCTTAGCTACACAGAGAGTCAGCCTGGGCTACAAGAGGCCTTGTCTCAGAAAAGCACTGAGAGGGACAGAGAGCTGACTTCACAGTTCAGAGTGCCTCCTGCTTCCCCATCAGATCGCACCTTGGTTGCTAGTACCCATAATGGACAGTTTACAGCTGCCTGTAACTTACACCTTCACAAATGCATACTGATCTGTGTGTATCACTTTGTGTTTATCTAAGCATGTACAAGAGAAATTAATGAAGTTGGTAAAATATACATGGAACATCTAATGTTTTATTCTTGCATCCTAATGTATGGCATGCTCCCACTCGGATCCCGTTCTCTGAAAACCAGCAAACTGCCCTCTCCAACTGTCACATCTTTCTAGCTCACAACTATGTCTGCATTCCACATCCTTGCTACTTGTGTTTTCTAGTTTATCTTCACTAATAACTTCTTCACAGTATATTCTTTTATATTTAAAATATATTATTTTATATTAACCCTAGAGCTAGGGGGAAATTTGGCATTGTTATCACAGGTCAGTTGATTCACTGCATAATCTAAAATAACAAAAATATGAACCTTCATTTTAGTTTGTTATTTGGATTATAATCATCTAGAGGCACCATATTTCTCAAACTTTAAACTACAGATATCTGGCACCCAGGGATACAAGGGGAGCAAGTATTCATAGCCTATGTTTGCTGAAGATGGCATTGACAACTGAAGAGCCACTCTCTGCCTCGCTTAAAGAGAACTTCTATCATCCCAGCTCAGACATTCAGTGCTGTGTAGCTCAGCTGCCTTTCTGGAAAAGGGCTGATCACTCCTGCCTCTGATACACATATATAACAGTTTACAGAAGCTCCTCTGTTTATAATGCTCCAAGAAAGCAGAGAGTGCTCTACTCTGGGTAAACTATCATATCAACTCACAAAAACATCTAGTTTCCAAATCCCTGAGGGTGGTCAATGGTCTATTAAGCTAGCCTGGGATTTGGCCAAACAGCACACAGTCCTAACATCTGGGCCCCCTCAGGCTGAGGGCAGATGCACACCTTCTGCTGTATCAGCTCTCCCTACCCCCACCTCTTCTCTCCACTCTTACAGAAAGGTTTATTCCTAGAAAACACAGTCACTGCCAGCTCACCCACTCACAGGTTCTGGAGTGCAGTTGCTGGTCACTTACTGGCTATTTTGTCCTTCTACTCTCCTTCCTTTGATGCATGAGAGCCATACTCCTGGTGACATTTATCCTCCCAGCCCTTGGTATATACACACTAGCCTGTGTTTCAGGTGAGCCCACTACTTGAGAATATTCTGCTTACTAGAGCAGCAGCAAAATGTTGACAAAATACAGTGTAGCTCCATCTCAAGTTTCTACTTCCATCTTCCCAATCGATGAGGATTCTGGAAAGTGCATCGTTAATCCCATTACATCATCTTATTGAAGAAGATGGCTAGTGTTTACAAAAGGAAATGCTTGCCCCGTAAAATCAATAATGACAGGGTAAGGCTCTGGGTGGGAATGGACTGTCTGGAATTCCAGCTGGACACACAGCTCCCAGATGGGCAGTGTCACTTAGGAGCTGCTCTCGAAAGTAGGCCAGCTCAGCGCTGCTCTGGGTACTAGGTAGCTGCCATCAGGCAGGCTGCCCAGAGCCTCAAGGCCATTTTACTTTGACTGTGGGAGCCATATCTCTGGTCAATTAGCATAGAAGGCAGACTCTCATAAAATGCAACCACTGCCCCAAATGACATACTGACAATCATTTTCTTGTAAAGATCTTAGGAATTATTGAAGTTTTAGTTTCTTTCCCCACCAAATTTTATGTTTTTCTGTTATTAAGCCGTAGGCAATGGGGTTGGGGATACAGTCCTCACCCAACATCTGTGAAGCCTTGGGTTCAAGTCCAGTATATGCTGATAATCTCAGCACCGAGGAGGTGGAGACAAAAGGGGTAGAAGCTTAAGGTCATTTTCAGCTATACAGAAAGTCAGAGGCTAGCCTGAGGTACAAGAAGGAGCTGGAGTAAGAGTGAACGAGAAGAGAGTAGAAGAGGAGGAGAGTAAAAAGGAGGGGAAAGAGGAAGGGAGATGGAAAGGAGAGAGGAGATAGAAGGAAAGAGGTGGGGAGAAGAGAGAGGAGAGAGAAGAAAGGGGCAGGGAGGGAAGGAGGGGAAGCGAGAAAGAAGTCACAGCCAAGCCACAGGCCACGTTATGGATGTTCATGAAGCATCCCTGAAGCAGGCTTCACCGGACACAGGAGACACAGGAGAGAATGGATGGGGATTTATAGTCTATGAGGTAGGTTAGTAGGTAGGCAACTCAGGCAGGAGATGATTTTGGCCTTCTTTCAAATGTATGATTTATATGCTGTCTCAGTACTTACTAGAACAGAGGTCAGTGCATCCACCTGGTAGAGAAAAGGATGCGTTATTTTCTCCTCTGCCATTCGGGTGGCCCAAACCTGAAGCTGCACTGTCAAGGCATATGCTAGCTGATGAGCTCTCTGCAACCTGAGCTATGTGGAAATGTCATCAGTCTTCCTAATTGGCTTATTAAAGTATTGTTTCCAGCCCTAGGTAATATTTTTTCCAGAAAGCATAATGATTAATAGTTCTTTCCACCTCAATGTTACAGTACCATTATTGATTAGGTCTCTGGAAATCTGTCTGACCAGCCTGTTCCTTCTTCTTATTATGATGTGCCATCTATTTTAGCAAAAACAAGACTGTGGGCACAAGACACCGGAGGCGGGTCCAACTGGCAGGAGTGACGCACCTGGCAGAGCTATGGGGACTGCTGAGTGGTTCTCACAAGTGTGCTAGAGCCCAATCACAGTTTTCAGTCCAGAGCTGATGAAGGGATTGTGACAAGCAGGGCACAGTAGCTCATGCCTGTGGTCCTAGCACTTTGGAGGTGAAGGCAGGAAGATGGACAGCTTAAGGTCATCCCCCACTACAAAGTGAGTTTTAGGCCAGCCTGAGCTATAGAAACCCTGTCTCACAACAGAAACAAGACATCAACTACCATATGGAGACACAAAATATAGAGAGTACTATAACAGAAAATGAGAAGCTTGGAGTTTGGAAGATAGACTTCAAATAGACCTATATTCAAACTTGGGCTCACTAATACTAATACTTGCTGAAGCCACAGGTTCCTTCCTGTCTTCCTCAGTTTTCTTTACTATAAAAAGAATATAATACTCATTTCATGTGTGTGTAAATTAACTGTGGCTAGGGTCTGACACAGAGGAAGTGTGGATGCCTTTTGCTTCTCCTCTTTCCTGCTGTGGACTTGAGAAGACTGTCTTAGGCAGAAGCTCCATCAGAAACAATGGACTCTCTCAGCCTCTAGAAACTTTTAATCCTGATTTCTGTTTATTTTTTTCTAGCAAGTGTATTCAGGAAGTAAGATTGCATACGGGTAGTGAGACTGGGGAATTAGGGGGAGAGAAAAGCGGGTGGACTCTGGGAAGTCAGATGACAGTGGAATAATGGGGCTGGGTTCTGGGAATCGAGGCAGTTTTGTTTTGTGTTTCTCATTGTGGTGGAGCAGACATGACAGGCCATTCACCGCTTTAACCATCTGTAAGTATGCAGCTCGGCAGATATTAGCACTCGAGAATTTGTGGCCACCAGCACTCTCCCCTCCATTAACCTCATCATTCCAAACAGACACTCTGGAGCCATTAAACAATCTTCCTGTCCCCCACTCCTGGCAACCCAGCAGAGGTTCTGAACGTGAAATTTCCTCTTCCAAACCCAGCTGGGAATTATCGACAGCCCTGGAAGACACTCCAGAAAAGGTGTAGACAGCTAGAGCCACGACTATGTGTTTGGCCATTCTGCCTGATAGCCCAATAGTACTGCTGCTTAGCTGTGGCCCTGGAATTTTAGTTGATGATAGGTTGATAGAGATCACCCTCCCCCCTCCACCCCTTTTCTTTCTTCAATGTCAGTCAAACAGACCTTACCTACTTCTAAAGAAAAAAAAAAGTTAGAATGGGGGAGGGGTGTAAGAGACAGAGGTGGTAATGACATCAAGAAAATAGTGTCTTCCAGACACAGCAGGGCAGTTGTACAAATGAACTCACAAAGACTGACACAGAATGCATAAGATTTGTACAAGCTAGCTGAGCAGGGACTGGCTTTTGTTAGCTGCTGGGAGAGACAGTAAGCTCTTTAATGACATGATCTCTGGTAGGTTGACCACACTCCAGGGCAGGCTCCACATACAAGAATTGTAAGGTAACATCAATTGGATTTGACAAAAATTCAAGTAGGGTAGCTAGGGAGGGGAACAGGAGAAGGTGGATCTGGGAGGAGCTAGGGAAGGGGACTGAATACAATTAAAACATATAAAATTATATGGGTTAATAAAAATATTTTTAAATACCTGTTAAAATGGAGAAACACGGACTAGGGGTACAAAGCTCACAACTGGGCAGACATGATGTCTAAAAGACAGGGAGGGAGAGATGTGATGACTGCTTCAAAGGACCAGCTCAATTCTTAAGTGACATCCAGCCACAATCTGGAAATACAGAGGATTTTTTTCCGTGTGTGTGTGTGTGTGTGTGTGTGTGTGTGTGTGTGTGTGTGTGTGTAAAGCCAACAGGAGGTCTGACGGCTGGTACCTGTAAGGGATTAAATGCCCAAAATAGCTCAAGGCATTAAGAATATGCAGGGAATGAACAGCTCATGAAGCAGAGGGCAGTAAAACCTCAAACGAAATGCTAATGAGAGAGGAATTCTTCAGGGCAGTGGACCTTCCTCCACTCCGCCTACAGCAATGCACTCCAACAGCAGCAGGATTATGGACCTTCCTCCCTGACCCAGTTTGTTAAGAAGTCTCTGAGGGATGTCAAACTGGTCTGCGATGAAGGAAACACACGGTGTAGATAGATTTTCGAGCACTGCCCTGTTTTGATAAAGCCATGCTGATGGCCAGGTGACATTTGCATGGCCATCTGGTGACATTTCTTTTTGGGAACAGTTTAATAGAGACTGGGGAGGGTGGTAGAGTTGGTGCACGGGCCAATACAAGATTCTCTGGTGGCTCTGTGCACAGCTTTGTAGGAGGAGGTCTCCTGGTTTTTGTTTTGTTTTTCTATGAGAATGTGGTTGTACAATAATTATCAAATAATCAGTGGATGGACGGAGCCCTCCTTCAGTGAAGATGGAGAACCTTTTAATTCTGACATTATCAATTGACACAAAGCCTAGGTATACAAGTTTTTTGTTTTTTTGTTTTGTTTTGTTCAGTTTTCTAACAGGATTTCTCTGTATAGCTCTGGATATCCTGGAACTCACTCTGTAGACCAGACTGGCCTCCAGCTCATACATCCACCTGCCTCTGCCTCCCAAGTACTGGGATTACAGGCATGTGCCACTACTTCCCGGCACAAGTTTTTTGTTATGATATTATTAATCTCCTGCCTTAGTGATCCAGGGTAAGAAGAAAATAAACACAGCTAGAGCCAGTTTGCTCTTCATGGAATCAGTCTTGCTTCAGAGACAACCCACAGTCCCCTTCTCCAGGTGTATGTGTGTGTGTAGGTAGGTAGGTAGGTAGGTAGGGCCTGAAGCTACTGATTAGGCTCATCTGGAGCCCAGAGCCCCTGATGTCTGCCTGTTTTGAACAAATGCTTTGCTGGCCCTTGGCCTACTCCCCAAGCTCTGCTTCTACTGAGTTTTTCATTCTCATTTCAACATGACAAGATAATAAAATTCTCTCTGTTCTGCTTACCACCTTCTTGACAAGCTGCTATCCATGTGCCAATGGGAAAGATCAGGAACCTTTTTTTCCAATCCTATTGGGAGCCTCATCTGCCCTCTCTTCCAGTTCTCAGGACCTGTGATGTGCCTTACTGCGGAGATGTTACAACCAGTATCACTAATGTGTAAATGAGCTTCCTCCACGCCTGGCTTTATGACCACTGCCCTGCTCTCACGGAAAAGGATCAACGAAGGCCATTTGAATGCAGCATTGGTCAACTAATCAGTGCCAACTTCTTTTCCAGACAGGAAGATCAGCCCCAAAGAGAAGTGAGAGTAGCTTCTTTGAAGGCTATACAAGGTAACTTGGGAATACCTGAATGGCAGGGGAAGCAAGACTGGGCCTCTTCAGGGATGGGGTCCTCATCTACTGGCAGAGAGAGTTCTTGAAGATACAGAACTGCTGTTTCTTTCAGTGCACAACCACGCAGCACAGTGGTTCCCAGCTTATGGGTTGTGACCCTTTGAAGGCCAAACAATCCTTTCACAGGGGTCATATTTCAGATATCATTCATAGCAGATATTTATACTATATTCACATAACAGTATTAAAGCACTACTTACATCTATGAAGTAGCACCAAAAATTGTTTTATGGCTGGGGATCACTATAACATGAGGAACTGTGCTTAAGGGTCACAGCATTAGGAAGGTTGAGAACCCCTGACATAGCACTTGCAAATGAAGCGCCATGGAAAGAGGCCAAACCAGGGAAGGCAGAACTTAAAGATGGGTATTCTTGGTCAGAGGGATTATGGAAGACATTCAGGATGACTCTTCTATTTAATTTTTGTTTTTAATCGAGCAGATTACTTAATGAAGGAAAAAGCCCTCCACCCCCAAGTGCTCTAACATGCCCAGGATCATAGGATCAGAGGTGAGGAGGACACAATCTGTCCAACACCAGGAGTTACTGGTACCAGTTGGACCCAGGCACGCAGGAGCTATGCCAAACCAGTGGCTGGGGTTCCTTCCATTCTGTCTGGACTGGTGCCCTGAGCAAGCCTTGGTCACAATCTCTGCAACCAGTCCCATAACACCCAGAGGAAGCTCCACCCCTAGGCGCTTTTACAGGTCCAGGAGCACAGGATCACAGGAGCTTGGTCATACCAGGATCTCGGGGTCCCAGAGGTAGCTCGACTCCCAGGAACTCAGACACACCTGGGATCTCAGGATCACTGGATCCCAGAATCACCGAATTAGAGAGATAGCTTGATGCTGAGGAGTTCTGACACAACCAGGATCACAGGAAGAACAGGCTCCAGTCAGATATATGGTGGGCAGGTAGCACTAGAGAAAACCAGATGGTGGGAGGCAAGTGTAAGAACATAAGCAACAGAAACCAAGGTTACTTGGCATCATCAGAACCCAATTCTTCCACCATAGCAAGTCTTGGATATACCATCACACTGGAAAAGCAAGATTTAGATCTAAAATTACTTCTCAAGATGATGATGATGGAGGACTTTAAGAAGGACATAAATAACAGCCTTAAAGAAATACAGGAGAACACAGGTAAACAGCTAGAAGCCCTTAAAGAGGAAACACAAAAATCCCTTAAAGAATTACAGAAAAACACAAACAGGTGAAGGGAATGAATAAAACCATCCAAGATCTAAAAATGGAACTAGAAACAAAAAAGAAATCACAAAGTGAGACAACCCTGGAGCTAGAAAACCTAGGAAAGAGACCAGGAGTCATAGATGCAAGCATCATGAACAGGATACAAGAGATAGGAGAATCTAAGGTACAGAAGATACCATAGAACACATAGACACAACAGTCAAAGAAAACACAAAAAAGCTCCTAACCCAAAACATCCAGAAAATCCAGTACACAATGAGAAGACCAAACCTAAGGATAATAGGTATAGGAGAGAGTGAAGATTTCCAACTTAAAGGGCCAGTAAATATCTTCAACAAAATTATAGAAGAAAACTTCCCTAACGTAAGGAAAGAGATGTCCATGAACATACAAGAAGCCTACAGAAATCCAAAGAGACTGGACCAAAAAAGAAATTCCTCTCATCACATAATAATCAAAATACCAAATGCACTGAACAAAGAAAGAATATTAAAAGCAGTAGGGGAAAAAGGTCAAGTAACATATGAAGTCAGGCCTATCAGAATTACACCAAACTTCTCACCAGAGATCATGAAAGCTGGAAGATCCTAGACAAATGTCATACAGACCCTAAGAGAACACAGATGCCAGCACAGGCTTCTATACCCAGCAAAACTCTTAATTACTATAGATGGAGAAAACAAGATATTCCATGACAAAACCAAGTTTATACAGTATCTTTCCACAAATCCAGCCCTACAAAGGATAATAGATGGAAAATGCCTACACAAGGAGGGAAACTACACCCTGGAAAAAGCAAGAAAGTAATATTTCAATAAACTCACACAAACATATTTCTACCTCTAATAACAAAAATAACAGGAAGTAACAACACTTTTCCTTAATATCTCTTAATATGAAAATTAATATTACCAACATACCCCAATTGACTTATATTTAAAAATATGAGGATTTAGAAATTTTTTGGCTGTCATCCAGTGGTCTCTCTAATTTGGTAATAAGAGAGATATGTCCAATATTGTACAATCCATATACACTTTCTGCTTGTTTGTGACAGTGTCTTGCTGTGTACCACATAATGGTCTTGAAATGATGCTTCTCCTGTCTCAGACTCTCTATTAGTAGGATTGTTTATTTGATGTTTTTACACTATACTATGGCTTTAGGAACAGCTTACATATTTCAAAATTATTTATACAGCCAAAAGAAACGTAGACAATTAATTTGGGGGGGGGTGGCTTGTAAGAGAACAACAGAGTGAGACTAAATGGTTTGCTTGATATTATAATTATTGTATCAATTTTGAAGAGGATGACCTTATAAGTTACTCTTTTTCAGAGATGAATGCTTTTCAAAATCATCACAGCCAATGAACCAGAATCTTAACCTCACCTAATGTCTGTGCCACCCTCCAAGCAGAACCATTGTTCATTGAAACAGTTGAAGAATGTCTTCATTGATAGACCATCTTAACACACACACAATTTCTTATATGAATGTAACCTGTTCCCTGTAGGCTGAGAATGATGACAATCACTCAAATCAAATAGCTTTGACCATAGCAGGAAATCTGTATCCAACTAACTGTGCCTACAATTCATTCCTTAGCGCAGCAGAACTGTTAACTCTTAGCTACTACGGAGGTAAAATCCTATGGTGATGTAAGGGAAATTGAAGTACAGCCTTATTACAATGAACTCCAATGTCTAAAAATTGTTCTTATTTTGGGTTTGTACCACAGTAAGAGTCAAGATTTTAAGCTCTACTAAAAACAAAACAAACAAACAAAAAGACCTTATCTTTTTATGTTCATTTAAAAACATGTTCATTATTTTTATGATTGGTATAAAAATATATATTGTGTTGAATATAATAAAAAATTAAAATAAAAAAAAACAAAGAAAAAAGCCAACTTATTGTTTTCTAAAGTAAAATACATTCCAAGGTTTACAAAGTCCAAAGATGAAGTAAGATTGAGTTTAAAATGTATTTTGAAGCCATTCCTGGTGGTACGTGTCTATAATCCTTGAATTCTGGAGTCAGAGGGAGAAAGATTGAAGTAGATTTGAGGCCAGTGTGGCCTACATATCAAGTTCCAGGTTGGACAAGGCTGGAGAAGGAGGGAGGGGACAGAGGGAGGGGACAGAAGGGGGAAGAGGAAAGGGGAAAGGAGAAAGGGAGGAAGGGGGAAGGGGAAGAGGAAGAGGAAGGGAAGAAAAGTATTTGGTAGTTAAATAAAAGAAACCACAAGCATTCACAAGGACTACAAGCTCCCTGGCTGGGGGGGAGGGGGGGGAGTCGGGGCACTGTGCCCACAGCCCTGTCACGTTTTACTGTAAAGACAGACATGTTGCTTGGGTTTTACTGCCCTTCTTGCTTGGGTGCATAAATACACCTGTCCTCTCCTCTGTTTGGGGCACAGGCAGTGTCTCATCAGGTCTCACTGCAGCCTGGACCTTGCCTGCTCTGACTTCCAGTGGATCCCCAGGCTCGGGCTTTCTCCTACTCTTTAACACCCTCTTGCCACTGTCCAGATCTGTTCTTACTTCCCAAGAATTACAGCCAAACTAATTCTTATCAGCTCAGGGGACAGGGCCGGGGGGAGGGGGGGAGTAGGGGGACCCTCTCTGGTTTCTTTTCCCTTCCTTCCCTTAAACTGGACATTGTCTAAAGTGATTGAATACTTTCCTGTCTCAGGATCCAGAAGGGTTTTTTTTTTTTTTTTTTTTTTTTTTTTTTTTTTTTTGAGCCTTTCTTAAGTGACATCAGATCAGGTTGTTTTTTTTTTTTTTTTAACCCATCTTCCCCTCTCATGCTTCCTTGAAACATCCCATAATATAGTTGGCCACTTTGCTTCTTGGGCTATCCCATTTCTGATTGCTTTAAGGTCTCCTCCAATTACACTCTACATAGTATTCTTTAGGAACTCATCCCACATCTACCTTCTTTATTATCTATATTATTAATTATATAATATTAAATCATTTTACCAATGTCTAATATCCAAAATGGCATAGACAGTGGATGCTGACAATTTATGTTTCTACTTTGAGCCTTGCTTGTAAGCTCCCTTTTTATGCTCATCTATCCTTCATATGTATAAAAGACCCTCTCTTTTTACATATGGCTTATGTATGTATTATATGTGCATGGGGCGGGGAGGTGGAGGGCACACACGTGGACTCAGAGGACAACCTTTAGGGCTTGGTTCTTTTTTTCCACCATGTGGGCTCTGGGGACTGAATGCAGTCAGGCTCAATGGACAGTGACAAACACCCTACCTGTGCTTTACCGAAGGCCTGATACTCACTAAACACAGTATCTTTCTTTAGGTTGTTCATGCTGTAAGCCAGAAAATCTCCCATATTTGACTTTTTCCAAATTTAACACAAGGTCAATCTTTTGGGAGGGGCCTTAATGATACAATGGTTTCCAAAACACAGCTTCAAACAGTGAAGACTTGATCTATGAGAGATGGGAGATGAAAGTGGATGATGGAGCTCATACCTAGAGTTTCTAAGGCAGAGCACAGGAATCCAGGCAGAGGGTAGATGGCTCCTCCAGTTCAAGAAATGGTCTTAAGTATCTACAGTGACAAATGCAGCCACAGTTTGAAAGCCAAAGCACCAGAAAGGAAACTGTGAACCACTAGAATTGAAGAAGATGTACTGAATGTGACTGTGAAGGCTCAGTATTTTTGAAACTTCAATGTTTCCACTTGATTTTATATTTGATGTAATCTTAATCAAAATCCCCAAAAGATTATGTATATATAAGCTGATTATAAAATACATACAGAGATGCAAAGAATGTAGAAAAACCAAAACAATTCTGGAAAAGTAGGGCAAAGTTGGAGCATGCAGACTGCCTGACTTTAGGATTTAACAAATCTACAATTCAAATATTGTGGAATAAAGTTAGATAAATAGAGCAATGGAAAAGAATAAAGAGTCCAGAATGAAATATATGATTAGTTAATTTTCTTCAAAAACATAAAAGGCAATTATGTGGATGAGGTATAATATTTTTGAGAAATGTTGCTGGGACAATTGAACACCACACACGAAAAATAATTCATACCTCATACTACATCCATATATCAAAATTAGCTTAAGTGGATCAAAGTCATAAATGTCGGAGGTCAGAATACACAGCTTCAAGAACAGGAAGCCATACTATATGACTTTGGGTTACATAAAGATTCCTTTGACACACTACTAAAAAAGAACATTCAAAATAAAGGCCAGATTAATAAAATAGACTTACCAAAAATGAGGACTTTCCTCTTCCAAAGCAAGTGCTGAGAGGATAAAAGCATAAGCCACAGCTTTGGAGAACCTAACACGGGCCTACAACATGACCCAGGCTTTCTGTTCCAAGGTGAGTGTGTGAAAGGTGTCTCTATAAAACATAACGCTCTTGACAACTTTATCTGTAACAACCCAAACTGAAAGTAAGCCAGTGCTCACGGACAAGCGAGGCTCTCCAGCAGCCAGCAGTAGGGACATCTCTGCAATGCAACTGTACCAGGCAGGGGAAGGATGGAACTACAGAGACACACATCAGGATGGATAAATCCCACAGTAATTATTCTGACTGGAGAGGCTAATGCAAACTCTGTATGATTCTGACTTTTATAAATCCTAGGAAACGGTAACTAATCCAGAGTGACAGAAAACAGATCCTGTTGCCTAAGGGCTTGGAGATGGGTGTCAGGCAGTGGAGGCAGGGAGGTTACAAAGGAACACAGAGTTTTGGGGTAAAGAGTATGTTCATTACTTTGATTATGAGGGATGCTTTCACAAATGTATACACATGTCAAATATTGTCAAGTTGCATACTTCAAACATATGCACTTTACTGGATGGCAATTATCCCTCAATAAGACTGCCTTAAAATGCATCTAGAATCTGCCACTTTCCTCCTGTCTGTGACCACCACACTGGAGAGAGTTAGCCCTCTCCCTCTAGCCTTTGACAACATGCTGACTTTGCATCTCAGAGTGAGTCCATTTTGCATGTAGCTATAGAGTAATGTTTTACGAAGACATATCTATTCGTGTTACTGGGTGGCTCAAAATTCTTCAAAAGACTCATCAAGATCCAAATGTGTACCCTTGACTACAATTCCCTCCTTACTGACTGGGTTTGAGTTCTTGTCCGTCTTCCCACTGATTCTCTTTTTTATCACCCTGCATGGTTGTGTTTCTGGACTTGACAACACTTTTCCTATTGCAGGGCTTTTACACGCCCAGTTTCTTTGTTGTGGACGTCCCTCTTTTCTAGACAAACTCCTAACCTACCTTTTTGTCTTTAATGTTATGTCCTCCAAGGAGGTTGGAACATTCACTGGCAGCTCTGCCATAGTTCCAACTGCACATGTAAGTCCTCTGTGCAATTTATTTTGATCTCTCCCCTTTAATCTTCAAAACAATAGCACCCATTTGGCCCTCACTGCTGAAAATGCTGCCTCCATCTAGAGAGTATAAGAGTAAAGGCTAAGAGACAGAACCAGAGTTCATGTTCTGACCTAAAAGTCACTCTTTGACTTGCAAGGTAGATTTTTTTCCCCTCAAGCCAGCTATGTAAAAATCTATCCAACACATATCTGACACCAGGATGTACTTTCCCCTGGAGTGATTTAGGTTTCAACTTGGTAAATATTTGAAAGGTAATGAGTGGCTGGCGGCATGTATGGCTTAGCAGGTAGGGGGGACCTTAGAAGGTTGGGGGAAGGAAAGTGTTTGCTGACAAGCCTGAAGACCTTAGTTCAACCCCTAGAACCTACACAGAGAAAGGAGAGAACTTTTTACTAATGTTTTTCTCTGACCTCCACATGCATTCCATCACCCCCCCACACACACACACAAACGCATCCATGCATCCATCCATACACACAAAAAAACCCAAAAAAAAAACATAATAGAAGGCTTAAGGTGCAGTTTGACATGTGCAAGACCCTGAGTTTTACAGACAGCACAAGGGAAAAAAATGAAAAGCGACCAGAGGAAGAAAAGAAAGAGGAAAAAAAGGGAAGGTTTGGGGAAGGGAAGGAGAAATGTTATTTAAAAAAAAAAAACAGTATCTTTCAGTGTTAAATAATTTACAAACCAATGTAGTAAGCTTCTAAGAGAAATGATGTGTGGCATAGCTGAATTTGTAGGTCAGTTGGAATTTTTAAAAGTCAGTCAAGCTCATCTTAATACTAACATGTATTCTGGATGTTTCACCCTGCGACAGCTAACCAGGGAAGAAACCAGATGGGATGTGCTGGAGAGGATGGACTTCCAAAGAAATGAAGGCTGACTGGCCACTGACCCAGTGCTTCCTGTCTTTAGCAGAGCAGTGGCCTAGATTCCCCACTAGCCAGAGAGTGGGGCTGGGGAGATAGACTGCAAACATGGCTGCTTTCCAAAGCATCTTCCTAAGACACAGCTCCCCTCACTCCCCCACCATGTTTATTTAGACTCCCCTTAATTAGAGCATTTCAGCATGCAGGCATAATCCAATCTGAAGGAACATTTCCCTGGAGAGCCATCTGTCAGAATTAGACCACACTTAGCTACTGGACAGTAAGGCAGTGTTGTAAACACCACAGACTGCTTAGACTCTCCAAAGGCTCAAAACTCATTTTCCAAGCAAGCATACGCCAATCCTAGGGAGGGGGCTTTCTGTCAGGAAGCTGGCTTGCTGTTCTGAACAGCAATGCTTCCAAGGTTAGAAGATCATTAGAGCTCATCCCAGGGGTATGATCTACCTGGCCAGTGTCGCCTTTCTTCAGAGATGAAATTGCTGTCCTTGACAAATCTATTGAGTTCTCCATGAGTTGTTGCAAGATATAAAGTTTTTCCACTTGGCCCAAGTCCTCAGCCATGCAACAGTGGAACTGTGGGTGGGAAGCTATGTAGAACCCACTCCTGCTTCCTGCCTCTGTCTCAGAAGTAGCCAGCTCACTGTGCAGCTCCCCAGGGCAAGCCGACTGGCCTAGAAAGTAAGTGTAGGGTGGGAGGTGGGATGGGGGAAAGGGTAAGAAGCTCTCTGCTCAGCATCTCAGTCATTGCCCTCCATCTCAGAGGTGATGTGAGACATAGTCCTGCCTGTGTCCCTTGCCGGTCTTTCTGTCCATGCCACTACTGTGCCAGGTTTAGATCTTGACAATGCTGGTTTGTATATTCCTCAGATGCTGTTTCTTGTACATGCTCAGAGCACATGCTGCCTTGATCTTGTGATAATTACTCTTAGCTCATGGGAAGCATCTTTAAAATGACTGGCAAGTTGTACCCTCTCCCCTTTGAGGTGATCTATAGCCCCCTGGCCTCAGAGAGGAATACTTCTGCTTCATGTTCCGGTTCTCCTAGACTCAGCTTGCCCATGATCTGCCTTCCCCAGCTCTCTGCCCTAACTTTTCTAATTTCTATCCATTTTTACTGGTTTCATCAAAGAGTAGTTGCTCAAACAAAAATCCCTAGTACAAGCATAACTGTCAACTTTGGTGATGCAGATCAGTTGGCAGAGTGCTTGTCTTACATGCACAAAATTCTGGGTTACTCTCCAGCACTGTAAAACCCAGGCAAGGTGGCATACATCTGTAATTCCAGTACTCAAGAGGTGAACAAAAGACCAGAAATTCAAGGTACTCTTGAGCCCCAGAGAGTTGTAAGCCACCACTGGACACTGAGACCCTAGCTCCTCACAATATCCCTCTCAGCCTCTGCTTCCAAGCAGTCCAAAGTACGATACATTGAGCGTATTGCTACAACTTTCCTTTTCTGATTCATTCATCTACACAAAAATGTGCTGTGCTAAGTCACAAGATTTGCTTTAAAGAGCATTTTCCCTAATGGAGAAGGCAAAGACATAGATATTAGTGTGTTCAGAATGGAATTATTTTTAAATTCAACTTAATTAAATTTACCTTTCAAATATAGGGGCACTAGGAATGTACACATATAGGGAAAATACAAGATAAAAGTAAGCAAAAAAGCCAGGTGGTGGTGGCGCACGCCTGTAACCCCAGCACTTGGGAGGCAGAGACAGGCGGATTTCTGAGTTTGAGGCCAGTCTGGTCTACAGAGTGAGTTCCAGGACAGACAGCGAAACCCTATACAGAGAAACCCTGTCTGGGGGGGGGGGGACCCAAAAATCAAAAAAAAAACAAAAAAAAACCAGTAAGCAAAAAATTGTCTTCTATGAATACCAAAGTACATCTGAGGGGAAAACTATTTCTGAAAGACACAAAATAATGACGAATGCTTCAGTGAGCAGATCATTGTGGGTAAAGTACTTGCACCTGGAAGCCTGGGAACGGAGTTCAGCCCCCAGCATCCACATAGAAAGCTAAGGATGGCAGCACGCACCTGGCACCTCAGCATTGGGCAGAAGAAGCAGGACAGGACAGGATTATGCTGGGGTGGGGGCCGCTCATGGCCAGCCGGGATAGCCAACTGGTAAACTCCTTACCAGTAAGAGACCTGTCTAAGAATAAGGGAGAGGCCAGTGAGATGGCCTAATGGGTACAAAAATGCTTGCCGCACAGCCTGAGCCTGAGCACCTGAGTTCAACACCTAGAACTAACTCTCAAAAGTTGTCCTGTGATCTCTGCAGGTGAGCTATGAGATGTATACACCACCCCACCTATGCTACAAACACAATAACAATAAATAAAGTAAAAACAAAAGGGGAAGAGAAACAGGAATACAGTTCACAATAACCTTTGGCCTTTATGTATGCATGTGTATGTGTACACACAGATACACACAGAGACATATACACACAGAGATACACACAGATACACACAGAGACATACATAAACACTCACACACAGAGATTAGCACTCACACACACAGTCCAAATGGCCACAAACAAAAAGGTGCTACTATTATAATTTTAAATGTATATGAAGCAAAAGCTGATAGAACTACCAAGAAGGAACTGAAAATCCATTAATACAGTAGAAAATTTCTAACCATATTTTTACCAATAATTGGTATGTGAGACTGACAGAAATGTCAGTCACTATGAGAAAGTAAGGTATTGGCCTTCTTTTTTTTTTTTTTTTTGGTTTTTCGAGACAGGGTTTCTCTGTGTAGCCCTGGCTGTCCTGGAGCTCACTCTGTAGACCAGGCTGGCCTCGAACTCAGAAATCCACCTGTCTCTGCCTCCCAGAGTGCTGGTATTACAGGCGTGCGCCACCACCGCCCGGCTGGTGTTGGCCTTCTTAAATGTATCCAGCACCTTTGTAAAGTCCAACATGTAAAAAGAACATGCACCAAATTTCAAGAGATAGTAACCCATCGGTAAAGCAAACCATGCCCTCTAACCACATGCACACTGTTACAATAATCCACTAAAACCGAAGCACAGAACATTTTAAAATAATACACAAGTCACATTAGACATAAGATGCAAACACAAAATACCAGGATTTGTGGACCCATGCTATATCAGTACTTCGCAGAGAATGAAAAGGCTTGAATGCATCTCCGTAGTTGATATAAAAGGCTATTTCAAGGGCACCAGAAAGTTAAAGATATGTAAGAAGGAAGAAATTGGCCATTTTCCCAACACTAAGTCCTAGTTATTAAATGTACATTTTTAATAGTTGAAGACTGAAAATTACTAAAGATGAAAATACTTAGATAACAATGGAAAAATTGGCTTAAAAATTTGGAAGACAAAAATAAAGTAGAATAAAATAGTTGGTGTCCAGAAGAATCTGACATGCTGACCACAAAGGTCCAGGGGTCTGATGAAGAAAAAGATGAATGGCATTAGGAAGGAGAAAAGTGTTGCTACAGACACCAAACACAGCAAGGCAGTTGAGACATTTAAAACAGATGAATTCTCAAACAAGTCTAAACCACCAGCACCTTAGGAAAGCCAAGAAAACAGCTGGCCCTGGTCTCCCAGCCATCAATGTAGCTAAATGATTTCCCTCATCTGACCTAGAACACTACAAACCACATTCCACTAAACACTGTGGGGAAACATGATTTAATATTGTACAAAATCCTCAAGAGAAGAGGAAAGGACACAAGGATCCCTAACTTGTTGACTGGTTTAATATTTAAAGACCTGCTCTATGTGGCCCAGGCTGACTAGCAACTGCCTCGGCTTCCCTAGTAGCAGGAATCACACGAATGTGCAACCATGCCTGGCTTTACAACTCATTCTAAAGGATCATATATAAAACCAGATTAGATGACTAGTTGAACAGAGATGAAGAAAATAAAATCACAGGCTGGTTTCATTTGTGAGCCTAGTTGCAAAAATCTAAACATTGTGAAACTAATTAACAGAAAAACACGTTTGCACACACACTCATGTGTTTCTGTTTATGAAGAACAATAAATCAGAAAAACTATTCAACAAAACTAAAGAACAGTCTTTTAACACATTAAAAGATAAAAGATGCGATTTGTAGGCTTAATACAATAGATTCAGAAAAATCATATAAAAAATTCAACATCCATTCAGGTCTTCAAAAAGTCTAAATTCGACGTGTCACCTAACGGTGAAACACTTCAAAGCATTTCTTTTAAGATTAATAACTGGTCCTAGAAAACACAATGACACAAGTAATAAAGATAGGGTGACAGGAGGCATCAAAAGAATCAGGAAGGAAAGGACTAACAAGATGGGGGCTGGGGAGGTGTCTCCGGAAGCATAGTGTTCGCTATGGCAGCATTAGGACCTGAGTTCCGATCTCTAGCACCCACATAAAAGCTGACAGTAGTCACGCATGTCTGTGATCCTAACAACTAGGGAAGGGCCAGAACTGGCAGATCTGGGAGCCCAGTGTCCAAAAAGTCTAGTCAGTGAGTACTTGGTTCACAGAGAAACCCTGGGCCCTGTCTTAGAAAAGATAATGTAGATAACAGTACAGTCTTGGGATGTGGACATCTGTTCCCCATTATACATATGTGTCTTGACATGTGCATGTAGATACACACACACACACACACACACACACATACACACACACACACAGAGGCAAACCAACAAAATGTTCCTTATCCATACATGCTACAATTATCAATGGATAAAATGCAACTATCTGTAATCAAATTATTAGACACAGTGTGTAGCAATACTGACTGGCAGAAGAATTCAGTATGAAGCAGGCCTGATCCTGTGGTGGTACTGTAAGCTGGCCAGACAATTTAAGATTTGTCTTTGTCCATTCCTAGGTACATACACTGAACAAATTCTTGCCCCTACTTAATAGAAATATATACAAGGATTATGATGGCAATAATTTCCGAAGTAGAAAAGCTTAGTAATTCAAATGCATAAATTATGGTGTGTTGTACAACAGATGCTAAAATGTCACTATAGAAAATAAAGCTGTGCATGGAGGCTCGTGCCTACAAGCCCAACACTAGGAGTGGGGGTGGGGCGGGGCTAAGACAGAGAGCAGGTGCTCAATGTCATCTTTAGTTCTACAGCCAGATCAAAGACAGTGTGTGTCACAAGATGCCCTGTCTCATAGAAGAAACACAACCCCTAAACAACAGATAAATTCAATCAAGTTCAAAAGACTATGGTTATGTACCTGAAGGTCAATTATTCTAGTAGCAGAATGTTTAACATAATTTAGAGAATAATACAGCAAATGTTATTTCACTGAAATAAATTTAAAGAATAGGCAAAGCTGGGCAACCTATTGTTATATGATAAATAATTTTTAAAATGAAGGAACCATAAATCTGAACTTCAGTATATTGATTACCTCCAGGAAAGATCTGAGGGACAGTCAAGGGACATACAGAATTCTGTAAAAAAAAGAAAGATAATGTCCTCTTTAGTCAACTAAGTTCTGAACTGACTGGTGTATGTTGAATTTTATTTTAAAAGGATATTCATGCATCATATGCACTGTTGCCTGCATTAGAGGCTCTATCTACAGTAGTGGTTCTCCACCTTCCTAATGCCGAGACCCTTTAATACAGCTTCTCATGTTGTGGTGACCACTGACCATAAAATTATTTTGTTGCTACATCATAACTGTAATTTGCTGCTGCTATGAATCGTAATATAAGTATCTGATATCTGATCCCTGTGAGAGGCTTGTTCAAGCCCAAAGGGGTCACAACTCTCAGGTTGAGAAACACTGATCTAAAAAGTTACCTGCTAATGACCTACCTAATGACCAAACTCTGATGAAAGCCCCCGGGGGTCTGAGTGTAAGAGGCCTGGAGCTTTGTCCCCTTTGTCTCCAGTGTTCCATCTTGCTGCTCTTTCTGCCATTTCTCAATCTAAGTAGTCCAAAGAGCTGGGTGATTTTGTGTCTGATGGGTAATGGGTATAAAAACAAATGCAGGCTGAGAGTCAGTGGGTTCTCACAAAGACACAGCTCAGTACACCCCATCGGAGGCCAGATTCCCAACAGCCACTTAGATGAAACTTGGCTTCCCAGGCAGCAATTGCAAACCAGGGCTTTCTACAGGACTCTCCAGTCCTTAGGGTCAGTGACCCAAGTAGTCCTTAGGATGTTTAGTCCCACAGGTAGTGATATCCTAAACTGGAACCAGCCAGAAAAGCCAACTGCCAGCCTCTTCTCCCAACTTTGCTTTCAATGCTGTCTACACTGGCATCCTGAAATCAGGCTCACTGAGAGTGATCACAGCGCGTGAATCATCAATGCTACACGTCAGCTGCTCTCCTTTCTCCCCGGGCCCTGCCCTCCTGCCTGGTGACACCATCTGCCAGCACACCAGATATGATGTGACACTGTTGTAAAACTGTATGATCATGGCTTGTATGTTGCAGAACAATAGAATGGTGTATGTTCTAACTAGTAAGCTCTGGTTACAGAGTGTCCCTGCCTCACCTGTATTCAACCATGCAGAATCCACACTCTGGTCATTCCTCACATCCTGTCCAGTCTGGGCAGAACCACATACCCACCTCTATCAGATCTGAAAAAGGTCGGAAGATCATGGAAAATATACAGAAATTCCAAAACTGGTCATTATAAACTGTTGGGAATGGCTAAGTAAGTAAAATGCAATGGAAACATGGACATTAAAGTATTAAAAAAAATATAACAGACTATGTTGTGCCATGCCCTTTTCTGAACTGCCCTCTATCCATGTTAGCAGAAAGGGCATCTCCTACCTTCCACTGTCACCGGGTGAGAACTGTGACATCCTCTCCCAGGAAGAGACTGAGATGACCACAGAATCAGATCACCAAGAAAGTGATCTCTGGAGTACTTTAGGCTGGTATGGTAGGGATCCAGAAGTACATTTCAAGGGCATGAGCCTGGTAGTCAGTGTTCCTGCTAACCTTTGGCAGGAACTCTCCTCTTGCTCTAATGAGAAAAATCCCCACCAAGGTCCATTTTATTATTACTGATCTGGTTTCTGTGGATAAGAGCAAAACCTATCATTTTTGCACTCTATAATTTCAATTTTATTCCTTCCCAGGAAAGCATGAAGATTAAATTTTATTTTAATATGAATATTTATTAAGTCCACAATCTCTCCTGAGGAATAAAAAACATTAATAGGGATTAATTAGATCATGGATCCACCCAAAACATATCATCCTCAGCTCCAGCATCCTTAGAGCCTCACCAAATGAGTCCTTCACACGGAACTTTATTTTATTTACTATCTTAATATGATAAAAGATGGTCTTGAATTATCATGTGGCATATACCTTTAATCCCAATGCTCAGGAGGCTGAGGCAGGGAGATTGCCAATGCTAGGCTAGCCTAGTCTACACAGTAAGATCCTATCATAAAAGTAAACTTAAATATCTTACTTTTAGACACCATCTTGGAGGTGGGGTACCCATTAGGAACAAGTTGAACTTGGCTTCTACACCAAACAGCATAGTCAATCAGGGAAGAAATACAAGTGACGCATTGCACAGAAGAAAAACGGCACATATAATGGTGGAAGTGCAGAGTGACATGGAAAGTAAAGATCAGAAATTTTCCCCAGTCCTGACTCAGATCTTTAAAATGGGGTCTCATTGCTGGGTAGGAGCTAGCTGGCAAAGGGGACAGGCAGGCAAAGTCACATATCCCACCATGTGAACTAGAGAGTGACTGATGCAAAGCCCGATTGCCACCCAACTGCTACCCAACTGTGAATCCCTGCCTGAGCCTCTTAATGGGGACTCCATCTAAGATTCATCTGCCAGATGAGGAATTAAACTGTGGGACGTGTAGAAGTTAATTTGATGATAAAGCAAGCATAATAAGCACATGGTATCAGTAGAAGTAAAAAAAAAAAAAAATGTTTTTTTTTTAACAAGCTTCAAGCAGTTTCCAACATTAAGGCAAGTATTCACTGAAACTCCTCCAGGTAAGAAGTAACACTTGGTTATAAAATCTAAGTGTACAGCAGAGCTAATGAGGCAGAAATAGAATTCTTCAGTGACAGGCACAATAACCATGAATCCATAGAGGTGAGTAAGCCCTGGAGCTGGGGCTGAAGGAAGGGAATGAACTCTAGTGTTAACTCCTGGTAGCCACAGGACTTTGAGACAATCCTTCTAAAGCTACATTCCCAAAGCCTGAACGTCACATTCTTAAAAGAAATGGAACAGGTGGGTAGTGGACTTCATCCAGTCTTGTACTTGCCCTAGAAAAAGGAGAGGAAATAAAACCCCTCTAGTTTCTAACCAATAATACAAACCACTAGTAGCCAAAACTCTAAAGCTCAAATTTAGTTTAAACTGTTCCATGTTGGCAGTATATCTAGGCATCTTATGGACACAATTTTGAATCATGGTTGGAGGAATGTATTTTAAATGCACACAGTAAACTTTCTATAAAGTTTCAAGAAACATAAACCTACACTTACAAATAAAATAGGCAGTAAGATCCATTGTTAGTCAATGAAAATGCCAAGAGAAAGAACCAGAGCTTTCCAGATTACAGTCAAAGCCATGGGGAATAGAATACAAAAGCAACTGCATATGGAATGGTGAAATACATACATACATACATACATACATACATACATACATACATACATATCTATACATGAGTATCCATATATATGTATCAAAGAAATGGAAAGAATATTGAGGGGGAAGGGATGATCAAATAAATTAGCCTAATATAAAAATATTAGGTAATGGTAAGAAATAAGTAGCTAAGAATTTTCCAGAACTGATTCAGTAAAGATGCTCAGATTTAGGGCTATATTCTGACCAGGATAAACAACAAGAAATGCCTAATTAGCAATGTCATAATTAAAGTATAGAACACTAAGGAGGAAAGGAAGCTCTAGAGGTCAATAAAGAAAGGAAAATTGACAGACAAAGTAATAAATGGCAGAATAAATATTGACTTTAAAAGAAGGAAACAATGGAATTATTGCATCACATTACCAAAATCAAACAGAATTTTATTCACCTAAATTTGTATTCCCAGAAAAATAACCTTCAAAAAACAATCTCAAAACAAAGACACATTTGGGACAGTCCAAGAACCAGACAGCCCAGATTCGTGCTCCTGACTTCTTTGTTGTGAGAACCTCAGGAGAAGCCAGACACTTAAGGGAGCCTACATCATGGAGAGAGATAAATAAACCTCAAGGCCTCCAGGGGCACCAAGCAGGAATGAATAGAAGGTCCAAAATAGTCCTCCAACACAAGCGAAGAAGTACAAACTCCCTGGCTTTCAGAGCGAACAAGAACAGCACACAAGCAGCACTCTGTGTACCATTCACACACATCAATACAGAACCCACCAGCAAACTGAACTCAGCAGAGGTCAGAAAAGGCAGCACATCACAGCAAGGCTGGATTAATGTAGGAACATAAGATTGAATGAAGATCAGAAAACTGATCAACATTATTGACCATCATAGTAGATTAAAGGAGTCTCTCAGAATTACATCATTTGAGAGAGGGACAACCATTCCTAATAGTCCTGACGCCAGTCCACTAGGAACAGAGAGACTTCTTATTTGAGGCAGAGTTTCATGATGCAACCCAAGTTGTGATTCTCTTGTTTCGGTTTCTTGAGCACTGGAATTGATGGTGTAAGATACCATACTTGGCAGAGGGATGCAACCTGAATATGATGAATGCATCCACAAAATACCTCTAGGAGAAACTATAGAGGAGTGTAAATATCTAAAATACAGAACAAGTCAAAGATGCCGGCATTTATCCCGTATTTACTATTTCACACCCTCCTGGATATCCTAGTCTGTATATTAGTCAATGACAAAATCAAAAGGACTAAGAAATAAAAAGGCACAAACCAGAAAGGAACAAAACCATCATAATTCATACATGCCTGATTATTTACAAAGAAAATACAGAAGCACCTATAAGAAATAAGGGCTTTATAAGAAATACAAACTATTACAGTTATATACCTGTAATAGTGAGAAATGCTATTTTATAAGTTACCATTTAAGGAAACAAAAATGGGTAACTCCGAACAAATCTAGCAAAAGCCTGGCAAAATCTTTATGTAGAAAAACCACAAAGCCTGAAGGCAAGACTTTAAATAAAGACTATCTGCATGGAAAGAACATTCTGACTAGGAAGGTATAGACTTTCCTCAAACTGTCCCATATACTTCATACACTCCCAGCCAGCCAGGAACGAACCTTTGTTCATGCTAGAAGAACGTTCTGCCCAATCCCTCTAGGACATAACACATGATGCAATGTCAGTGCTGCACAAATGCATTTAAAAATATTTTCAGTTGAATTTGAGGATTCAGAATCCCTGGGCAGACTGTAGAATTATATCAGCATGTGGTCAAGAAAAATTGAAAATGAAAGGGGAAAATAAACATTTATTTAAGAAAAAACCTTTATTTTATTGTAAAATTTAAGATCCTGAAAGAAATAATTTTTGTTTGACAACGAAGCTCTAAAAAATAGGTAAAAAATTAAGTTATCAGCTAAAACTAAACTAAAAGAAAATGAGGTTTGCTTTTCTAGATTCTGGAATAAGAGCAATTGTGAAGCCTGCGATTTGAAGAAGGAGTCACTAGAATTGTGGGTGGAAAAGGAATCCAGAAGCAGAGGCTTCCTGTATGGAAACCCACAGATGCAGAGCATGCACCACACTGCACATTACTGGGAAAATGCTCTAGGCAATCCCCTGTCTACTTAAAAATAAATGTGGATGTGGCATAAAGTGAACTAGTGTCTAATCCTCTGGTATAATGGCAGACTGGATGGATTGTTTGAACAGTAGCTGGATTTAGATCAAGTCATTTAGTGGAGCCTCATGGTGGGAGTAGTGTCCTTCTTATAAGGTGGAGCTCAGGCTCCCTTCATGATGTGAAAACACAAGCAGGCAGGGAGGGAGCCCCATCAGAAGTGACCTTTGCCAACCCTGGGCTTGAGAGCTGAGAGAAATCAATGTCTGCTAGCTGATTAGCTCATGGGATCTTGTAATGGGAGCCAGTGACCCACTTAAGATGGTCCTGTGCTACGTGATGACAGAAAAAAGTTCCAGGAAAACAAAATTCATATTTTATACATATACATATATGTATGAGTACATATGTATGTGTATATACATATACATGTGAATATATCTCTATATACATATGCATATGTATATATATGTGTGTGTGTGTTTATTATGACAACAATTTAAAAAGTAGGCTGGAGGCTATAAATTTGAGAGAAATGGGAATGAGGGATGTACACAGAAGAGTTAGGAGGGAAGAAAGGACAAAGTGATTTAAATATATTTTAATTTCAAATAATAAAGATGTCAAAACTTGGCAGTCGGTGGTGGCAAAACTCTTTAATACCAGCACTCTAAAGTCAGAGGCAGGAGGAGTCTGAGGACAGCCAGGGCTAAACAGAGAAACCCTGTCTCAAAAAACTATATATATATATATATACACACACACAAATATGTGTTTTTTGAGACAGGATTTCTCTGTACGTATATATACATATACATATATATGTCAAAACTTTAAAACTTTTGCCTTGCATGGCACCATCCTCCTGAAATCAGGAGGCACTCAAGAGGCAGAAGCAGGAATATCCTAAGTTTGAAGCAATCCTTATCCACTCTAAATAGTGAGTTCAAGGTCACCTAGAGCTACATAATGAGACCCTATCTCAAACACATAAACTTTAAGATGGTCACAGAAAACAAAGGGGAAATATATTCACAACATACTAAGATTTCTTAATTAAGACACAAGCATGTTACTTGGAATACAGTAACAATGGAAAACAGTGATATATTTTATGACAATAGGCATAAGAACTATCAAAAGTCACCGTTAAATCAAGACAGGTAGCTCAGTGGGTAAAGGGTCACATTAGGTCTAGACAGGTAGCTCAGTGGGTAAAGGGTCACATTAGGTCTAGACAGGTAGCTCAGTGGGTAAAGGGTCACATTAGGTCTAGACAGGTAGCTCAGTGGGTAAAGGGTCACCATTTGATCTGAACAGGTAGCTCAGTGGGTAAAGGGTCACATTAGGTCTAGACAGCTCAGTGGGTAAAGGGTCACATTAGGTCTAGACAGCTCAGTGGGTAAAGGGTCACATTAGGTCTAGACAGGTAGCTCAGTGGGGAAAGGGATGAGCTGAGTATGCCTGAGACCTGAGTTCCACCCCAGAAGCTGGATGGTGGCATGCATCAGATGAGGTGAGACTGGAAACAGGAACAGAATTATCCAGTAGCTCAAGGACAGGCTAACCTAGATTATGAATCCCAATCGCAAAGAGCAAAGACAGTAAGGTGCAAAGTTAGGATCAACTCCCCACAGTGGTCCTCTGACCTCTACACTTGGCATGTGTACATACCCATTCACCCTTCCACACACACATAAATAAGACATTACAGGAAGTCACCACGGAGTTAACACACACACTGCCATTAGCTGACAGCCGATTATAACGCATATAACGTAGACTTGCATACAGACTGTAAAGAAAACCTAGATCAACATGGGGACAAAAAACAAAACAAAACAAAACAGTAGAATATGCTGACAGCATAGCATGTAAGAAAGGAAGCTAGAATGATAAATCAACACATAAAAAGATGGCCAACCTTGGCAGCCAAGAAGCAAGCAATCTTACATATATTTCACATGGACAGACATATACACTGACCCGCATTAGGAGATCTAGAGCTGGTGAGAAACTCAGTGCAGAACTTGGGATAGTCACATCTCACTAGCAGGGGGGTCTGTCTGAGGAGCCCCTGTGGAAATGGCCTTATGACCACTTGGAAATGTTGAACACAGAATCAAAGACTGTGGTACCTGATAATCTACAGGTAGACATGAAAGTATTCTCTGGTAGGCTATTCACGATCACAAACAACGTAATAACACAAATGCCATCAATGTAACAATGGTAACAGGCTAGAATGATGACCCCGTGATTCAGTCCTCAGCAACCACATGGTGGCTCTCAACCACCTGTTAATCCAGTTCCAGGGGATCTGACACCCTCTTCTGCCCTCCATAGGTACCAGACATGAACATACATGCAAACAAAACACATTTACCCATAAAATGAAAATCAATGGATAAACTAGAGAGAATGCTAATCTATTATATATTGAACAATGAAAACACACAAACGAGTCCGCTGTACTCATCTCCATCCTTCATGTTATAATTAATTCTGAGTGTGGAACGGCAACTCAAAGGGGGCCATGGACAGTAGGAACCAACTTCAATACGCTGTCACAAAGTGAGTAAGCTCAGGGCAGAGAAAGGGACAGTGGGAGCAGAACACTGAGGGTGAACACACTATAGAGAGTTGTCTTCTTCACGTCTGCTCGTTAAACTATCCGTTCATTATTCTTCTGGTATGTACCATACATGTGGTATTTCGTGCTTCTGCATATAAAAGCAGAACCTTAGCCAATCTCAGACCTCTGTGCTCAGTTTCTGGACACATTAAGAATTATGAGACAGATTCTGAAACAGTCTATTCTACTCATAGCACCTCCCCTCTCCTGTGGCTCTCCAAAAGCCTGTACAAATGATTCTTGACGAATTGTACATTCTTCTTAACTCCTCTGCAACCCAGGATTTGCCAACAGCAATCCAGAAACTCTTAGTTCTGGAAGACTTACCTCAGAGCTGAAGGTCTCTGTAGACTGCCACTCTTTTCCTGCCCCACAGGAACCTTTGTGAAGAGACCTTTCCACCAGGGACCTGCCTTATCTGGACTGTGGTCAGCCTCTGTGCATATGCTGTTGCTCTCCATAAAACCCCTAGATGGCAACTCCAAAGGATCCCCACTGACCTTCCTGAAACTTCTCCATCTAGTTTATGACTGCTTGCCAGAGCATTACAGAGTCTGGCTGGACAGTGTGAACAATGCTCCCTATCTGATGCTGGCACCAGAGCTCCTAAGAGCTCATCATCATGGCTGACACTTCTGTACTCACATAGATCTGCTAAGTGCCCCACGTGGGGGTGGGGAGCTGATTGGAGACACTCATATCTTACTACGAGCAGCCTATCTAGTTTGTTTAAGCCTCCTCAGTTGCTTCCTGATTTTGGCAGCTGGGAAATAAAGATAACTGTTGCTTTTTCCAGTATCCATTTTTGGGTTTTCAAATGTTATAGCTTTTCAAGTTGAAGAGCTCTGTTCCTTTCCCCAATATCACAAATCATTTCAGTTTTATCTACTGCTATCCTCTACAGTGTCTCTTCCTTCCAGATGTGCAGATAGAGGCCACCATGACCTTGGCCACACTTTTGCTACTTAGATGCCATGGTAAAGCTGACCCAAGGACTTAGGGTGGAGAGAGGGAATAAAGGATGGGGAAGTCCCTCAGTCATTAATGTGTCAGAGGCTGAAGAGCCATACTATGGGGATATTTGGTTCTGGGATAGAGATCTGGGAGTCCTCTTCTTGAACATAAATCGGGGGTCCTCTTCTTGAGCAAAAACATCTTTGGCTCACTCAAGGCTCAATCCCAAATTGGATCAGTGCCTGAGTTGGATAAAGATAGTGACAGTGGGTCCCTTTGGATGCCAAGATGAAGTAGGCAATGCTGGCCTCCAGAAAACACAAGATGACAAGAGTCACCTCAGGGAATCTGATCAGGATAAAGAAATACGCAACTTGAAAGTACCAGTTCCTCCCCTGCCTAAGAAAGTCCTATTTTCCTCAGTCTGTAGATTAAGTAGGGAGTAACAAGGTTGTAAATGGAGTACAAACATGGGATCCTGTTTGAAATGTAAACATGGCTATAGCAGATTTCTGCCTCTTCTCCTAAATCTGACATGAGATTTGACCTTCTCTAAATCAGTTCTGCCATCTTTTCAGACTGACTACCTTACAATTTTAATTTATGACTTTTGCATTTGGAATTCTGATGCTAACTCTCCTCAACCACTCCCAAGATCAGTGTTAGAATGAGGATTTGATACTGGAAGCACATCGATCAATAGGAGAAGCCTCACAAATACTTAGTGTTGTCAATCAGGCAATGGATTTTCAGCTGTAGAATACAGTGAGCAGGATGCCACGACCCAGTTAGTACAAACCTGAAACTGCTCTCAAGAAAATGTTGAGAGGACTAATAAGAGAACAGCTATGATAGAAGAAAAGCAAAAAAGGGATTCCTTATTAGTTTTAGCAAATTATTGTTGTATATATCAAAGTTAATGCTGTCAAAAACCCATCCCTCCAAAGATACAGAGAGCTTCTAAGGAATAGAAGGATATCAATGTGGATTTTAGAGTTCATTCCCGTATAACATGTGCAAACAGTCTGTTTCTGTGGAAAAGAAGAAGCAAGCCCCACCCCAAGAAGGAATGCTAGACTCACGTTGGTGACATACTCGATATCCTTCCAAAGGATGCACTCCCTGGGGAAGTCAGCCAAGTCGAAGAAGTGATCCACCACCACTTGGCCAATCAAGTCATGGCGAGAGAACCTGTCAAAGTCATACACAGAGAAGTGAAGCTTCCGCGCTTCAAGGTCATTGTAGTGAACAGGAAATAAAAACACCTCATCAAATACAGGGTTCAGGGTCTTCCTGTGAACTTTAGTCTGGTGTTTTGTTTTCCGGTCAGGAAGCAAGTAGATCTTGACATAAGGATCTGAAGTCCCAGAGAAGTCCTTGGCGGGCAGATTGACAGCTTTGTGGATCTTCACGATAAGCTGTTCCAAGTCGCAGTCATATTTTAAAATGAAGTTCAGTTTCCCGCAGGCTTTGCTGTTACTCCTTCTCCCATCCTCGTTGTCCAGTGACCTCTGCTTATATAACTCTGGTTTAATTCTACCAATCCCAGTCAACTGCTCCTGCCTCTGAAGCTGCTGGATATTAAAGTCCGGGTTCGACAGGTTGAGTTGTCTTCGGATTGAGTTATGCCTTAAACGAAGAGCAAGACACAGCAGAGTTAAAACCTCATTAGCTGCCCGTCTCTCAGAGCCTTGGGTCTGGAATGTCGGCGCACTGTTGGATTTTAAGAAGAGCTTATGTCTGCGGCTCCTTTCCTTCTTTTCAGCCTAAACTCAGAATGCTCACCATGTGGGTACTGCGAGTAAAGCTGCTCCCAAGAGCTTGAGGCTTAAACTGAGGCCTGACACCAGACAATGAACTTATGAACACAGGACCCAAGAGCTTCACGGGTTTCCTGCACTTTCTAAATGGTCTAATGAGCATTAGGGCCTATCTGGCTGTCTTCCTTTAAGAAGACAATTATTTACTTTTAGATAACACCCTCAAATTGAAATAGTAGGCTATGTGTTGTGTTAGAAAGGGTGCATCTTTCTCTCATGGTGGCTGATACCTATAATTCTAGCACACGGGAAGCAGATATGGAAACTACTGAGTTCAAAGCCAGCCTAAGCTGTAGAGTGAGACCCAGTCTTAAAAACCAAACCAAACTAAACATTCTTTCTCTAAATTATATGGAATTTTCTACTGCTGGCTTACAGCTTTATCGCGACATGAATTTTTATTAGTTCTGATAAACTTATTTCAAGATAAGAATATAGGTTTTACTATTGTAAAGACTTATGGGATTGGGGTATTTTTGCTTGCAGTACACTGTGTCAGTTGTGACTAGTTGCCTGTGTTAGCATGGAAACTCTGTTTCCTGCTGTTCCTCACGGGTAGTCAACAACCAGGAAGTTTCTTTCTAAAAATGTATTTATTTGTATATGTGTGTCCAAGGGTGCCCACCAAAGCCAGAAGGAGAGAGTATCACATCCTCTGAGCTAGGATTACAGGCTTCTGGGGGCCACCCAATATGGGTACTGGGACCCAAATTCTAGTCCTTTGAAAGAGCAACAAGTACTCTTTAATTGTTGACCTATCTGCTCAGGCCCATGAGGCTTCACTTCTGAAATAAAGATTATTGACATAAAAAATTATAGAGATGACCTATCATAAATTATAGATAATAAATTAAGGAAGGGTAGATGCTAATAACAGCAAATCAGAATAATGGAATCAAGTCTTCAACCATAAGTTTTGAGTTAGAAGTTTCTCTAATGTTCTCTTTAAATCCTGTCTCATCTGAGTAGGTCCTCACAAGGAGAAAGAAGTGATCATTACACAGAAGGCTGCTTATTTGTTTAATTGCTTTTTCTTATGTGGTGCTAGGGGGTGAACTCAGGGCCTCCCACAGACTACATAATGCTCCACTAACTGAGTTCTAATAGCCCAGGTTTCTCTTTATTTTTCACTTTGAGGAAAGCTATCACAAAATTTCCCTGGATGTCCTTAAACTCAGTCCAGAGTCCACCCAAGCCCTGAACTTGGGATCCCCTGCTTAAGCCTCTACCTGCCTTAGTAGTTGGCATACTAAATAGGTTTGTACCAACAGTTCAGAATAAGGCTGTACCAAAGATTACTTTTCTTGTTTTTAACTCAGAATGCATGGTCTATACACTAAATAGCCAGTCAATAAACTGGATTAAAACTGTCTCTACTGGAAAGTGACAGGAACAACGGAGTTGTCTCTGAAGGACTGCTGAATACTAGAAGAGGTAGAGTACATATGTGTATTTCCTTTCCTTCCTTGAGACTTATTGAAATAATCATGGGGAAATGGAATTTACAGACCCAAAATATGTTTGAAATTCTCCTTTTTATAGCTCAGATGTTGTCATGCTGAACATCCTTATCCATCCTAAAATAGCCTCCTAATCACCCATATAGTACCCCAAAATTGCTGTCATCAACTGTCACTTGTAATTGTCATACTCAACACTGTCCACACCAAGCAGAAATATTCCAGGTACCAAAACTTCCAAATGTGTGCAGTCTGAAGGCAGCTGCTGCAGATTTATAATTTCTTTCAGAGAAATCCAGTGTTAAAGTTTCTTTGTATCTAATGACTTAGGGGAGGTCAGAAAGGTGGGAGATGCTTTTAAGTGACAAAACTGGTTATCCATTAGGAGTCAGGCCTCATTCAGAAGTGAGCCACTGTGGAGGTAGAACAGAGCTTTAAGCTTGCTCTACAGGTCTCTGTGTACGAGAGGGAATGTCACAGATCAGCAAGCAACTTGCCTTAGATAGAAACCCGAAGGGGAGGTTGGTACCAGCTCCATTTCTCTCTACAAATCATCTTTCTTTTCAAGTTAGATCCAGAGGTCGAAACTTAAGTCATCTGTATACCATTCTAGCTAAGGACTACTTAGTGCGACTAACAGGTCAGAGAATGAGATTACCCTTCTGCCTTTGAAGTACAGATCTCTCCAGAATGCCCTCTCGGACCCACTCCCTCTACCTCTGGCAGTCCCTCTTGGTTAAGAAGAGCCAAAAGTGTAATTTGAGCAAAATGGGTGGCCTTGGGATATAGTTCAGTTGCTAGAGTGCTTGCTTAACAAGCACAAAGTACTGGGTTCAATACCTAAAGCTGGGTGTGGCGGCACATGCCTGCCATCCTAACTCTCAGGAGGCAGAAGTTAGGAAGCTTGTAAATTCAAGATCATCCTTGACTACATGGCAAGCTAGAGGTCAGCGTGCGATACATGAGACCCTTCAGAGATAGCCACTTAGTGCTTCTGTTCAGGACTTGATTCTGATTGAGCAACCATCCTGTGTCTACAAACAGCACCGGGCCCAGTCCCAGTAGACACATTCTAAGCAGAGTCTGCAGAGCATGTTACCCTCATGTTGTCAGTTCTGGCTAGAGTCTCCACGGCAGAATTCTGTCTGAGCATTAACCTATGAAGCGCACTTTAGTTTAAATGTAAGATAAATGGAATTGGCTACTTAACAATGGAACACATTCTGCTAACACGTTCCCTTGGACACGAAATCTGGGAGAGATTAGTATTACATGTTTGGCTCTCCCTAACCAGGAGTGACTGCCAGAGGTAGAGTAGGACAGAAAGGGCATTCTGGAGAGATCTGTACTTCAAAGACAGAAGGATAATGTCATTCTCCAAGACTCTAAATGTGCAGGAAGCCCCTTATTCTACATTCCAAAGCAAATTCAGTCAGTAAAATGCGTACCTTGAACGTACTAGGACCTGAGTTCAGAGGTCAGAAGCTGTGGCTCAGTAGTTAAGAGCATTGGCTGCTCTTGCAAAGGATCTGGGTTTGATTCCTAACACTCACATGGCAGCTAACAACCTTCTATAACTCCAGGTGCAGGGGATACAACACCCTCTTCTGATCTCTTCAGGTACCAGGCATGCATATAGTGCAATACATATATACAGACAAAACACTAACACACATATAATATATAAGATAAATAAATAAAAAATTAAATTAAAATATAAAAAAGAACTTAGTTCAACCTGAAGAACCTTTAACAAGTATGTGTGTGTGTGTGTGTGTGTGTGTGTGTGTGTGTGTGTGTGAGAGAGAGAGAGAGAGAGAGAGAAAATCTAGGTGTGAAAGCACACATTTGTAATCCCCGCATGGGGAAGGTGGAGATAAGTATATCCCTGGGGCTCACTGCCCATGCAGCCTTGCCTGCTGAGTGAGTTCCAGACCAAGGAGAGATCCTGTCTCACAAGAAAAGACGGGAGACAGTGCCTGAGGAACAACAGCCAAGGTTGTCCTCAGACCTATACATAGACATGTGCGCATGTGCACACATGCATACATACCCATAGACAGATGATCTTCTAAAAATCAATCACAAGTATAGATATTACACAACAGTTTTACATCCCCACTGAACAGTTCATTCCCACTGAAATGTCTTCCCAGAATTACTAGTGGGAAAAGAGTTCAGTCTCACTGTAGGGTAGTGGACTAAAGTAAAAAGGAAGGAGTAGAACTGGACATGACAGTTCTCTGCCTGGAGCTTCTTCCAGGGGGCAGTAAGACTTTAATGACATCGTGTGTGTGTGTGTGTGTGTGTGTGTGTGTGTGTGTGTGTGTATGTGTGTGTGTGTGTGTATGTGTGTGTGTGTACACACGCACGCATGCACATGTGTGTCTATCCCTACTACATATATGTCTCTGTTTCTCTGTATGGTAGTGCACATATGTATCTCTGTGTATCTGTGTGTACATGTGTCTATATGTGTGTCTTTGTGTTTGTGCAGCACACACACAAAATAGAGAAGTCCAGTCATAAACCAGTGTAACTCATAACTTCCCAGCATAACTGTTAGCTAGCACTCTGTGTTCTAACAAATCAGAGCAGTGTGCCCCTGGGACACAAGGGAGAAGATGAGGAAAGGAAACGTAAAGTCATTATCCCATAGCTCTCACAGGCTACTCACACGGAGGGAGTAAGAAAAGGCAAGTCTAAAGCAAAAGAAGACAGAGCCCAGGGCTATGACTGCATTCTCCCCACACTGGGTGCACAGATGTTCCCCAGGGAGGGCTGGAAATTCTAGTGTCTCTGAGTGACAATGTGACATGGAATGACTGGGTAAGGAGGAAATTGTCTAAAATACTCTATGTACTTTCTGAGTAGGTGTGGGAAGTCCTGTACTCTCAGGATTTAATGTACATACTGAATGAGAAGAGGTAACGGGCTGGAGAGATTGATCCAAGGTTAAAAGCACTTGTTGCTCTTTGCCGGTTAAAAAAATTATTGATTCCCACTACAGAATTTTCCACACAGCAGATGCTTAATATGCATGTTTAGAGTAAATACATTACTGCCATGGATGTAACAGCTTCCCATAATTAAAATACTAGTCAGAAAACATGCATTTAAATATAATTTCAGGGTTTCATAGGAATTCAGAGAGGTCTAGGTAAATTCCATTTTCAAACTTGCCCACTTATTAAAATCTAAAGAAATACCTGTAAGAATAAAACAAGTCCTTTTTGTTCTCAATACAAAAAGTAGGAGTTAATAGAAACGTGCTACTCAGGGCTGGGGATACAACCCAGTGATAAGAGCATTTACCCAATATGCGTGAGACTCTGGGTCCTATTCCAGCCACACCGACTGCCACACCCACCGCCACATGGAGTTACAGCATTAACCTCAGACTCTTTGCTGGGGATCCAAATGTGAAGGTTGGTGGTTTTCTTCATCTTCAATCCCTGCCGGTGCATTGCCATGACTGAACAGATTGCTTACTTCAGAGATAAAGTAGGTGAGTGCCTTTCCACCACACTCACACATTATAGGCCCTACATAGTCTATAATTCTGACCTTTTGCCACCCTTGTCAGAGGATAAGAGAAATGTGGCCTGCCGCTGGCCAGTGTATTCTGTCAGCCACTCACAGAAGAAAGACTGCCATTCCTGTAACTGTGCCAGGAACTAAACACAGAAAAGGAAACAAAATAGACATGGGTCTTTGTGCATACAGAACGGTCTAGAGGAAAGTATGGAACAGAGCAAAATGATGACTTGGAAACAAAGTCGAATTCTATGAAGGAGTGACAACAAAACCTGAGGTGGAGGCAGCAGACCTATGGCTCTTCCTACTGCTGCATCCCTTTAACACTGTTCTTCAAGTTGTGGTGACCCCAGACAATAAAGTCATTCCGTTGCTACTTCATAACTGTGATTTTGCTACTGTTATGAATCAAAATGTAAATATCTGATATGCAAGATATCTGATATGTGACCCCTGTGAAGAAGGGCTCATTTGACACACACACCCCCAAAGGGGTCATGACACAGTAGAGGCTAGAACACATTCTCCTGGTGGGGTCCCCTGGGCTGAGACTTTTAGGCTAGGACATTAACATTGCAAAGACAAGCAGGTAGGAAGGGTCAAAAGAGAAGGAAAAGCACTACTGGCTGTGGGAACAAACTGCCTGGGTCAAGGAGTCCAGACAAGAACAGGCTCAGACACTACAGGGTGTCAGGGAGGCAAGTATAGCAGCTAAGAGCTTTCTGCTGAGCCCACTGAACAGGAACCTCTAGAGTTGTGCACCATGGTGGCCCTGACATGAGGGGAAGCTACAATGACAGATGCAGGGCCTTCACAGAGCTGATGAGGAGTTGTGCTGTGACCAGTTCAGTTGTTATTTAGGCAAGAAATTTGAGACTTAAATAAACTTGGGCCTTCATCATGGGGCATGACTTATGAAACAGAGGATAGAATTTTGGATTCCTTCTACTTCAGGGGTCCAGTTTCATATATTTGAGGTTTCTTAGAAAGCTTTGGTGTAGCCGGGCGGTGGTGGCACACGCCTGTAATCCCAGCACTCTGGGAGGCAGAGGCAGGTGGATTTCTGAGTTCGAGGCCAGCCTGGTCTACAGAGTGAGTTCCAGGACAGCCAGGGATACACAGAGAAACCCTGTCTCACAAAAAACAAAAAACAAAAAAAAAAGAAAGCTTTGGTATTAAAATATTCTGAGAAAATTAAGATTCCCCAATTTAGGCAATGTTGGAATTATTCCTTGGTTGGTTGGTGGTAGTGTAGAAGATAGACAGATGGTTTGCACCTGGGAAAGAGCTCCCACAACATATCTTCTCCCTCTCCTTTCCCCTGTGTGTATGTGTGTGTGTGTGTGTACACATTCTAATAAAACACTTGCTAATGAATTTGAGGATCAGTATGATATACTGCTAGACAAAGATATGCATTTCCAGGAAGAATCCATGGAACTAGTTAGTAGTAATTTAGGTATGATTGTTTTAAATGCACAATAATGCAAATTGTTAATACTGGGTCAAATGCAGCTGAAAAGCATTTAAATTGCTAATGGAAGTTCAGCCCTTACTGAACCCAATTTTCACTGTTTGAAAGACGATTTAATTGTATATCTTCAAATCTAAAATAATCTGAATATAAAATGCACTTTAGGGGGATTAGTCCTTTATTTTTCTCCTTTTTATTTCTTCTTCTGAATTTCCACAAATCTATGGTGAAACCAACAATGAATTTTCTCTTTTAAATACATTTATTTATATATAGTCTATCTAAATATTTTTCTATGATAAACACTGTAATAATTACAGAGATTATCATTAACAGCAGTTTGCTAGAGTTATAGGGCAGGATACACAGATCAAATCTAATAAGAACATTTTTTGTTTGTTTTTCTCTCATATATTACAACCTGACTACAGTTTCCCCTCACTTCTCTCTCCCAATCTCTCCCCTGCCCCTGTTGGTCCTCTCCCCCAGACTCTACCCCCACCCTCTGCCTCCCCTCAGAAAGGAGCAGGCATTCCAGGGACATCAAACTCAGTATAACAATCTACAAGATTAGACACATACCATCACATCAAGGCCGGGCAAGGCAACCCAGTGGAGGGGAAAGGGTTCCACAAGCAGGCAAAGGAGTCAGAACAGCCCCCACTCCCACTGTTAGGATTTCCACAAGAGCACCAAGCTACTCAGACAGAACATACATGAAGACCAGGTGAAGGCCATGCCCATCAGAAGAACAGGTGAGTAGGGAGACTCGCTCTGTGTCTGAGAGGGTTCAGACAGGCACAACTGGATGCAGAACAGAACCAACTGTGAGACATCCTAAGGAGCGACCGCATGAAAGACTCCAGGTCTTGGGGGGACACCAAAAAGATCCTATTATATGTCTGTCCCACTGTGTGAACTCAGGTCATCTGAAGAGAAATCCTACTGATAAAATCTGAGAATTTCTTGTAAATCAAATGGCAGCCAGCCAGCCACTTCCTTAAGGAGGACTACGTAAGTTTTGCTCTTTGATATAGAACTAGAAATAATGCTAAAATAAGTTTCTGGAAAAAATAAAACTATAAACTGTCATATTCTATCACACTTAACATGAATGAGCACAGTCTCTAGGATAAACTGCATTATCATTCCTATTTTTAGAGACTAGAAAGATCTTTTTTAAAACACCCGAACTAGGCTCATATTTAAAACAATAAAAATAATTGCATGTTATTCCTCTGACTATAACTCAGGCAAATACTTTCATTTTTAAAAAGGCTGATTCCTATGGTTTTTTTCCCCTAAAATATCTTACCAAATATCTTTCTATCCAGTGATTAGAACAGGCTGCTCAAACTAACCTTTGCACAGCCTTAGCATTTTGGAGGAGGTGTGCCTCTACCTCAGTGTCCAACCTCAGCATCTTGGGAGAGCTACATTTCAATGGCAGTGGCGATGAAAACAGTGACGTGTCAGTCAGAATGGCAGGGCCACCCCTGCAAATCGTTGCAGTTAGAGCTTGGTTTTCTTTAAAAACCTGGTTGGCTTACATGATGATGCTTTTGTTTTAATCCCAGGTGTGGGCTGAGTGGCTGCTTCACAGCAGGTGACTTTGATTTTGCCTTGTGCAGTAGCAGGGGCATGATTTTTGCAACTGCAGATACTTTAATTCTGAGGACTCTGGAGAAAGTATAAATGGGAGAGCCCCAAGAGGGCTGTGGAAGCTGCTCCTCCCTGCTGCTGCTGCTGGTTCCTGCTGCTGCTGCTGCTGCTGCTGCTGCTGCTGCTGCTGCACTTTGTCAAGTGGTCTTGAGCAAAGAGATGAGAAGGATTGGAGCTCTCCTGACTATGAAGAATTAGACCAAGGAACCCAATGCCCCAATCAGCAGCAAGTAACCTAAAGGGGTTTACACCTCCTTTCCCCTCTAACCTTCTTTCTCTCCTACCTAGTGTTGAGGGGTTGGAGGGATTAGAGTGAAATAAGGATTAGAAGGGAGGTAGGTATAAGAACCCAACAAAACAGCTAACAAATATGACAATAATCCATGCGAGTGTATGTAACCATTTCACACTCATAACCACTCCTAAGTTGGTACTTCTACTATTCCAGAAGCTGAAATGGACATGCATGGAGGTTATGTTCCGTGCCACATATGTAAATAAAGTTCTTTACACCCCAGAGCCCACTGATTTCTAATCACTACACCATTATTCATCAGTACGTTATTCATCTACTGCTTAAGAGCATACAACATCCAAACAATAAAAAGCCCACTCCTAGTAGTCTGTAACTGTTACAAAGCCTGATGGTAGACAAAAACTTCCGGTTATACTGTGGGATCTGAAGAATGCTGGGATATGTAAGAGGCGGTTAAAATACCCAGATCCTGGTATCCAAATCCTGACCTAGGTACATACTAACATACATCCTTCTTAATTTCTAAATTTCTCTCACGGTAAAATGAAATTGACATTATCTACGTCAGAACAGTAAATAATACAAAAATAATGACTCTATGATTTGGGAGCAATGTCAATTGTTCCTTTAAGCTGAGCTCTGGACCGAGGTCCACAGAGGGTCCCCACTTCCATGTTTCTGACTGAGTGGGCATTTAGATGGTTACCTGACTCTCGGCTAGTCAGTACCACCACTGGCAAGCAAGAGGGAAAGGGCGGTCCCTGCTTTGCATTCTAAAGCAAGGGGCACTACTGACCGAGCTGACGGCGTTGGCTCTGTGACTTGTCGCTGCACACGGACGGCATGGGCACAGTTCTCCTGGCCGCCTGGCTGGGTGGCAAGGGGAAGGTCGGGGGAAGTGTGGCTGATCTTCATGGAGGAGTCCGGGCAAGGTGTGGGGGAGTCTAGGAAGTCCTCGCTGTTCCCCTGCTCATTTGTCTCTGTGTCAGTGTAGTTAAGAGGCTCTTGGTTGTTGTCTTTGCTACCAGAGAACAGGCCTCGCTCTCGCCACGGAACCCAGCACAGTTTCCAAGACACAAAAAGAGAGACACCGAAGAGGGCCAGACCACAGGCGGTGACCACGAGGGTTAGCAGGCTCACGGAGATATCTGCAAAGAGGAAAAAGAAAAAGTCAGCGTGATGACATGATGACGTCGCTCATGGCCACCTACTGGGCAGTCCTTGCAGAGTGATCTTCTCGCATCATTCTAAAGGACCTGACTCTGAAGGCCAGGGTGGGAGGTGCTGCAGTGTTCCCTGGCAAAGCGGATTCAGACATACCAGAGGCTCCAGGAGCAAAGCGGGAAAGTTGTGCAAGTTGTGATTAGAAACAACGAAACACAGTATATTTAAGGAGACCCTGAGTGCCCTATAAGTCAAATGAGACTCTATCCTACAGAAAGCACCTATCATTAAAGTTTTCTGAGAAAGGATCTTTTAGCTGTCTTTTGAAAGTACCCCCACCATCTCAAAGAGCCATATAATTTAGGAATTAAGCCACATTTTCTTTCTATTAAGTTTTTAAGGGTCTAAGTTCATATGTTTTGGGCTTTGTAGCATCAAGAGTACCTACTACTTAGGGCTTCAGAAACCAGACAGACTTGGACAATCTGAGTTTTCCCCAGTTTCGAGAGCAAGAGGCTTTCTTAGAAAGTCACACATACACACACACACACACACACACACACACACACACACAGGCAAAGTGGGGGAAGTAGTCAGTACGTGGTGCATCATCAAGCCAGCTCTCACAGTGAGGGCTACAGGTCAAGCTGCTGGAGGGACCCAGGCACCTCAGAGCTATCCCACACAAGAAGGGAAGGCCCTGGCCTCCCCACCCACTCCATTCAGCCACTGACATGAACATCAAAACCAGGACTTCAACATACAGCACACAGAAAGAATGAGCTTCAATCACCAGGAGAAAATCCTACACTGAAGCCAAAGCCACGGTGTAGGTCTGCAGGCATGCCACGAAGGGCAAGGGCGGCAGGCAATGATGGTGATTGTATGTGGATCACAGTATCATGGCCATGTGGGATTCCACAGCCATACTCATACCTTTCAAGGCAGAATATAGTCTCCGCCAGGTTCCTACCTCAAGGTAAGGTCAGAGAGACTAAAGTGTGAATCTGGTCTCATGCCTGACACTATTTTAAAGGATGCTCCTACATGTCCCTTCTACGTCCCAGGACTCCAAAACTCTTCCCAGGTTTTTCCTCTACTGGTCATTTGAAAAATCTGCACTGATCCCCCAAGCATATTCTGAATGTTTATTATGAGACAGTCAGTATGCTAGGCTTTGGAGACACAGTGGGAAGACAGACTTCACGCCTTCATACCTTCATATTCTGAAGAAACTTAAAAAGCCAGTGCTTCTAAGGATTCTATGACTTGTGACAAGTTAAATTCCTGCTAAATCATGTAGGACCTATATCACTTACCCACTGAATAAAACTGACCAACTACCAACCACGTTTTCCACCATGACTCTATTCTTACAAAATAATAATAGTTTCATCAAGAAAACTGCTCTTGAGAGGAGCCAGATGCCAGGCTGCTGATGGATCAAATGGATACCCCGACTGCCTCCCAGTCAATCTTTATGTGGTAAAACGGATATTGCATTTTTGCTTGTAGCACTGGGATTCCTGTTTCAGTGTGGCTATTGAGCTCAAAAATCCCATTAAAACAAGGTAATCAATTTTTTTTTTAAACAAAGAATAGCATCATCACTAAGTCACATGGAGAAACTTCTGGAACTGTTGTAGAAAAAAGCCAATCAGTGCCAAACACTTCCCACTAACCAGTGAGATTAACCAGTACAACTAACAAGTGAAGGGGCATTAATCAAACCAAAACTGAAAAATCCCAGGCACAGGACTGGGGACGCAGCTTAAATGTACAAAGTCCAGGGCTAGATCCGCAGCGCTACATAGATCAAGCACGGTGGCACATGCCTGCAATCTTGATCTGGGGTGTTCAAAGTCATCCCTGGCTATATAGTGACTTTAAGGTTTGTTTGGAATGCCCAAGACCTCAAAAAAAAAAAAAATCCCAGGTAGAGAGGTGGGGGAGTAGGTAGCACAGTTGGTCGGGGCAAAGCACAGGCATAAGCGTATCATGCTTCCTAGATCCACCCAGTGACTGGGGCAGTGAAAAGTGAGGTGTGACCTCGGGCTCCACTTGGCTGTGACATTGCACATAGTGAAGGCTCTGTTGATGCAGACTTCTACAACAGCTGGCCTGGGCCACTATAGCTGGCATGGATCCCCAACCCCGAGTCCACAAAGTCAAATCTGAACACAAACCAGGCTATACATAGTAGTGGAATCTCTGAACATATTATGTACATCATATGCAAGCAAAACTTCTTCATGAACTCCTGCAGCTTTGTCCTGACAAACACTGTAAGGAGAACAGCTGCAAAGGCTGGAGAGGGGCATAATGAGAGACATATAACACACTCCTTATGAAATCAGTTTAAATCAGAATTTTCTGTGTTGGTCTGGGACACTGACTAGTTCCACCAATAGAAAATTAGCCTAAAAGCTCAGAACACCCAAGATACCATTCACAGATCACGTGAAGCTCAAGAAGAAGGAAGACCAACGTGTGGATGCTTCCGTCCTTCTTAGAAGGGAGAACAAAATACTCAAGGGAGGTAATACAGAGACAAAGTATGGAGCAGAGACTGAAGGAAAGACCATCCAGAGACTGCTCCACCTAGGGATCTATCCCATATACAGACACCAAACCCAGACACTATTGTGGATGCCAAGAGGTACTTGCTGACAGAAGCCTGATATGGCTGTCTCCTGAGAGGCTCTGCCAGAACCTGACAAATACAGAGGCAGATGTTCACAGCCAACCATTGGACTGAGCGCAGGGTCCTCAATGGAGAAGTTAGAGAAAGGACTGAAAGAGCTGACAGGGTTTGCAACCCCATAGGAAGAACAACAATATCAACCAACCAGACTCCCCGCCCCAGAGCTCCCAGGAACTCAGCCACCAACCAAAGAGTGAGTATACATGGAGGGACCCATGGCTCCAGCCTCATATGTAGCAAAGGATGGCCTTGTTGGGCATCAATGGGAGGAGAGGCCCTTGGTCCTGTGAAGGCTCAATGCCCTAGTGAAGGGGAATGGGAGAGGAGGGAGGCGGGAGTGGGAGTCTGTGTGTGGGTGGGTAAGCACCCTCATAAAAGCTGGGGGAGGGAGGATGGGATAGGGGGAGTTTCCAGATGGGAAACTGGGAAAGGGGATAACATTTGAAATGTAAATAAAATATACAATAAAAAAGATAAAAAAAATTAAAAGTAAAAGGAAGGAAGGAAGGAAGGAAGGAAGGAGGGAGGGAGGAAGGAAGAGAAAATTAGATCATCCACCTGAGATTGGACTTACTTTTGAGCTCTAATCTAGTATGGGAGAGTAAGAACTCTCATGTCAGAGTTGATCTTCAAACCTCTGTATCCTAAAAAAATAACTTTCGATACAAGCTCCAAGTCTAGAATGAGGGATGGATTTAACCCTGACCACAGCCTGTGGCAGAGTTGCAATTGAGGCACAGAGGCATGACTAACACCGAAAGAGCTGGTGTTTTGAGACTCTAAGATCTTAAAAGGATTTGTTGTCAAGGCAAAGAAGTTGGCTAATACATATGACCACAGAAATTACTGTCCAAAGCCTGGATGATTTAAAGAAAAACAAAGGGTTATATTATAATAACTACACAAGGATAAGATTATTACCCCGGATTGTCCAGGATGAACTATGACTTACAGTTGTCTAGACGTAGGAATTTGATGTGGTGCTGGAGAAATGGCTCAACAATTAAGAATGATTGCTGTGTAATCATGAAGACAACATTCTGGATCTCAACACACATGTAAAAAGCCAGACATCCTATGCACACCTCTGATTTAGCTCTGAGCGGGAAGAAATGAGCTTCCTTGCTTGCTGAGAAAACATGATGCCCAGGTTTGAGGAGAGACTGCCACAAAAGAATAGACACAGAGTAATAGAGGAGAAGATATACCTCCTTCTTCTGGTCTCTATACATGTACGAGTACATATAAGTAAGTGCACACATACATATACATCAATCAATCAATCAATCAACATGCAAAGTCAGGTATAGTGTGGTACATGCATCTATTTTCTACACTCAAGAAGTAGAAGCAAGAGGAACATCATAGTTACATACCAGTCTAGCCTACATGGCAGGTTTCAGGGTAGCCAAGAACTACATAATGAGATACTACATATCAATCAATCACTCAATCAATCAATCCCATAAGCACCCTGAACTCACGTGTCTTAGCACACTACCTCTCAGGATTTCACTGGGCATAGACAACATGTCAGACAACACAAAGCCTGACCTACTTTCACAAGTAGTCTTCAGGCCTCTGACCCAGTTCATAATGATTCAGGCTTGCTAAATGACTTCTAGGCTATGCTTTCCAAAAACAGCTTGCTCACAAGTCCAGTCATAGAGCAAGGAGCATGAAAGGAGAGAGCTTGTTTGTCTAAACACTTGATGCCAAGCATTCAAAGAATTCTTGGCACAGGTATGACATTTGATAATGATGAAGCTCATTTGTAGCCACTTGCTGTGCAAACCTTTAATTATGTAAGGGTAGGCTGTGACCTATATATTCTGGAGTGTGCTAAAGTCTTGTAGGTTTTGTGTGTATGTGTGTGTGTGTGTGTGTGTATGTGTGCCTGTGTGCCTGTGTGACTGTGTTTACAGTCATTACAAACAGCAAGAGTAAATTTTTCATATTTGCACAAAGACACCAGGTGAGTTAGCAGCACTTCAGAACACCTGCTAGGAGGCCAGAAAGCAACAGCGGCCTGCATGACCTCACCAGCCTCCAGTGTAATCATCTGAGTGTCTGTTACCAATAGCTCACCTTGTCCTCTAGACACTGTGTTTGTGCTTTTCTCTCTTACCAAAAAAAAGTATCTTACAAAGAAGAAAGAATCTCCACACCCACTCCCATCTTCTTATAACTTGACCTCAGCAAAGGGCTGTGGGGATGGAGGACTCAGCCTAGAATTGCAGAATATTTTTAAAGAGGTAATTTATTTCTCAAGTTAGGTGGCAGGCATGTGATCAATTGCTTTATAAGCTTTAAATTGCATATATATTCATTACACATATTCATCAGCATTTAGGTATATCTTAAAGTAAAGATGGAAAGAACGATGATAAAATATGATAGGTATCTTCTACAAAGTAAGAATAGTGTAATTGGTTCTTTTGTCCATGGCTCAAAAAAAAAAAAAATCAGATGTTGGGTGATTCAGGGCTTGAAAGAGGCAAATGCTACAGTTCTCTGAAGTCTGCAGTGATACAAACAAGAGGCTGTTTATGAAAGTGTCGTGAGAGCTGGGTGGTATTTTCTCAAGGACACACTGCTCTGCAACCAGGTCTTAACCACTGCACATGATGTACTTTAATGGAGTGCCCATGCACACCAGACAAAATGCTGTAATACTGAAGTCCAGCTAGACAAGTGCAATCCTAAAGGACAGCTGAAAAATTTCAAAAGTGGCAAGTATTGCTGACCAATGAAAACAAGGGCGCGGTCAATCCACCCATTGTGTCCGGTCTGAAAAACAGCAACCATTATCTTAGTTTTCTATTGCTGGGATAAAACACCAAGGCAATTTATAAAAGAAAACATTTAATCTGGCTTATGTTTTTGCAGGACTAGAATCCACGATGCAAAAGAACAGCTGAAAACTTACATCTTGATCCCCAAGTAGGAGTGAAGACAGACACATCGTGAACAGCATAAGTCTTTTGAAACCCAAAGCTTGTCTCCCAGTGACACGCCTCCTCCAGTAAGGTTCCACCTCCTAATCCATCCTAAACAGTCCAGTAAACTAGGGACCAAGCAATCAAGCATATGAGCACATGGGGGGGGGGCATTCATTCTCATTCCAACTCCTACAGGTTAGAGGTAACAATGGAACCAAGCAGGAAGACCAGCAGCTCAAAGGACACCAGCCAAGCTGCGGCATCAGTATAAATGGCCCATGACATGATCCAGAGTAGAGCAAGAGACAATTTATTTCTCTACTGAGATTTACAAAATACAAGTGTAGATTAGAAAGCATGGGTGAAGCAGTAACCAGCAAAGACGACCCTGGAGATCCCATCTGATCTGGGAATAAAAAGAAGACAATTCCCCAAATAGAAGAACAATTCAGCAATACTACAGCTAAGAAACTTGATTGAAAGTAAACCTAAACCAGCAGCAGCAGCAACAACAACAAACCTAACTCAATGATACAATGATAGAGGGTGTTCTCCCCCTTAAAGATCTAATATTTAAAATGACTGAAAGACTAAGACTCAGAAAATGGAGGCAAATTTAATTGAAGAGGTATAGTGTTTAAGTTCCTTAAAACTGAAGGAGAAGTAGGTAGAGGTCCACCCAGCACTGGGACACGATCCTTTGATTGTTGATGTTTTTATTGGGGCATTGAAAAAATAAGGATAAGAGAAAACTATAAAGTTGAGATAAAAATAATAAAGACCCAGGACTCAGTGAGCAAACCACCTGCTATGCCCAAGGCTTTACATTCAGGTCCCCAACATACATGTAAAAGCTACATGTGGTCACATACATCAGTAACCCTAGCTCTGAGGGGATGAAGTGAAGATATATCCCCAGCTCACTGGCCAGTGAGTCTAGTGGAATCAGTGAACTCCAGGTCAGGAGAGACCCTGTCTGAAAACATAATGATGGAGTGACAGCAGACTCCAACCAACATCAACCTACGGTCCCCTCCCCCACTAATTAAAACACTAAGAAACTAGAACCGTGATCAGACTTACCAGAAACTATATACAAGGAAATGCATGAAAATTTCTAAAAAAAGAAAGCTATATTCAACTTAAATTTTCTACCCAAACATGTTATTAAGTGTGTGTATAAGGGTTCAAGAAACATTTCTAGAACTGGGTGGCATCAGAAAGGCACTTCCAGGCATCCCTTGTGGAAGCCCTTATGGATGACTGTGGGAAATGAAAATGAAACATATATACAGAGAAATTTTCACTCAATGCAAGAGACCTGAAAAAGAAAACCACAGCTCTGGGCAGCAGTTCAGAGAAGAGTCAAGTCCTATGCAGCAGTGGCCTGATTGCCATATAGCATACTACCCAGTTAGCAAATGTGTGAAACAGAAATACGTGGACCAGAAATCCAATGATATTGCAGGTTATTAGTAACTCTTAAGGATGATCAACAAACACTGACTAAGATTGAATTACTGAGTTTTGACATGTAGACTGTACCATATTATTCTATTCTTCAATGTTTGGCAAGTTCCTAAAGGAGCATAAAAACGTAAAAGTGCTCTGATGGAGAAAAATGATCTGTGACTTTAACCTTAGACATTCATATTTAATAGGTCTTGGATGAGGTCCAGAATCTCCATTTTTAACAAGCATCTCAAATCTCAGATTAATCTGATACACATGGCTTACTGATCACAATGAGTGCATAACCCCTATAAGTTAATCCCAGTGAATGTGCCTCTCTCTCTCTCTCTCTCTCTCTCTCTCTCTCTCTCTGTGTGTGTGTGTGTGTGTGTGTGTATGCTTGTGTGCATGTATGTGTGTGCATTGAGAACACAAGATACTTTCCAGACCCCAAAATAATTATGTCTTTGGGACCTACTACAGATAACACCAGGAAATTCTGTTAGGAAATTAGGCCATGAAGAACTTGAACATATCACATGGTTCCTTGCAGGGAAAGTGGTAATATAATTAGATTGAGGAAATAGGCAAGACCAGACAGTTCTGATGATGGGATGTTAGGAGTTTCAGCACACAGAACCAATGAAGACATTCTGTATTAGAATGAATCTTTAGCATCATCCTGAATATTTAATGTGAGAATTATTTTATCAACATCCCTTTCATGTGACTACATTTAACACTTCATTATATATATAAATTTTATACAATCAACCTTTTTTTTTACTGTTACAGTTTAAAGAGATAATATTACTATGAACCTCACTTTGTTTCTCAAGGCAGCCAATTTTAACACAAGTGAAGAGGAGAAAAGGGAAGGATGGTGAATATTGCATTCAAATATTCCAGCCCTCTGGAGATACACAGTGCAGAGGAGCTCAGCCCCACATCTCAGCAGGCTCCAGGGCATCTTCTGAACAGCATGCTGGAGAAGACACATGACTAGATTCCAGGTTAAAATTAAATGCTCTGATGTTAAAATGATTGAACCTGTCTAGGAAATATGATCATGCAAAGATATTGCTGTGTAATTCCATTGTAGGCACCACAGCACAGCAGTTACAAGCAGAGAGCAAGTCACAGTCAAGATTTGTGTCTCTGTAGTGGGTGTGGCAGCACACTCCTGTAATCCTGGCACTTAGGAAGCAGAGGCAAGACAATTAGAAGTTCAAGGCCATCCTACACTACATAGCAAATTCAAGGTCAGTCTAAGCTACCAGAGTACCAGACTTAAAGCAACAACAAAAATGATTTTCCATCTCAACATTAGTTATACAACTGTAGGTTAATTTCTTTATATCTTCATTTGTCATTGTAATGATGTTTGTCTCTACATCTTGGAGTTGTCTGTAATAAGTACTCAGAAATTCCTAGTGCTAGGGATAGGGTGGGGGATCAGTGGATAAGAGCACCTGCTGTGTAAGCAATGGGACCCGAGTTAAAATCCCTAATATCCATGAAAAAAAAACCAAAACTCTGAATATGGCCATATGGGATTATAGTAGAACAGAAATGTGGATCCTGGGAGCTCAGTGGCCACTCAGTCTAGACACAACAAAGAACTACTGGTTCAGTGAGAGAGCCTCTCTTAAAGGAATAAGGCAGAAGACACAAGACTCTGGCCTCCACAGATACACATACCCGCAAACTCACATGTACATACCATACAAACACAGCATACAACACATGCCAAAACTGGCTTTTTTTTTAAAATTAAAGTTACTGGTGCTAAGTATAAATTATGATTTTTTTTTAAATAATATGTCTCAGGATTAGGGCACTTCATGTTCAGATCCATTATTGCCACCAGTAAGTGATAAGAGTTAAACAGTAAGGACTTTACAAGGTGGTCTGGCTGCAAACACACACAGAGAGCCTGATCAGTACCTAGTGACTTCAATCGCTGAGGTCAAGGTGCTTCCCTCACACAACCGATATATGCTAAGAACTAAACTGAAAGCTTAAAATAAAACCAGTCCTTGCTCTTAAACTATTAGCCAGGAGGATTCCCATAGTATAGTCCCAGCTCAGGGCACTCCTAAGTGCTGGAAGTCAGGGTGCAGGTCCAAACTTGGGATTCTGAGATGACCCCACATCCCTAACACTAAGACAGAAGCTGGTACTCGGAGGCAGGGATACTGGGACAGCAGAACTGGAACTGTGCAGCTGGAGGATACTGGAGACTTTGGACATGGATGCCCAGAAAGATCTATGAATGGACTCTAGGCTGATTCCCACCCACCCACCTTTGGGCTGAAACCCCAAAGCCCACCACACAGTGACATACCTTCTCCAACAAGGCCACACCTCCTAATCCTTTCTAAACAGTCCACCAACTGGGAACCAAACATTCAAAAACATAGGAACCATTCTCATTCAAACCACCACATAGGTCACTATCTACTCAAATGTATGCAGTGATTAGGAAAGAGCTTTCATTTTTTTAAGACAAGCAGACTCGGTCTTGCATCATTTATGTACCTCTGTGACTACAGCTAAGTCTTTGTCTCACTAGGGTCTTCTGCATCTGCCCTGAAGGACCTGGACATGACACACACATTTTGTGGCTCTTGTGAAACCTGACAACTGACCTTGAGCTCACAGGGCCGTCTCTATCTAGAGCTACAGTCATCATAATAGTTGCCATTATAGCCACGAGTCAGAGTGCTAGCTAACTGAAGGCTACAATTTATGGCCATTCCTGTTCTTTATTCCTGCAGCAGACACGAGATTCTCTTAGCACTGGCTCATGGTGAAAATTGCAAGGATTACGGAGCATTAACTCAGGCCTACAGGGGCCCATTATTAAGGTACTGAGCCAGGTAAACAGAACACACAGCTGCCTTAACTCTAAGAAGCCCGTGAGTAAAATGAATTAGAACATAGACCCTGGCAAACAGCACCAACTACATTTATTTTTCTGTTACTAATGCAGAGCACGGTGTATCTGTAACCAGACTATGTCCACAGAGTACTTCCTTAGAAGGCCGCCCAAATGATTCTGCCTGTGTAACTAAGCAGCTGGCCTAAAATTAGCATGGGGAGACATGTTCTTTTGCACCTTTAATTTGCAAAGTGCTGTTTCATGAGTGTGACCAGCTCTTCTTCACACTAACATTGCCACCTCTGCCTCAGCCAAATGAGGCTACACAGGGGCTACAGCTGCAAACACTCATGGGGGGCCGGGGAGGGGTTGCAGCACCTGTGTTTATTATAGTCCCTTACTTCCAAAGCCTGCTGTACCACAGTCTGCATATCAGAAGGCTCCGTCACCACAGTCTGTTGGGCTACAGTGCTTCCTCTATCTTTGGACTTGCTCTAGAAATTATTTGCCTGGGGAAGGAGTCTACTTATAATATCTTACCTCAGCTGGTTGGAAGGAAATGCTTATAGAATCTACACTTTCTCTTTTGTTTTGGCTTTTGAAATTTTGAGGCAGTCTCTAGATAAGCAGTTCTGGCTGGCATGGGACTATGGTACAAGTCTATATCATTGAACTTGCAACCCATCCTCCTACCTCAGCTAGGATTACAGGTCTGTACACCATTCCAAGTCCCTGTGTTTTGTGCATATTGGGGCTCTGGCCCAAACAGAAACATTCAGATATGCTAGAATTATTGAAAAATAATAAACGATGGATACACAATCAATCTGAGACAGAAGGGGACATCTGTTCAAGGGCCTGGAGGAAACGTCTTGAAACACAACTTAAGAACTGGTGGTGACAAAGGACAGACTGAAGGGTCAACAACCATCCTTAGCATGCTCACAGGAAGGCACAGTCCCACCCTGCCCTCCTGTAGGGCCTCAGTGAGGTGGGAGCATGTACCCAGAGCCAGGATGTGTAGCTGGTTCTCAGAGACGGCTGGCTGCCTCCAGTACCTTACAGTCAGTCCACTCTGCCCCTCCACCACCAGGAGACATTCCTCTGCACCTGGCTGCACACTTGCACCTGCCCAAAAGCTCACCACAGCACTCTCATTCTCTTTCCTGACATTTCTTTGAAGCTGGGGCCTTCTGAATTGACCCAATAATTCATACCTCCCAGAGGACCCTTTTCCAAGCTTTCTCAGTCAGGATCCTCTGCTAGGCTGGATTTGTTCTCGCTTTGATCCAATTTTTGTCCAAATCTCTCATCTACACTGGGAAACAAGATCAAAAGGTTGCTGACAAGCACCGTTCTGAAGTCGTGTTTAGAAGCGTCTCATAAGCCAATGTCTGCTGCGGGACTACTTCTTCCATTTGGATCGGCTCAAGGCCTGGTATTTTCCTAAATGAACCCGATCCCTTCTCCCATCCCTTCGCCATTCAGCAAGTTAGTGGACCTCTTGATTGGAGAGCCCAGGCTCAGTCCTGCCTCCTATCTGGCATCTTTACACCTGCACAGGGCATGACGTAGAACTAGGAAGTTGGTTTTGATTTTAGATCTCAGAATTAAGCAGACTTTCCCTTCAGGTCCTTCTCCAGACACAGCTGGACACGTCCAGAGCAGAGACTTGCCATCAAGGCATCTGGCCAGGCTGAAAGTAGACCATGTTCTTGCTTTCTGCTGGCTAGGGCTATGCTGGTGTGGGTGCAGGACTCACAGGCTTCTATTAGTATGAATGCAGTGCTGTGGAGTGGGGAGTTTTGAGGAAACAACCTGGAGATTGAATGCAGGCTTCATTCAAGATTTTCCTTCAGAGTCTTTTAATATTTAATTCACCATCCATCCATTCATTCATTTATATTCCAGTCCTCCCTCACAGAATCTCCCCCTTTCCTCCTCCCCTTCTTCTCTGAGACGGTAGGGGGCCCCTGGGTATCACTCCATCCTGGTCCATTAAGTCTCTGCAGAATTAAGCACATCCTCTCCCACAGACACCCATCAAGGCAGCCCAGTTGGAGAAGGGATTCCACAGTCAGGCCACAGCTTTAGGGACAGCCTCTGCTTCAGTTGTTGGGAAACCCACAAGGAGACTGAGCTGCATATCCTTCTAATATCTCTTGAGTGAGCACAGCTCCTGGTGAGTCTCAGGGCACTTTGGAAGCAATGAGCTAAAGTGTAACTCTTGAAGGCTATTTAGGCTCTGGCCACCTCACAGTTTTGCTCCCAAAATTTTGTGATTTTTCAAATTAGGAACTTAAAAGCACAACCTCCAATCATACAACTCCTCAACTGTATATGACGTTCTTCATAGTCAAAGGTCGTCTTTTTACACCTGCTTATGAAACCCTATCCTCATACTTGCTTTTATAGAGCAATGGGAGATGCTGGAAATTTCACCATCACAAATACACAGACCTCCATTCTGTTCACTGCGTTCAGCCATTCTAGCCTGACTCTTATGATTTATTCCCCAGGCTTCCTATGCCTTTGCTCCAGTAGACTTACTGGAAGTCCTAATGGAAAACTTGTGGCCATGAGACAAGCCAGCTAAGGCATTTAGCTTTATTCTCTTTATTCTCTCAAGAAATAGAAGAGAAGACACTGGGGGAATAGCTGTGCTTAAGTCAAGCCTGAACTCAATCTCAAGGTTGTTGCCTCATAATTCCCTATCCCATGGCTCTCCCTTAGCTGGGCTGTCATGTTCTATATGTCCTGTTGCTCAAACCACAGCTCATCTAGGCCCATCTCTATCCACAGGTAGTGACCGCTCTAGAATATGCATTATCCCTCAGTGGTTCCCTTGAATCCTGATCTTCACATCACAGAGAGTCCTCATGTTAAACTTCCCACAAATTACCCAGTTCATGCTACCTGCTAGCTTCCACTAGGACCCAGACTAATTCACAGCAGAATTGGTTATTTTCTATCCTAGGCCATAGCTCTAGCTACCTGGATAACATCAAGGGAGTTGTACTCTTATCTTGAGATTCCTAATATATAAAACAAAAACTTACTGAGATGGAAGAGCCTTCCAAATCGTATCTTCTGAAATAAGAGTGAAAAATTCTATTCCTAATATATCTCTACAACTCAAAATGGCAACAGCTCACAAGACACACTCTTGTTTGATAAGTGATAAAATTATAAGCTATATGTCATTTCTACTTTATGTCTATTCTTATTCTACTAAAAATGTGTTTAAGGTAAAGAAACTTCTAAAACTATGTTTTATGTTTTTACAAGCTTAAATGTAAAAGAGAGAGAGAGCCATCATTAAGATTGCTTGTTCAGGCTGGGTGTAGCAATATGTGTCTGCAACCCCAGTGTCAGAAGAGGGAGAGCTTGAGGACAGCCTAGACTTGTAGCAAGTTCAAGGCCAGCCTAGACTCTGAGACTCTATCTTTAAAAAATTATCTATTCTCATGATTGAAAATGATACAATGTTTCACTTTTTCCTGGATGTTTAATACTTCATAGAGCACTTTACAAAAGGAACATGGGCCATAGAAATGGACACAATTTCTTAAGCTAACTTTACAACACACTATCCTGAGGAATCTTTCAGGAAGACAACATGTTACCAGAGGTACTTTGACATCTTCAGAAGATTCTAGAGAAATGATATCTTCAGAAGAAGCTAGACGTCTTCAAATAGCCTTGCTTCCTTGATCAAGACTAACCTCGAAAGAACTCGTCCTCAGAGTATGGCCCTCCCTACCCCATAACCAAACATACTCAGCTTACCAAGCGGCTTGGGCTGAAGTCACACTTGGCCTACTGGTAACTGGTTAAAAGCTATGTATTTCAGTATCATCTTTCCTACATAAATTATATGATTTGAAATCAATTTCTCTGTGGCCATATTTAACATTATTGAAATGCAGGCAGCATCTTTCCAATCATCCATTTTCCTAGCAGTATTATTAACTGATTGAACATGATAATATGAAAAAGAAATATAACTATTGTTCTAAGGAGCATCGACTAGGAAAAAACAGCAGTTAAGATTTCAATAGTCTTCTTGACACTCACAAGAAGGAACAAGGGTACCAGCTGTTCTCACAATGCTCTTGAGAAGCCTGCCCCCCACGAATTGCAAGCATTCTGCATAACAGGCAGTGGGCAGAACTTTAGCTTTAAGCAGGTGAATCACAGTTCCATCTAAGACATTTCCACATTCTCATCTCCTTTTATACCAGATAGTATTTTCTAAAATTTAAAATTTAAAAATTACAGTAAAATACATATAACATACAACATAGCATCTAACTCTCTTAAAATAGTTCTGTTTACTTAAAATAGTAAGTATTATAAATACTTACTGATCCTATTTTTAGAACTTTTTTGCCATCCCACACTGGATCCCAGTACTCAGTAACCCTTAACTAAGCTCCTGTAAGCACCACCCACTTTATGTCTCTATGATGAATCCGGTGTTTGTATCATTTGAATGAAAGCTAGTCACCAGACAAGGGCTTAACCTTGCAAAAGGACACAGAACTGGATCCCTAGAGCATAGGCAAAATGGCAGGGTAGTACCCAGGAGGGATGCAGGCAGAACAGCAGGTGCCTAGGCAAGAGGCAAACCCAGGATGGCTGGATGATGCACAAATACTGAGTCCGGGAGAGACTCTGGAGGCACAACCCAAATGATGCTCTGGAAAGTGATGCAGACAAGGGTATATGAAATACAAACAGGTCATGTCTAATAGTTTTCAAATCCTCTGACCCTGAGTGTACATATACTCTCTGGGGAAGCTACACAAAACTCATACTCCTAGGGGCCGTCATGAGTATCCTATATCATGAGAGATCCAAGCAGTTCTGACTATGAGATGCTATCTAAAGACTGTCCTGAATATGAAGTGCCCTTTACATACTGGAAATGTTGAGTTCTGTAGACAGAAGTAATGAGGACTTCCTACAGTACCAAAACAAGACAAGGTCCTTATTGCTAAAGGACTGGAAGAAACCAAGGCCATACTGCTGGTGGCAGGACAGAGGACAGATGGTAGAAAGAACAAATGCAAGAAAACAACATGAGGAGAGCAGAAGAAACATCAGTGGCAGCACAGATGTGGGAGTACTAAGAAAGCTATACGCTTAGTCAAAACACAATAAAGCCAAGGAAATAGTTCATTCATGTAACACACTATTCTCCATCATATGCCCAGTTGCAGACTCAGGAAACAATGTGCGTGCCAGGCCAGGGATCCTTCCTAATCTGGCCAGGTAAAGACTAATCTAGCATGCCTACTTGTGCTTTAGGCCCAGAAATGGGTCATATGCTGGAAGACATTTGGATTACACTATAAACAATGAAAAAAAGAAATAAGAAGTACTAAAAAGTTGAAAAAATTAAACACTATTATAAAAATATGTAAGGATCACCTTGTTAGTGGGAAGCTGATAGGCAGAAATCTTTGGCAAAAATGTACATCTTTAGGTTTAGTAAATACCAGTAATAGCTATTTACAAAGTTCCTCTTAAGCTCCCTGCTAGAATACTACTTAAGGCAGCACTCTCTACTTACCTAGTTGCCAAGATCTGAGGTTCCCCAGGGTTTGCCAGCCCCCTGACAAATGCCTACTTAATTTTTCCTGTTGGGTCTCAGAACACAAGTCATAAGGCCCTTGGCCAACACTGTAAAGAGGATCTCCCTCTATCTCTATGATACCATGGTGCCTGCAATTTTTAAATTTACATAATTTGATTACTTATTCTTTTAAAGATTTACTTTGAGAGCATAGTATAATTACATCAGTTCTCCCTTCTTTTTCCTTCCTCCAAATCCTCCAATACACCCCTCCCCACTCTTCTTCAAATTCATGGCTTTTTTCATTAAATATTATTCCATTCACATATATATGCATATATATATGAAATAGTTATTATATATATCCAAATATAACTTTGTATATATACTCCATAATTGTCAGGGCTGACCATTTGGCACTGGACAACAACTTCTCATAGCTTTCCTCAGTTTCCTGTAGTTTTGTGTGTAGGGCTGAGGCCTCGTGGGCTTTTCCTGTGCAGTTTAGCATGCCCTGTGGTGTTGTCCTTGCTCGGCTCATGTTTAGGCAGTCACGCTGGCTTGAGTGTGTAGCTCCTGGTATCACTAGAAAACACAATCTCCCAGCAAATGCTCTTATCCTCTGGCCCTTACAGTCTTTGCTCCCCTCTTCCACAGTGACCCCGAGAGTAGGTATGGGAGGGAGTGTTTTGTACATGTATCCCCCGGGAGTAGGCTCCATTTGAAATAAAGGGAAGACATGCACTTGTTTGTTTGCAAAGCACAGGGATAGAATATATGCTATGACAGTTTAAGAAACATAAGATGCTTTTCTTGCCATAAAAGAAAGCAGAAGCCAAAAACCAAAGTTGATGCAATCATGCCAACGTGTTCAACTCTGGAGAGCATATAACTGAAGACTTTGGATACGAGCGACTGGATTCTTCAACTGGTGCAAGAGTAAAGATGTAAACCCTTTCCATTTCTGAGTTTTCAGCACACTTGATGGCCTGGTAAAGAGCAGCTTTACACAAAATCTCAATATTGTGACAGAGACACCTTAGCTCTGACTCTAACTGGTGTTCTGGAAAATGATACTGGAGGTTATCCTCTGCTTCCTCCCGATGCGCTCGCTCTCTCTCTCTCTCTCTCTCTCTCTCTCTCTCTCACACACACACACACACACACACACACACATGAAATAGGAAAATTCTTCATCGTGCATATGTGAAGGAAGTATAATATTTATAGAATGGACAGAATTAACAAAAAGTTAAAATCAAAAGCAAGAAGTTAAAGGTAAACATATTCTTTGTGAGAAGACTCACAGGATGAACTGAAGGCTGCCTCTCTCCATTTTTAAAAAGTACTGTACATATATATTACTTGAATTATTATAATTAAATTTATAAATAAACACACAGAGGCTAAAAGGATATACAGGCAGCATGCTTTAAAATGCTGAACCATTCCAAATTCTGACAAATAAGGCTCACGAGGTGCCCAGAATGGAAGACTGCAGTCAGAAAGTTCTGAAAAGGACAGAAAAAGTACCTGCGAAGAATCTATTGGTGGACAATTCTGCCCAGCCCCATCACAGGCTGGCACAGGAGGGGGCATCAGGATGGTCTGGGAAGGGTCACTGAGCCCATGAGGGTACACAGCATCTGGTGGGGGACAAGGTATACCCCATGGAGGAACTGTAAGTAAGCACCACTTGCCGAGGAGCACCGCGAGGCCCAGGGTTCATGGCTTGCCATCTGTCCACCTGTGTGCTCCTGTGGATGCACACTTCTTTTCAACCTGTCCACAGAATGTCTAGTGAAAACCCTTGGTGTGGTCTCAGGCTTGCCCCTGATCCAGAAAGATGGAATCATCTCTCCATCGAGCACTTATCTCCCACTTGCTGCCAGTGTATGCAGAAAGCAGAAAAATGGCATCAGAAACGCTCACCAATGGTTTCCTCGTCTTTTTTGTTTGTTTTCAATGATATTAAAAAAGTTGCTTTTTCCCACTTTATAGTGCAAATGTTTATTAAAATATTAAAAGACAATCTTCTTTACTGCAATTAAAGAATCAGTGGACCTCAGAGCAATTTTTATTTGAGGTAATATTCAAGGGCCTGCAACAGGAGAGCTTATATGGTTGAACTAGAGCCAAATGGCTGGGTCATAGCCAAGGTCCACAGCAGGAAAGAACAATTAGCAACTTGAAGCAATTTTGTGTTTACAGTCATTCAGCAAGTAAAGTTCGGTGTAAATAGGCCCCCATGCCCTAATTAGAGGGATCAGTTCAGAAAATATTGATAGAGGCCAGCTACCTACAGTGGGACATTCAAGCATACCTCAGGAAATGTTCTCGGGGAGCATAATAACGTTATTTAACAGTTTGCATGCGAGCATTTCAGTAAGGAAGCAGGAGGAGACCAAGCATACTAATGGTGTACTGCCTACTCTGTGGCTACCTAAACTTCCTTCAAATAGAAAAAAAAACTTCCACAGCACTACCTTAAGGAAGAACTTTCATAAAGACTGTGGCTCATATCAAAGTTTTTTTTTTTTTACATGTGGCAGAGAGCTTCAAACATATATTCCTGAATATATTAACTTTAGTTCTATACACAGCTTTCGCAAAGAGCTCCAATATACAGCCACAGCAGCTACACCACCATCAAAATTTAATTGCAAGCTAACTGTCCTTTTACAGAGCAAGTATAGAAGTGGGCAAGTAAAAACCAACAATGGTATGATAATATCATACCACTGCTGTATGCCAGAGCCTGTGGAGAGTGTAAAGGCTTCAAACCCAGTTTGGCTGGCATCAGCAGGATATACTACAAGAAAGGAACCTTTCCATGTCAGAATATCTACTGACACAAAACACAGCTGACAAACTGCTTAAATCATAAATAGTCTCCCAGACATGACAGGGAGCTTCTCTGCTGCATCCAACTTACCTGTTTAGGAATCCCTCTCTACTCTGCTGTCCACATTTGTTAGTTACTGGATAGCTGCTGCATTTGTATGCAGATATGGAAATGCACTCGAGTATTTATTTGTGTTCCTGCATAATAGCAGGGACACAATTCTGTGACATATCTGTAAGTTCAGGAAAACAGCTTCTATTCAGTTAATGTGCTATAGCCAACCCACAGACGCTCTTAAGGGCCAATTATCAAATTTTCAGCAAACTTAGAAGCTGGTTATTAAACATGCATTGCTGAAGATTAAAGTACATAAACTGCTAATTAAACAAACAATATTGGAAATAAAGGCAATAAAAATCCCAGAACAATCATTTCCTAGTAATTCTTACTGCATATCCCTATCATCCACTCAGAGTACCTATGGTATCTGTGCAGTATGTGAGCTACTGACATGTAATCAGGCATCTTTTCCCAAACCCACCTTCAGTGATACCATTCAGTAGCTTGAAATGGGCCACAACAGAAGCATCAATATCAATGAAACTGCAAACACCAAAAACCAAGGTTTAATTTATTTATTCTGAAGATAGCCCATAAAAGCGATGTCTTACTAAAGTCTTACAAAAGTGACTAGAGATTCAATAGCACAGATAAAAATTGTGCCATGCCTATAGACATTACACTTGGAACTGCACTGAAAAAAAATCATGGCTATTTTCTTCTAGGATTAAAAAAAAAAAAGTTTCAACAAACAGGCTGCTTACATTGCTGGCTGACAAGTAAGGTTCTGAGATGTGGTGGTGTTTACTTTGGTCTTTACATAAATGAAGCTATCAACCAGCTTTAAGAAGTGGACCTACTCTCCTTTGTCAGTTGAAATCAAGTGTTGCTATGGAAACAGGAGTTTGACAAAACTGAAAACTTCTGTGTGATTGTAATCATTGAATTATCAATTGCAATACAATTGATAAATGGAATGTATTTTAATATGAGTTGTCTTACATATTCTTTATGTGTGTGGCATTTATTAGGAACTCATGGGTGTGCTTACAGGTACACTTTTTATTCTGGACAGCTCGTCATTACATAGGTACCAGTATGTCACCCTTCCCAAGGCAGGAGGTGGAGAGTTTGACTTTCCTACAGAATCCCATGTAACTATACTTCCTCTCATGTCTCTACTGCTCTTTAAATCTTTACGTCCTTAATGAAAAGCATACCAGCTTCAGTACAGAAAAGATTAGCCTCTGCAACATTACTTTTGCATCATCAGTGACTGTCACCAGATGGCAGCAGGGCTGGGTATGACCCTGGGCACTCAGATAAATGTAGAAGAGGATCAGAAGTTCCTGAGTCACAATCATAGCAAAATAAATAAAGTAAATAAATTAAAAACCGACAACACAACTGAATCTGTTCATGAGACAACCGAAGAATCCCACACTTTCCTGAGTAACTTTCTTCACGGTAGATAATTTCATCCTTGAAGTCAAAGCTTCAAAATTGGGAGTGCTTCATGATTGCCTCAAAAGCTTATTAAAAGTACATTCCTGAGCTAAGCCTCCAGAGATTCTGATACTTAATAAGGCTCAGGAATCAACATTTTAAATAAACGCCCCCAAGTATCTCAGAAGGCAGGGTGTGGCTTGAAACTCACAGTGAGAAGCTCAGTGTTATGGCACACTCAACATAAACACTGTAGGTCTCCCCGCTCCCCACTGCTCTCCCAAGCCCACTCTGACTCCACCAATCTGCTATAAGAAGCCACCTTCCTGTCTCTCTGGCTTTCTTTTCAGCTGGCATGAGCCTCACCTCACCCACCTATTCCCCAACAAAGCTTCTTTGTTCCCAGCTTTAGAAAGAAAAAAAAAAAGGGACACATATTAGTTATCATAAACAGTCTCATGAAAAATCTCCCTAGTCAAGAGACAGCACCAGAACAGAAGCATGGGAGGTTCCCTAGGACTTGGTTTGAATCTGAAACACCTTTTTCAAATGCTCATGAACCATCTGCTAAGTTGGCTTAAGACTTTGCCAGGGATGGACACTGAGCTGACAATCTTCCATTTCCAGATTCCGTGTATCCTCCACTGCGAGGACTGGGCTCGGAGCCCAACTCTCTCAGCTAGTGGAGCTGCCTCTATTGGATGTCTTCTAGCATCTGTCACCGTTATTCTCTCTCCAGGCAGGGAGATATCTTCTTTTTCAGTTTGAACTTAAAGTAAAATAATAACATTTCTGATTATTCTTTCTTTGGGTGTTTCCAAAACTCTAATTAGTTCTAGCTAATGGAATTCCTGAAAGTATCTCCATAGCATATGCTCTCCAAAAGTTCCTAGATAGGCACTCGCCAGGCCCTTTCAGTCATGTGAATTAAGCATTCACTAGGCTACACTAAAGAGAGTTGCCAGGATGGTGAGGTCTCCCCAAATCCACATAAAAGAGGAAGAATAGATGAATATTTTTAAAAATTATTTTTACTTTTTTTTTTTTTTTTGGTTTTTCGAGACAGGGTTTCTCTGTATAGCCCTGGCTGTCCTGGAACTCACTGTAGACAGGCTGGCCTCGAACTCAGAAATCCGCCTGCCTCTGCCTCCCAAGTGCTGGGATTAAAGGCGTGCGCCACCACTGCCTGGCCTATTTTTACTATTCTTAAGCTATTTGTAATCTAACTGCATAAAATACACTCTATTCACTTAAATACTATGTCAAAATTTTTAAATAAGAAAAAGTATACCTTTGTTTAAACCACTTATATTATAGAACATTAACTGAGCTATAACTATCAAACCAAATCAAGCAAATTACTAATAAGTGAAATATGATGAAGAGTCACTTTCTGGGGGTGGAAGTATATAGTTCAGTTGGTACAGTGCTTACTTACCATGTACAAAGCCCTAGGTTTCATCCCCAGCACTGCATTAAACCAGGCATGGTGGCATATGCTTACAATGAGGAGAAGCACTCAGAAGAGACAGGTTATTGTCAGTTCTATACCAAGTTCTTTTCTGGGATACAGAGGGTCTCCTAAACCCTGTCTTTGAGAGGGAACTATGAACCACATTCCAGTGTTGCCTTGGGAACACCAGGAGGAAGCATGGCTTCAGCTCCTTAGGCACTTAGGTGTCCCCAAGACAATCTTGCAGAAACCCAGGGAAACAAGAGTTTTAAAATCACTACACAGATGAAAATGATCAGTACTTACTTCAGATTAGAACCTGCTTTTTCTCTGCTAAGTAACTTGTCATATTCCTGGCTTTTAACACGTCTACGGCACCCTTGGCACACTGTCTTTCTTGGTGAGTCTTTACACACCACTGTGATAGAACTATTCAACTGAAAATAGTCTGAGCATGATTTCCAGGAAGTTGGTGATAAAGTTCTGCAATAAAAATGTGTTTTAACATTGAAAACTCAAATCTAGCACGCAGTCCTGGGGAAGAGGCAACAACCTTCAACTACACACACAGGATGCCCACTAAACCGTACTGCTCTGAGCCTAACACAGCACATACAATAACAGCAAGGTTACTTTAGTACTACAAATGGCCCTGTAGATTTGTAACAACAGAAGCAGTCTCTCAATGGTCTCTCCTCTTCCCTGTCTCATTCGTTATTTCTTCAGTTATTGACTTCAGAAGAGGAATGTAAGACAGGAACCCTTTCTGAGAAGTGTAAATACACTATTGTTTAGCATAGAACACATTAACAATTCTCCTTTTGCAAATCTCTCATATCTTTTGGGTTTTTAAAATGCTTTCTATGCTGTAACTTGATGACAATGACCAGAAGTCAGCCCCAAACAAGTGTCTACGCAGACAATCCAGTCTCCTTACATCTATTCAGACATTTATCAAGCCCTACTGTGCCTTAAGAACTGAGTAAATAAGGAGAACCAAAAGATGCAAATAATGCATCACATTCCTTTAGCAAATCCCCAGGTTAAAGAAGGAAGCAGCTGAAAGGACAGTGGTGGTACATGCCTTTAACCCTAACTCTGTCTACAGAGTTCCTGCACAGCTGGGGCTACACAGGAAACCCTGTCTCAATAACAAACAAACACACAAACAAACAGAAAAGATCAGTAGATCCATAGGCAGAAAGAAGAGCTGATACAAGAATAGGAGAGTGGGTAAATAGAGAATTCAGGGGACTCTCGGGATTAAGGATCAATCAAGAAAAATTAATGAGAAAGGAAGAGAGATAGCTAGGAGAATCAGTCTGGGTTGAAGGGCAGTTTAGGAATTAAGAAACAGCCCCCCAACTCAGCATAAAATGAAGGGGGTCAAATAATGCAACCTGGTAAGGCTAACATGTATCACATAAAGCATCATGTATCCTTTGGCGTTGGTCCTGCTGCTCACTGGAACCACTGACGTTTTATAAAGGAAAGCAGTGAGTCCTATCTAGTTTTCAGAAAGTTTACTGCTGCCTCTATGGAGGGTAGACTTCCATGGTAAAGACAGGTATAGAAAGTGGCTTCCATAGCTCAGAGAATGGTCTAATGGTGTGAAATTGGAAGATGGTCATAAGAATGGAGATGGGAGACAGATATAAGGAACAATCATGAGGTAAGACTAATGGACACAGGTATCCTCTGCTACATATGCACCTGGAGCTATGGATCCCTCTATGTGTACTCTTTGGTTGGTGATTTAGTCCCTGGGAGCTCTGGGGGGCGGGGGTGTCTGGTTGGTTGATACTGTTGTTCCTCCTATGGGGTTGCAGCTCCTTCAGTCCTTTCTCTAATTTTTTTACTGGGGACCAATGGTTGTGGACATCCACCTCTGTTTTTGTCAGGCTCTGGCAGAGCCTCTCAGGAGACAGACATATCAGGCTCCTGTCAGCATGTACTTCTTGGCATCCACGATAGTGTCTGGGTTTGGTGACTGTTTATAGGATGGATCTCCAGGTGGGACAGTCTCTGGGTGGCCTTTCCTCAGTCTCTGCTCCACACTTTGTCTCTGTATTTGCTCCCATGAATATTTTGTTCTCCTTTCTAAGAAGGACAAAAGCACCCACACTTTGGTGTTCCTTGTTCTTGAACTTTATGTGGCCTGTGAACTATATCTTGGGTATTCTAAGCTAATGTTTACTTATCAGTGAGTGCATACCATATGTGTTCTTTTGTGACTGGGTTACCTCACTCAGGATGATATATTCTAGTTCCATCCATTTGTCTAAGAAATTCATGAATTCATTGTTTTTAATAGCTGAGTAGTACTCCATTGTGTAAATGTACAACATTTTCTGTAACCATTCCTCTATTGAAAGACATCTGGGTCCTTTTCAGCTTCCAGCAATTATAAATAAGGCTGCTATGGACATAGTGGAACATGTGTCCTTGTTATATGTTGGAGCATCTTTTGGGTATATGCCCACAAGTAGTATAGCTGGGTCCTGAGGAAATACGTTCAATTTTCTCAAAAACTGCCAAACTGATTTCCAGAATGGTTATATCAGCTTGCAATCCTACCAACAATGGAGGAGTGTTCCTCTCTCTCCACATCCTCACCAGCATCTGCAGTCACCTGAGTTTTTGATCTTGGCCATTCTGACTGGTGTGAGGTAGAATCTCAGGGTTGTTTTGATTTGCATTTCCCTGATGACTAAGGATGTTGAACATTTCTTTAGGTGCTTCTCGGCCATTCGATATTCCTCATTTGAAAATTCTTTGTTTAGCTTTGTACCCCATTTTTAATAGAGTTATTAGATTCTTTGGAGTCTAAATTTTTGAGTTCATTGGATATATTGGATATGAGTCCTCTATAGGATATAGGTTTGGTAAAGACCTTTTCCCAATCTGTTAGTTGCCATTTTGTCCTATTGACAGTGTCCTTTGCCTTACAAAAGCTTTGCAATTTTATGAGGTCCCATTTGTCCACTGTTAATCTTAGAGCACAATCCATTGGTATTCTATTCAGGAAAATTTCCCCTGTCCCCATGCACTTGAAGCTCTTCCCCACTTTCTCTTCTCTTAGTTTCAGTGTGTCTGGTTTTACGTGGAGGTCCCTGATCCACTTGGACTTGAGCTTTGTACAAGAAGATAAGAATGGATCAATTTGCATTCTTCTACATGTTGACCTTCAGTTGAACCAGCACCATTTGTTGAAAATGCTGTCTTTTTCCACTGGATGGTTTTAGCTCCTTTGTCAAAGATCAAGTGACCATAGGTGTGTGGGTTCATTCTTCAATTCTATTCCATTGATCTTCCTGCCTGTCTCTGCACTAATACCATACACTATTTATCACCATTGCTCTGGAATGCAGCTTGAGGTCAGGGATGATTGATTCTCCCCTGAAGTTCTTTTATTGTTGAGAATATTTTTTGATATCCTAGGTTTTTTGTTATTCCAAATGAATTTGCAAATTACTCTTTCTAACTTTATGAAAAATTGAGTTGAAATTTTGATGTGGATTACATTGAATCTGTAGATTGCTTTTGACAAGATGGCCATTTTTACTACATTAATCCTGCCAATCCATGAGCATGGGAGATCTTTTCATCTTCTGAGATCTTCGAGTCTTTCTTCAAAGATTTGAAGTTCTTGTCATACAGATCTTTTACTTGCTTGGCTAGAGTCACAGCAAGGTATTTTATATTATTTGTGACTATTGCAAAGATTCCCACTTTATGATCTGAGTGACAGGGGTGTGGTATGGGGTGAGAGTAGTGTCACCCACTGAGATGAGAAAAATATAGAACTGGGGGAATGACTTAACCATTTACTTAATATTTGACTACTTCAAGTTGGTCTAGGTATTGTGAGCACATAGGAGATAACTGCAGTTTATATACTTGTGGGGAAGTCATACACTAGACAAACACAATATTGTATAAATGCTGATATATGTTCTTTGAAGAAAAGAAAGACATGGAAAGGAAAGGCCCATAAGACCTTTCTAGGGATATTTATTGAACAATGAGGCTAAATAAAGAGTGCTGAGGCAGACAGGACCTGTGAGTTTGTGATCATGTTGAAATGCAAGACATTCTGTCCAAATGGAGATCAGGAGGATCCAGGCTGAAATATGGATTTGAAATTATCATTATATCAGAGTTTCCTGGGTCATGAGATGGGAGAGGGCAGCTCAGGAGATAAACCTAAGTGAGGACATGTTGAGTGTAGTTTTGGCTACACTGCTTTGTGATCCCAGCTGGTCACAGGTTTGCACCTGTCCAGGAGTTATCTCAGATCCAAGGATAAAACACACACACACACACATACACACTTTCTCTCTCTCTCTCTCTCTCTCTCTCTCTCTCTCTCTCTCTCTCACACACACACACACACACACATACACACACACACACACACACACACACAGACACACACATACATACTTGCTTGCCAATTAATCTTAAATTGCCTTGGCTAACTAAATGACTAGGCACTCCAAATTCTTCCCCTGCTACCCCAGGCCAATGACTCACATGGCTGGTTGGTTTCATCTCCTGCTGCTAATGCATCCCCTTCTTCTTCCTGAGTCCTTCGGATTCTCCCTTCATCCTACCCATGCCACTCCCAGTGTCTGGTTCCGGGCTCAGCCATTAGCCACTGGCATCTTTATTGGTAGATCAAAAACCAATTGGGGACAAGGACCTCTAGTGTCTAGACACCTTGGTGCAAGCATTAGCACCAGTGTCCAATGAGGACATAATGGGTCAAGTTTATAAGGGGCAAAGCCACTAATACTTATGGGACAAGTAGAAGAAAAGACACAAGTGAAAGAAAAGAAAAACAAGATTTGCTGTTACACTGCTGCTAAGGTAGAAGGCATCACTCACTTGTTTTAAATGCAGCAGCATCCTTATGATGAACATGTGCCCCAGAGATTAGCAATTAGCAGGTCACTGGTGACTGCAGCTAGTACAGCCTCAGGAGGGTGGGTGTGGGAATTGAACTGCAGTGGTATGAAGGCAGGGAAGGAGACTCAGCCAGTGAGAGATGCCTTCTGAGGTGTGTGAGAGCAGGGCAGAGATCTACAAGAAGACAAGAGCTGGACAGTCAGAGAGGATGAAGGGCCCTGACAAAGGGCATATTGCTGGAGCAGAGGACATGCTCGGTGCCTGCTAATCATGCACAGCACAGGCTCCCTGAACCAATGAGCCAACCAGAGCCAGCCAGAATGGCAAAGCTAGGATACCTACCATTTCTTCCTCAGATGGATTTGTAATCATTTTCAGGAAACTATTTCCAAATATGTATATGGGATCACATCTAATGGGAGATATCGTAGGCACAACATAGCATGAAGGGACTTTTCCATGGAAAGGAGGCTGGGAACCTATAGCTAAGTTTCTTAAGCAAATGGCTTTACAGTTTTGCATCGTCTAAGGGAAAATGCATTCCTCCATTCACTCCGAGAGCATCGGCCTCAGGAATTCAAGGTCATGTTTGGTTGCATGTATCAAATGAGGTAAAAGAAGAGAAAACCTAAGAAATGATGGAGAGCCCAGTGAACTGAGAGAAACTAACCAAGTATACTAATAATATATAAAAGACCAAGAACTAGGCAGTGATGGCAGGAATGAGTTACAGAAACACAAGCTGTGTGAGTGAAAATCGCCAGACACATGCTATGACTACAAAGGCCAACTGAGTGATGAGAACATTAATGATGTGGGAGTGTAGGCATGTTGCAAGCCCAGAGACAAATTATCCTGTCTCACGTTCAACTCCTTCATAACCACCTACTACTCACCTCGGTACATGTGACCTACCATCTTTGTGACTACTGGGTAGATTTTTAGAAGGAAGGAACAGATCCATAGCTTTCTCTGACCCAATGGCTACAAACATGTCAGATGGCATCTGAGGCCTGTGGCAGAGAGTCCCCCACCTGCCCGATGTTCCCACTAAAGAGAAAATGCCTTGACCTATGACTTTCTTTGTTCTGTCACTATAAAAAAACTTCAAAAGGCTTCTGCCATGTTAGAGAATGAAATTTGAGGTTACCTGATACTGTGTTATTGTTCCATGGCTACTGATATCTGGCTCCGGAAAAAACTACCTCTTATCTCCTTTGAGGATAAAGCTGTGTCTTATATCTATGGTCTAAACAACAAGTCCTGAACTATCAGAGTGAGAAAAAGCGAAGCAAAGCCTGCGTTAATCAAAGGCAGTTTTACATAGCACGGCAGGCAATACACATATCACAGGACTTTATCTCAAAGGGCAGCAATAAAAATAGACTATGAGGGTTTTTAGATAGATCTAGAAAGAGAAAAAAAACATGTCTATTTCTGAAATTAGGTGAGGTGGAAGGCTGTGTAATGTTAGAGACTGAGTCCACTTAGGATACGACTTGATCACTCTCTCCATAGCCCCATTCACGTACTTCCTGGCATGACGATCAGGTCTGAGATTTGTTTCGCATGGTGCTTCTGTTTCTTAGAAAGAAACCCCTGAATTCCTGTAAGCAAACCCCTGGGCACTGCAGGCCAAACATACCCTGTCTTACCCTAATCCATGCATAGAACATGCACACTGGTCTCCTTCTCCTACCTTGACTGTTCTTGTGCATGGACCTCACCTGGAGCCAAGAAAACTATACACAGAGAATAGAAGCCACAGAATCATGTTTTAAAAGGAAAAGGCCGCAATGAATGCAATTATTATTATATTAAAATGATACTGGAAACAACTCTTTCATTTTAGACTCACCTCTAAAAGTTCTACACACTTCCAACCTATATTCTGAAACCCAATCCAATCTCTGTCCCTCATCCCAGTCCCATCTCTGCATTGTGTATGGCCCAGATACTTAAGTTATAAGGCCCATACTGTCTTTATACCTTTCTCCTATTCTATCCCATGCCCTGTGGATTTGATTACAAAACAGACTACTATTACAATTAACATATAATTCAAATTCTAACATGGTCCACAAACTCCTGCATGGGTTTCTGACTTGTCTGCCAGTACAAAAGCAAACCATAGTCTAACTCTGTCAACCTTAGACTAACTCAGATCCTCCAACAGGCTGATTTCTCCTTCCTTCCTTCCTTCCTTCCTTCCTTCCTTCCTTCCTTCCTTCCTTCCTTCCTTCCTTCCTTCCACAGCACTCCTTCCATGTTTGAATCAGGGGTCTCCTATCACACCACACTTTGTCTTACTGTACTGTTCAGGACAGGCACTATGTCCTAGCTACAGTAGCTCCGGCACCATGGGCAGTGCTGAGGGTGCTTCCTGTTGCATGCAATGACTAATTGCATGACATTGCATTTAGGAAAAACAGTGCTGACAGTGGTGGTGCACACCTGTAATCCCAACATCCACACAGGAGGATCACCACAAGTTCTAGGCCAGCCTGAGGTATACAGAAAGGTCTTATCTTAAGAGAGAAACAGAAAAGCCAACAAAAAAGTACCAACAGGTTTAGAGAAGAGAATAAAGCAAGAGCAGTAGAGGAAGAGGAAGATGAATGATGGGGCAGAACCTGAAAAGGTAGATGGAAGACAGTAGGAAAGAATATTGAAGTCAAAGGCAGAAAGAATGAAGGGTATGCTGGGAATGGTTGTGTGTACTGTCCTAAACAATCTTCTTCAAACCTCAGTGCTCTCCTCTACATGTTACTATCATCTTGCAGAAAATAATGTTGAGACACTGTGACGTCGGGTAACTCTCCTGACACTGTGAAGCAGAATTTGAACCCAGGCTATACACACTATCTAGCACATGTGCTCTTTATTGAAGGTGTTTATCTGAAGAGTATTTACACACAGAACAAAGGCAGATCCAAGGGTAAAACATTCCGCACTCAGAATCATACTTGAACATGTGACATACTTCACATGTTCACACTTTCACATGTTCATGTGTTCCCTTTCATACTTTCAGCTCTTGCTCTCCGCCCCCCAACCTAAATTTCTACTTGACTGCTCCTCTGAGAGAAAGCAGAATTACCTGAAGTTAATCTGAGCCAGAATCATGAAACGGGAGGTGAAACAGGACTGTCCACTCCTTCCCCGCTCCTCCAGGGTACTCTGTAGAATGTGGGCCTAGGCTGGGGACTCAGGATAGGTCTATATTGTGTGCTGATCTCATTACCCTGCACTACAGATCCAGATGGGGATGGGAGCAGAGCTATATGTAGCACAGAGCAGTGACCCACACTATACCACCCAACTCTGACCTTTTTTATCCTAGCAATATTGTCAAATGTTAACTTCTAGGAGGGCCAGGTGCTTAGCAAGTATGGCCCTCAAGCAAAGCACCTCTCTGGAAACTTCTTCAATTGACATTATAGATGGGTCTGGAGCTCCAATGTTTGTTGTACTATTTTACACTGGGGAAAAAGAAAGTGTGTTCCCTAGTCTTTTCCAAACTTCTGCAACAATAAAACAGCCTTGTCATAATGGTTAGTACTTGAGGATGTAGAAAAGGAAGGCTTCTCCTCCAGCTGAACAAAAGCTCACACAGTTGCTATTATACCTCAGGTTCCTGCTTTATGTAAGTCTTTCCTCTCCAAACAGAAGCAAAGTAGTTAGAAGCAGAGACCTCTGAAACCTTCCTCAACCTCCCTACGTTGTACTAGGCTTTTATTATGAGGCTTTGCAAATCTCATCTATGATAACCGTCATATCCCATGGCACTGTACACACACGCGCATGCATATGTACTCTTTGTGCATGTAAGCATCAAAGTCAGTACCCTTTGATGAAGGCAGATTTTTCACAAGAAATTAATTTTAACTGATTCAATTTGCCATCTAACAGTGGTTACCAAGGATACCAAATAGCCAGAATCACTTGGCTCCGACTTGCTTGTTAAATCAAAAGATGTTAACCAAAAAAAAAAAAAAAAAAAAAAAAAGAAAGAAAGAAAAGGAAAAAAAAGAAAAAACTGTGAAGAACTATTATTGTCTAAATAATCTGGCTAGAAATAGTGCCCCCTCCCAATGTTCCCAAGTCCTGAACTCTGCTAAAAACATCCCCATCTATAATAATTACCAAGATTGTGCAAACATTTTTCTAACATTTGAAGTTGAGTGATTAATATGCAAGAAAATGACCACTTAATGGTTTCACTTTCATTCACTCCTGATAAAGCACTGGACTGAGAATGGCCACTGATTTGATCTCCTTATCTATCTCAAAGCAGACGATTCTCACCACTGCAGTTAATTGAGCATTCGGGTAATCTCGCTGAGTCTGCTCTAAATCAAACAGCCCGTATCTGTGTGTTTAGTAATATGGGCATGCATTTAACAGATGAGCATAGAACATGCTTTTGAGGGCAGACAATTACAATAAAAATACCCAAAACAACCCCTAAAAGCACACAAAAGATTAGGAGCTGTCTATCCAATGTCACTGTAATGAGGAATCAAAATTTCAGTTATTTTCTTTCTAAAAGACATAGCCATGCTTCTTATTAATAAGTGCATTTCTGTATACGTAATAATGTGAAATTCTGTCATTCACTGCTGTTGACATGTGTTGTTTGATATGCTTGCACTTTGTTCATATTATCTTCTTCAAAAATGGTTAATTGCTTCAGTTGTCAGAATCTGCCAACTCTCTGTTTTACAGGTGTTAGCTCTGGGGTCATGTGAAGGTTTTATATACCTTAAACATGACAGAAATGGGTAGGTGCTACCCAATGTGTTTCCCCAGTTTTCCAAAACAGCAGACACTATTTGTGTCTGACATGGCATCTCTCAAGTCACAAAACTTCATTTCTCCATTTCTCATAACTAGGTAGGGTCACATGACCGAATCTGATCAGTGGGATGAAAACAGGAAGCAGAGTGGGACATTGAGAAAGATTTCTCCATCTTTCCAAAAAAAATAAGCTAGGGCCTGGAGAGATGGCTCAGCAGTTAAGAGCACCTGCTGCTCTTGTAAGAGATCCTGGTTCAATTCCTAGCATCCACATGGTGATTCACAACCATCCTTACCAGTAGACCTCCCTCCACCCAAGTCTTCTGCATCAGTGATTGTATAAAAGCTTTACCAGAGTGCAGGGTGCTAAGGCCCAGTAAGTATCATTGTTACTGTTATAATTGTTGCTATCAGCACCATCCTTATCACATTCAGATACTGGCATTGCTTCAGAAGGTATTTTCAGAAATAACACTCGATTTTTATCACATGCTTTCTTGGCACCACCTGGAATGACAATGTTTGTTTCTCCAAAAACTTAGCTATCATGAATGAGATAGCTTTTCACACCCACTGCAATGACTGTACTAAAAAAGATAGGTAATGACAAATGTTGACAAGGCTTTGTTGAAATGAGAATCCTTGTACACTACTGGTGGGAATATAAAATACTGCAGTCATCGTGGAGAACAGTTTGGCAGTTCATCAAGATGTGAAATGTAGATTTACAATATGACCCAGAAATCCTATTTCTAGGTATACTGCTAAGAGAAATGAAGAAACACATTTATATAAAAACTTTGTACCTAGGGAAGTGGGAAGAAGACTCAGTCGGTAAGCTGCTTGTCAGGCAAGTATGATGAGTTGAATATAGATTCCCTATATCCATGGAAAAAAGCAGGCATAATAGCACACACCTGCCACAACACCAGGGACGTGGAAGGGGGGAGAGGTGTAGTAATCTGAACAAGAATGCCTTCAAAGATTCATGTTTGAATACTTAGTCCCCAGTCGGTGGGAGTGTTTGGGAAGTTAGCTCCCTAGCCTTATCCTGTGGCTCAAATATAAGTTCTGAGCTCCAGCACTATGCCAGTCTTCCTGCTGCCATGCCCTCTGTCCTGATGGTCATGGACTCACTCTCTGAAACTGTAATCCTCTATTTAATTCGTTCATATACAGGTTGCCTTGGGACTTGCTGGCTAGCTAGTATAGTTGAATCATAAGCTATGGATTCAGTGATAGACTTTGTTTCAAAAAGCATGGTGGAGAAGAATAGAAGAAGACATTTGGTATTTTCCTCTAGCCTGTGCCTGTACCTTTGAGCATACACCCTCATGAATTTGTACACATATATACATGCACAAAATATACACACTGACACACATCGTTTTTTAAAACCTGCAAAAGAATAAATTAATTAGTAAAAGCCCCTTGTACTTAAATGTTCTAAACAGCATTGCCAATAATACCACCCAAAAATGGAAAAATACCAAAAAACTGAAACAGGTAAGTTAAACACAATACAGCCCTAAAATGGAATGCTACCAGCAAGAAAAAGAACTAATGATATAAAGAACATGATTGAACCACAAAGTTCTGCTCATACAACATACCACAGCAAGCTCGTGTAATAAGACATCATTTATCTATAAGATACATCCAACAGAAATGAATTTAGAGATGAAAAGTTGCTTCATGGCCTCCTGAGGTGGGAATTAGCAGAGCACAGATATGAGAAGCCTTTCTGGGGTCATAGGAACTTTCTAGAACTGATGTGTGGTGATGCTTGAACAACTGTAGACATATGGGAAAGAACTACCTTGTGTATTTAAAAGGGATGAAGTGCATGATGTGGAAAATGTGCCCTAATGAATATTTTTTCTGTTTGAGACAGGGTTTTACTGTGAAGCCCCAGGCTAGCTTTGAACTCATTCATCATAATCCTCTTGTCTCTACCTTCAAACTACTGGGATTACAGGTATGCACCAGTATGCTCAACTGGACATATGCATTCACTCCTTTGAAGTTCATTTATCCTTTATATGATCTGGCCATAAACTTACCAGTTTCCAAAATGCCTCCTAAACATTACTTTTCTCTTGGTGTAAGAAACTCCCAAAAGTATGTCAGAATTTTAACTGTTAACTCTACCCTCTAATTTATTTTGTCTATTTGATATATTAGTACAGTAGCTTTCCAATTCTGATTTCCTTGGGTTATAAAGTCTTAGTAAACTCTGTCATACACATTTAATTGTTTCTCCACTAATTAAAAGTTTATGGCTGGTAAGTCTTCATTGTTTATCATATTACTTATGAATAATAAATAGGTTTTACGTAATGACATACTTTGCATAGAGTTTGTTAGAGCAATCATAATTCAATTAGCATGAAGCTTTGTCAAAAGAACAAATAAAGACAACATAAAATCCATGGATAAATATTTTTCACTCATTAATTTAATATAGTTAATGAAACTCTCTTCTGCACACTGAGCCAAGCACTAATTCTCTTCGACAACTCCCCACGCATTAGTTATTATGAAGGCCGCTGCTTGCCCCACTCCTGTCCTGAAGCCTCTGTGGATCTAACCTGCTGAAAGTCTGCCATCTAATCCCCAACGTCCTAAAACATTACTGTCTATGTGTAATGATGCACCCAACTTAATCTCCCAGGTCTCATAGACTAAAGCACTGGGCAGACAGCTACGCTTGGGTTACTGAAACACAAAACTATAAAAATTAAAAGATTAAAAAATATAATGGAAGAGAATTGTGACTTTAATCTCCATCAGTTTGCTGAGTGAATCCTCTCAAACTGAACCTGTAGGGATTAGATGAGGAGAAGAGAAGGCTCCAATGATTCACATACAAATGGCTTCAAGCAGTGTGGGTTAGAATCAATGGGTGTTTTTACCAAGAACCTAGAAAAGAACATTTTGTGGGGATTTTCTGGTTTTCTTTGTAGACTCTGAAAAAGATTCACAATGTAATAAATTTTTGCTACCTCAAAAATTAAAGCAATATGCAAAAAGGTCTTTGAAAGCCCTAGAATAAAAATGACCTATAAATTCTGGATATTACAGTAATGTGAGATCCAAAGCCACAGCTCAGGAAGGAGAGACTGAAGAAAGGCCAGCTGCCTGTTTTCTTCATCACCTTGGAGATAATCTGGGGTGCCTTAGAGTAAGTTCAGCTCTGTCAATGTCTGACAGGCATAGTTTTGAAAAAAATATCATTGAAAATATGTTTATCTTAAGATTCTCTGAATCACATTATTTCCTGAATAAAATGTTAAGTAGTTCTCATATGGTTTCCTCAAGCCAGTCAAATCCATTCTGTGTTCCACAAATCCTTCTGACAAATAAAAACATATTCCAAGATGACTGATGGCTGACAAGACTCATGCACCCATGCTCTCCTCAAACTCAGTTGCCTAGAGTTCTTGCAACCATGTCTACTGTACGGTTATCCTAAGTGATGAACAGCCATTAATCATGTTTCATGCTTAGTAACAAGGAAGACCAACGTTCTCCTCATCGCCAGGATATTAGCTACATCCTAAAGCTAAAATTTCAACAAGAATTTACATAAATTTTGTATGTAAGTAGGGGGCTGGACATCATAATCTAAGATCAATTTTATATATTAAATGTCTGTATTTCCCATCCCAATGTTTTTATAAAAGTCTCACGTAAACAGTTTGAACATTTTTTTAATTGGGTTGCAAAAGTCATTTCAACTCGTTGGCTCATGAAGGCCACTGACGCATGCCCTTTGCAGTACTGACAGCTCACAGGCTCAGGAGCACAGATGATTTAGGCGTCATCCTGATGATTCCGACTCAGTCCGTGAGGGTTTCATTTGTATGGTCAAAGATTCCCTGGATGATTCTGACATTCAACTCAAACAGAGAACACTCCACAAACCCTGTATGCTGAAGGATTTTAGACTTCAGTGCTATTCTAACTTCTTTCCAATGGCCCTGGATACCTGCAGCAGGTGTCACATACATCCTTTAACTCGATGTATTTAAAACTAATTTCATTCCTATTTCACACAAAATATTCCCAACTTCCAGTAGTAAGCCCGATACATCATGTGACCACCTTCCCACCAGACACTCAGACATCAGGAGCTCTCTATTTTATATCAATGCACACTGGCTAGTGTGCCTCTTAGATATTTTCTAAGGTATCTGTCTACTGACTTAGAAGGGCCCTTCGACACTTCTGCCTGACATAAACTAACTTGCTGATGTTTTCTCTAACCTCCCGGCTCCAACTTTACCTCTCCCACTGCACGACTGACTACACCACTGCTCCACACTGCCCATCCTTGACTCAGTGGTGGACCATTCTTTAGATTGCCTCCCCAGTTCCTGGCCCGGTTCACTTGCTGGCTTACTGCCATGTTCCTTTAAACCACTTTCACCACAATTCCTGGTTAATTCTTTACCCGTGTATGCATAACACTTCCAAAACCTTAGAGCAGTGGTTCACTACCTTCCTGGTGCTTCAACCCATTAATACAGTTCCTCATGCTCTGGTGACCCCCATCCATAAAGTTGTTTCCATTGTTACTTCATGACTGTACTTTTGCTGGTCTTATGAGCCATATGTAAATATCTGGTCATGGGATACCTGACATGAAATCCCTGTGAAAGGGTTGTTTGACCCCCACATCCCGGAGGGGTTATGACTCGCAGGCTGGGAACCACTGCTCAAGACTCAGTTCTTTGAGTTTTTCTCTTTCAGTAATCCTATCTTAGAACCTTATACAGCAAAAATGCCCTGGATCTTGGTCTAACCAACAGTGTGGCACTTTGATCATTCTGATAATTAAAACCTCTTCCTCCCTCCTTTAATGCATTCCCAATAACCAGTCCCTGGCCAAGTCCATGCCTGTTTAATCTTCCTTATCCTTAATTCCCCTCTTGTATGTATGTATGTATGTATGTATGTATGTGTATGTATGTATGTATGTATGTATGTATTATGTTGTATCATCCATAGACTCACTAGATAGCTGAGGATAACTTTAAATTGATCCTCCTGCCTCTACTGAAGATACTGAAATTCCCAGAATACTGATTCTCAGATACTGAAATTACAAGCTTTGTGCCCTATGCCTAGTCTTATGCAGTGCTGGGGACCATGCAAGTTTTCATGCACGCAAGGCAAGGACTCTACTGACTAAGCTATGTCCCAAGCCCATCATTAACCCTCTTGCACGTACACTTTTCTCCCCTTGTTCTAATGAAATTTCAGTCACTCTAATCACTGTATGCTACGCACTCAACATTTTTGCTACTCTTTCATTTTATGCATATTCATAATCCCTGTTTAAACACAAATATCAGGGCAGCAAGATGGCTGAGAACAGAGCTTGCTGCCCAGCATGATGACCTAAGTTTGAACCTCAGGACCCATCTGGTAGAGGGAGCGGACCAACTCTCAAGCTGTCCTCTGACCTCACATGAATATTGTGGCACATGTGTAATGTCTATACATATACCCACATGAAAGAAACATGAACACAATCTCTTCCTTGTCTACGCAAACATGTCTACACAAACATGGCTAGATGTGGTTAGAGAGTTCCACACAGCCACTGGATACACTTCACCCAATTCCCATGGCAGTGACTTCAGACAGGGCCTCAGTATTGGCCAGCAGTCACGGTGTCCATCCACCTGCCCGTTTTCCCAGGTAATCAATCAGTATCACACTCCTGTTTTCAACCCTCAATCCCGCTCAGAAGCTTTGCTTCCCTGTTCACAAAGAAGGGAAGAATAATCACAAGACAAATGATGATGGACTCCCTCCCCTACATCTACCCACTGTGCCCACGGAGTCTGCCTAGACTCCCTGAGGAGGAGTGAACTGCTGAGAGGCCTGTCTCCTCCCCAGCCTGTCTCTCCTCTCCAGCGTACAAATGATTCTCTTTAAAAGTCATTTTTTTGAATCTTTCCTGTTATAAAATTTGCTTTTTCTTTAATTTTTCTCCTGTCTTTCTCTTTTCAAGAGACTAAACATTCCCCAGCTCTGTCTTCCTTCCAAAACACTTAGTTCAAAGTTACCCATGAGCCTTCACATCATTTAGAATGACGTCAGCCCTGGTCTCTGCCTCAATTGGCTAACTAGCTGTACTTCCTGCAGGAGATCATCCCTGCGGCCCAAGACATCTTTTTCACACTTAGCCAAGTACTCCTACTTCTTGGCCCACCCACCCCTACTCTTGCAGGCCCTTCTCGTCTCCTTGTCAGCACTCCCTCATCTCCGATAAGTTGTGTGAGGTCTATCTTCATTTGCCCTTAATCAAGGCTGTGGTCTGAAGGTTCATCCATGCCCCGCCCCCAAATTCACACGTAGAAGCCACTTTCACCAAGTGACAATTTTAAGATGTGAGGACTTTTAGGAGATGGTTAGAACATATAGATAGCGGGTTGGGATGTAGTTCAGTGAATAGTGCTTCCCTAGCATGCATGAGGCCATGAATTAATCCCTAGTACTGTTGATTATTAAAATAAAGGCAGAGCACACACAGGGATGGTATTAGAGCAACCTTCAAAGAGACCCCAGAAAAACTGGGCATGGTAACACATGCCTATAATTCAGAACTAGGAAGCAGGGGCAAGAGGATTGAGAGTCAAGGTCATCCTTGGTTACACAGCAAAGTTTAGGCCAGCATCGGCCACATAAGATTTTGTTACTGGGCTGGAGAAATGGCTCAGTGGTTAAGAGCACTAACTGCTCTTACGGAGGTCCTGAGTTCAAGTCCCAGGAACCACATGGTGGCTCACTACCATCTGTAATGGGATTCTTCTGGTGTGTCTGAAGACTGTGACAGTGTACTCATATACATAAAATTAATTAATTAATTAATAAAAAAAGATCAATCAGTCGATCAAGGTCTGAGAGACCATATGACCCGGCTGCCATGTAAGCACACAGAGAGGAACTATCTGTGTGGCCCTCAGGTGACACTGACTCCTTGATGAAGCCTTGAATTGACTTCCTGGCCTCTAGAACTACCTGGCCTCTAGAACTATAGGAATAAAAATGAAAATGAAGAAAGAAACACTGGATGTTTAGCTGCCTTTCTCCCCCACCTGGAGTAATTGTTATGAAAGCATGAAGAGACTGACAGAGGACACCCACCTCATCACTTAGCTTTTAAACCTCCCCATGTGTCTTGGGGACCTAAGTACATTTTCTGCTGTTGAGACCTCTTCTCTAAACTCCTGGAGAGGGCATCAAACTGGTAATGTAAGGACACCAATCCAGTAGGCCTCCATCCTCTGTCTGGCATTAAGAACCACTGTTCACTAGCCTAGATTATTCCTATCACCTAAGTGCTATTAGCGCTCCATATTAGCCTAAGCCATATAAACCTCTCTCAAGTCTCTCACTGCGGCTATTTCCTCACTTACCTATACTTTTTTTTTCAGAAAGGGTCTTACATATCCCACGCCGGTCTTCAGTTTGCTATATAGCTGAGAATGACCTCAAACTTCAGATCCTTCTGCCTCAACCACCCAAATGCTAGGATCACTTGCACACACTACTTTATCTAGTTTATGAAGTGCCAGAAATCCCAGAGCTTTGTGAGACTTTTATCAACTGAGCTACTTACTCAGCCCTAAGGTCACATCTTTACAATGGTTCCCAGACCCCACAATCTGCCTGCCGTCACCTTTCTACCCTCCTCACCTATTTCACTATAACCCCACTGAGTCCTAGCTGACACCTGGACATGCCAGGCATCCTCCTGCATCGGGGCCTTTGTACCTGCCATTCCCCTGCCTGGATGCTTTCCCCCTTGATGCGTGTGTCTTACTCCTTCATCTCTTTCTGACCCTGACTTACAAGCAACTTAACACTCTTTCCACTTCTATTTTTCCTCATAGTATACAGTAACACCTAACACTCTGTAATTAATTTATACACTACATTTCCCCGCCCATCATGCATGTTCCATGAGGGAAGGATGTATGTTTTGTGTTTGTACACTATTACTGTATATGCAACTGCACAGATTTATATACAATACTCTGAACATCTAGCCATTGTATGTGGTCATAAGGTTACATGGCCTGCTGGTCAGTAAGAGACTACATATATGGCATCATATTATTATAATGAAGGAAAAAAAAAAAACTCTTGTCTCTTGACTACATAAAAAGGCCGTGATAAGAGACTGGCCTATACCATCAGACTCACATGAGTCTGTGTTTGCAAAAGAATGAAACTGCCTAACACTGCACTTCTCAAACCATTTCCCCATCACTGACATGTGACTGCACATACAACAGAGCCTGGCACACAGTAGATGATCAATAAATGTGATGCAGCAATGAATGTCACCCTTAATAACATGGGCACTCAACTTTCATTCTGGTTCCAAGATGATCTAACTAAATGGTGAATCTGAGCTAGGCATGGTCATGCATACCTGTGATCCCTGTATTCAGGTGGATGAAGCAAGCAGGTTGAAATGAGTTTAATGCCAGCATGGCATACACAGTTCTAGGCCTGCTTTGGCTACAGTGCAAGCTCCTACCCACCCCACCCCCCCCCAAAAAAAATCTCATGTCAGTCTTTTGATGGAAGCCCTTCAGTAGTTCTGACTCCATAATAATGCAAACTGAAATGTGTTCTGAAAGCAGGCATGTCCTGTAAGTATCAAAAGCAAAGTGTGTGTGTGTGTGGGGGGGGGGGTGTGGGGGTGTGTGCAGAAATGAATAGGAGCTAGCCTGTGACCTGTAGGCTTCGACTCAATTATTTTTTAAAAAGTGCCTATTACTTGGTAGTTCCCATATAGAAGAGGAAAAATCATCTCCACAGCAAGGCTTTGTGGGCCCTGGGCAGGCCTCCCATGCTATATCCTGGTCTCTGTTGAGAAACCAAACTGTGTGTGTGTCCATGGACCAGGTTACTGTAGTGCATCCAAACATGCAGCCCCTTCATTGCTGAATAACCAGGAAAGGTAGCAAGATGTCACCGTTGGCATTGTCAGAAATTATATCTGGAACCCAGATGTTTGAACCAGATGTCTAAGCTTGCTAAAGGCAGTTTTTACAACTTATGAGGTAATTATATTTGAGTTTCGGAGTGACATGACTGGGAATCTAAAATGGGAATCATTTAACAAAAGATTTCCTATCTTTTGTTAGGATGAGTACACTGTCAGGATCTTTCTTACCTTGGACAGGACAAAACCTGTCAACTGGAACATGTCTCCCAAGAGGACACAGAAGCTGCACTATAGAAGTCCCCCCCTCATCCCTCCCACCCCCCTGCTGAAAGCTTCCTGCCTTACTCTGCTGAGATGGCTCCTTTGGGCTCACAGCAGGCCAGAGGACTTTCAGGTTTCCTGTCAGTACCAAGGCCCACCTAACCCCAGCCTCCCTGGAATCTGACAAAGTCCCCCAAGGACGTCTGTGATGGATCAGTGCTTGACAGTCTCTCAGTCTTCCCATCATGCACTGAGCTTGCTTACTATTAGAGTGGATCCATTCTCTCTTGTTTTATGGGCTTTGAACTTTCCTAGAATGCTCACCCCACCCACAAACAGACTTCCCTAGGACGCCTTTCAAGACCCACCCAAGCCAGCTAATTGCTCCTCTTTTCCTGCACTGTATCCAGTGCATGGCTCCGTTCGTGCCTTTATTTTATTAATTGCAGTTATCATTTTATCTCAGTTTCACAGGGGCAGTGAGCTTGTCTAATGTGTCTTTCAATTCTTGTACCTAACCTGGTACACTTAGGAGGCACTCAACGAGGGTTTCTGAACTTAATTTTCATTAGAAAGTGATCATATCAATGTGGCTAACATAAAGGCCACAGGACATAAGTGAAACTGGGTGAAGTCACAGATGAATTTTATAGTTCTTCATAATCATATAAGTAAAAGCATTACTGAGCATGGGAAGAGAGGGTTAGAATGGAGGCAAGAGGACAGGGCACACAAGGTCATACTCCTAATACTCGACGTCCAAGACCAGCTTGGCCTGCATAATGCCCTGCCAGCTCCCCCCCCCCCCAAAAAAAAAGTAGAAAGTGAGGCTGGGGAGATGGCTCAGTAGATAACATACTTGTCATGTAAGCAGGATGATGTGAATTCGAATCCCCAGAGCCATACGTGAGAGTATGTGCTGGTAAAATGTAACGTAGTGAACAAGAAGAGATCCCATCTCAAAAGAGGTAGAAGGCAAGAATAGACACCAAGGGTACCCTCTGACTTTCACACATGTGCATACACATGAACACATATGCATTATACATGCATGTGTGCATGCATGCACACAAAGATAAAAAAAACAGGATGCACAAGATACTGGATTTAGAGCATTTGAATTAATTAAGTCACGATACAGTGCTCCCCCAGTAAGCTAATTTGATTGAACTTTTACATTTTAATAAATGCAAATTTATTTTATAAAATAAATATTTTATAAGAAAAGCATCAAGATTACAAAACAACTAAAACCCAACAACACACAAATGTACCTTGGCAAGAATAAACAAAATTCATCTGGGAGGAACTGCTTAACTAGGCCCAACATAGTCAAAACACTCAATTCTACCAATGACAAACTACTAATTACAATCACCAGGTGGCTACTCCAATCCTGTTGAATCAGCAGCTTCCTGCTCATGTTGTCTCTCCCACTGAGAGTGAATTTACTGCTGATACGTAACAGGACTAAATGACACAGGGCCACTAGAAATCAATTTAAGCTCATTATTATTTCAAAAGAAAGAAAAGCAGGGAAAGTATAGATGGATGTTATTATCATACTAGAAAAAAAAACACAGAAGCACTATTCACTGGGCATGGTGACATAAATCTACATTATCAGAAGGAAGGGAGGAGGATTGCCATGAGTTAAAGGCTAGCCTGGGCTACAGAGTGAGTCTGAGGCTAGCCTAAGCTACATAGTGAGATCATGTCTCAAGAGACAAAGAATAGCAACAACAACAACAAAAAGTAACAGAAATGAAGAAAGGAAAAAAGAGAGACAGAAAAATTAAAAGATAAAATATTCTAAAACAACGACAAAAAAGTCATATCCATTCTTTGGCAGATATATAGCAATTACAACAACAATAATAATTATACCTATAATAATCATAGAAATAATGGCTAACATTACTCAGTATTTATTATAAGTATTTGATATGAATTATGATATACTGAGTTTCCTCGCCAACATAATTAAATGAAAATATAGGATGCCCAGTTCAAATTGAATTTCAGAAAACAATAGCTAACTACTTTGTCTAAGTATGTCCCATGCAATATTACATGCTGTTTATCTCAATTTTAAACTGAACTGACTCTGGTACGTTACCTGGATCCTGTAATAGTAACCCAAATACTAGCAATCCATTTGATCAATGAGAAAACAAGGATACAGGGGTGAAGTAAAAGGCCTACATCTTTGAAAGGTAAGAAAATGCTATGTCTACAAAAGAGTAGACTAGAAATGATGCCTACAGGTAATTTCAAATAGAGAGGGAAATGTGACCATGGACCACCACTGAGAGGAAAGCAGGCAGGAAACCATGACCTGTAATACACCACGTACCTGTATACATCAACCAGATACCTGGGTATTTATTCTAAGCAGGGAACTGTCTTAATAGGCTACTCCCACTTTATCAAATAATAAAAGAGTAACATCTTTTTTTTTTTTTTTTTTTTGAGACAGGGTTTCTCTGTGTAGCCCTGGCTGTCCTGGAACTCACTCTATAGACCAGGCTGGCCTCAAACTCAGAAATCCAGCTGCCTCTGCCTCCCAAGTGCTGGAATTAAAGGTATTCACCACCACTGTGTGGTTAAAAGAGTGAAATTTTGTGCTCAAGGTCACTAACTAACTTAACCAGTAAGCATAGGGTTAGATTCTGGCTCTAATGCTCATGTCCAGTTTGCGTTATCATACGGCTTTCCTTGGGTGGAGTCCTTGTTTGCTTTCTTTTCTTTTTCATTTTTGCTTGGTATTTAAGAATGCTTACTGTTCTTGCAAAAGATCCAGCGCCTACATGGCAATTCACATCTGCCGGTAACTCTAGTTTCAGGGCATTTGATACTATTCTGGCATCCAAGGGTTCTTGCATGCATGCATTGCACATAAACTCATGTAGCACACACATATACGCAGAAATAATAAATAGAAAAATGTTTCCTGCCAGTGTTGCTATACGCTCTTCATGTAAAGGTATGGTGACACCTTTTTTAATATCAGCACTTTGAAAGCTATGGCAGGAGGATCAATTTAGGCTTGGGGTCAACCTCAGCCGTCAGGTAAAGGCAAGGCCAGGCAGTCTGTATTAGAGATTGAGGCCCTGTCTTAAAATGCAAATGAATAAAGCCAGGCCTTGTGGCAAATGCCTTTAATCCCACCACTCAGGAGGCAGAACCAGGAAGACCTCTGTGAGTTCAAGGCAAGTCGGGTCTACAAATTGAGTTCCAGGACAGCCAGGACCCTGTCTCAAAAACCACTTAGTACATGGTGAACACACACACACACACATGTGTGCTCGTCTTTGTCTAGAGCTACAGCTCAGTTTCTTAGTTTGCCAGCAATGTGTCTGAAAGGCACAAGGTCCTGATCCATCTCCATGCACAGCAAAGTCATGTGATAAAAATCTATGCACTGGCATGCAAGAAGGTTTCAAATACACCTTCAAAGTCTGCTTCTCTGAGTTTGCTTTGGTCTAAAGTCATATTCCTATAGTTTCATAGGAACCATGACATAAATAGAAAAAAAAATGGAAATATGACGGTGCTTGTTTGTAATCCCATCACACAGGAGGGAAAGGAATTCAAGGTCACTCTGCTCCACATTGGGTGTAAGTCCTGACCTTCACGAGACCCCCATCCCCCCAAAAAAGAAAACATAAGCTAGAAAGAGAAGTTATGATACACAGTGAGAGCTCACAGGAAGATCAATTCCCACTGGGAAAACATCTGCACAGTTCAATTTATGACTTCTTTCAGACTACAAAAACACACACTCCATACCACCCCTCTCACAGTGCGACTGCTCTCCTGACTTAGTCCCCTTTGAGGCACTCCGAATGCCCTCACCTGAGCAAGAAATGTGTGTGTTTTTCCTAGCTAACCACATGGCAACCACACCTGCTCACACAAAGGGTGCCAGCACGCTTTCTTCCAGTGCTATCACCTGTGCACTACCCCACGGGTGTTGCACTACCCCACGGGAGACTCTGGCCCACATCAAAGTCCGTGCCTTTGATTGTTTATTCTGAAAGAGTCAGCAGGCTAGGAGCCTGCCTGTGGGGCGTGCACCAGGTTCTGCTTTTGTTTTACTCTCTTGATAGATACCTCGTGACTAAACCACTCACTGGTCCATGTAGAGGGATCCCACAGAGATAAAAACATACTTGTTTAAATAAAATATTTATGCAGAAACCCTAAAATGTCACTGAAGTAAATGCAAATTAGACCTTCACATACTGTACACCCAATATGCCACTCACTCCTTGGAGGACTACTTCCCCATTGCAATTAACGTTCATTTGAAAAAATTAATCCCACTGTGTATAATCACACCAATAACTATTCCTGAAAGTCCAGTATTTTAAGAATGATTCTTTTTACTATCTTAGAAAGTCTGATTTACTATCTTAGAAAGTCGTATTTAATGACAATGGTTATGAAGATTTCCCTTTAAAACTATAATTATTATTCTCCACACACACCTCCTGATAAGAGATTCACTCTCCTTCTGTACGAGGTTTTAGCAGTGAAGTCTTACATTCTAGCTCTTTAATAAAATACTATTCTGGTGAGGTTTTTCTCAATGTATTTTTTGCTTGTTTGTCTGTTTTCTCCGATACTGAGACAAGGTCTCATGAAGCCCAGACCGGCCTCAAATTCACTATAGTTAAGACTGGCCTTGAACTCCTGATCTGGTGTTTCTATCCACTAAGAGCTGGGATTATAAATACATGATGTATGTCAAGTCACCACATTTAGCTTTTAATGTGTGTGTGTGTGTGTGTGTGTGTGTGTGTGTGTGTGTCTGGTTTTTACCTTAAAAATGTATGGAGGCAGTGGTGATATATGACTTTAATCCCAGCACTTGGGAAGCAGAGGCAGGCAGATTTCTGAGTTCGAGGCCAGCCTGGTCTACAGAGTGAGTTCCAGGATAGCCAGGACCACACAGAGAAACTCTGTCTTGAAAAAAAAAAGTAGATGGACACAATCAAGTCTTCTGATACTTATTAAAAGTCCTCAAAATAAAACCTTGGCAAAATATTGTCAAAACTAAGTAAGTTAGGAATCAACTCACATGGGTAGAAGCTATACAAAGGCAACAGTCAAATTCCTCTGGGTTTTTAAGTCATTTAAAAAATATTTTTAGAGTAAGGAAGCATGAGCTGAGTTCAGTGATTCTGGCATTGTCTGTGGTTATAACAAGTTTTCCTCTATCTGACTGTAAATCAGACCCAACCATGAAACATAAGGAATATACCAACCCCAGGCACACACCCCCTCACCAGCCCCCAGATGTTGGTTTAACTGGTCTGGGTTACAGTGCAGTCCTTGCTAGGTTTCTGTTATCTTTCTGCTGGAATTCTTAAGTGTTTCTATGCACTTGTCTGTTTCTCTGATCCTGAGGCAGGGTCCCACACAGCCCAGGTTGGCCTCAACATGCAGCCAAAGCTGAACACTATCAAGGTGGAGCTTTCTGTTATCTAGTAGAAGTTAGCTGGAAGACCGAGCCACTGATAATGTGACAACGTGAGAATGTGAGGTGCTCTGCTTCACACCTCAGCTGGTAAACAGTTTTTAGGCCTGCATAGGAAAATATGCAGAAAAACTTCCAGAACATAACAGTGGACCACGAATGGAAACTAAGGCTGGATAAAGAATTCATCATCAAAATACTAAGGTGACTCTCTGCGCAACCTAACCTATGCTTGGAGGGTGTAATCCTCGTGTTCAGACTAGAGAAAAAGGTTGGGTGTTTTGAAGTATTTAGGATAATACTTCAAAATACTTCATTGATAATGACTTTTGAGTTCTGAGTAGAGTGGAGTCAGCTCTTTGGGTCGAAGGCCTCCGCATCCATGGATTAAACCACTGTAGATTAAAAAACGCTTGGGAGAAATTGGGTCTGTACTGACAGTAGCCAGCCCTTTCTCTTTCCATTATTCTGTAAATCATACAGTAACAACTTGACATGTCATTTACATTATTAGGTATGAGAACCAACAGATTATTCACAGTGCATGGGAGGATGCACACCGGCTGCACTCAAACATTAAATCATTTTGTATGGCAGGCTTGAGCATCCTCAGATTTTCACACCGTGGGATCCCTGCACCAATGTTGTTCAGATACTGAGGTACACCTGCAACTGTGCCATGACTAACATGCGACTCTGACTTAAGCCTATGTAAGCTGAAAGTGTGGCCATGGGCTAGCCTCAGTTTCTGCATTTCTCGCTCCTTATATATGCCAATCATTTTAACCATGCTTCCTGAGCACGAATGTGCCAGTGCCTCACCAGAAGATCCCGCAAAAGTAAGGGTGCAGATTCAGTCAGCGTGGAGCAGGCCTGGGATCCTGCATGCCTATCTAACACTTGGACCCAGATGCTACCAGTGCAGCACAAATGCTTTGAACATAAGACTCAAGTGAACCGAGTGAACTAAGTGACCATGATGAATCCATGCAGCCCTGAGAGCATCCCACAGAGCAGAGACCAGAAGAACAATAGACACATTTGAAACTAGGAAGTGCATCCCAATATCCATTGTTTTCTAGATGCAGAAACAATGCAATGGTCCTTCCCTCCTAACAGCCAAAGATGCAGAATGGAGAAAAGGAAGGAGACATTCAAGATCAGTGAAGGCTGGGGATGTAGCTTGGTGGTAGAACAAGAGGCTGTGGGTTCAGTCCCTACTGTGACAAGAATAGATAAACAAAGAGACAGTCACAGCTTGGTTCTCTAGAAGGGAAAGCAAAGGCATGGCACACCTAGTCAACCCCTGGACAGTAAAGTCTCCAGTTACAAACTGAGCATGGACCAATGGATAACGTTAGACAACATTCAGAAGCAAGAGACCTTGGCTAACTAATGAGGCTCGGCCTGCTCAGTTATAGACCCAAAAGAGAACCTTCCCGCGTTCCCTCCCTACCTGCTGCTCAGTAAATGGAGTTGCTCGGGTCAGAAGGCCAAGAACCATCCTTAGCTCTTTTCATCCTCCTGATACCTCCTGTCAATAAATATTAGCGGTGGTACATTCAAAGCGGCCCACAATCATTACATCTCGGCACCTCCATTAGGACCATGCTGAACTTTGCACCTGCTTCCTAGTTCCTGAAACAGATCGCTAACACATCTACCTGACTTCACCCTTGCTTTTCTACATATGGTATCTTCTCACACAGCAGTCTGGCTAGCTGAGACTTCTCCAAAACGTCTAATGTTTGAAGGTTATTCAGAGTACAAAGCAAAATCCTCCTAACAGTTCACAAACCCTACAAGATCTGCCCTAACCCTTGACCAGATTTCTTACCACGCCCCACCTCCAGCCACACGTGAAGTCAGTGTTTCTTAAATTGCAACGACGCCTCTGCCTCAGAGCCTTTCCCTGTGCTCTTCCTGTTGTCTCGAGCCCACTGGCTTGTGAACCTGCCTTACCCCATCTCTGAAAAAGGGAAAAAGCACCCCAGATGCAGGGTTACTCTGCTGGGAATTCCTTGTCTTCTTCCTTTATAACTAAAATCTTTAATGGAGCTTAAGAAAACAGCCACTGTGCAGAAGCCATGGATAGGCATCCGGCATTGAAGGTTGGAGCATGGCATTCATGGGTTCTTTCACAGGACAAGACGTCACCCATTTAGAGAGGACTCTCTGGGGACCCATCAGGGCAGCTGTGCATTACTGTTCTGGGTCAAAGGAACCAACAGCAGAGGTGCTGCTCACCTGGCATGTGCAGTGCGGCCTCTCAGCCTCTCAGCTCTAGGGCTCAGAGATTCAGGGCACTCTAGGTTTGCATGAACAGCTTCAGAGGAATGGACATACACTCATGTGATGGGTGTAAGAATTACTGCGAGAAGCAAGGTGAGGAAGGGAAGGAGAGCAACGGCGAGATCCAGACTGAGCACCGATGTGCCCTGAAGAAGAGGGTGGCGTGGTAAATGCCATCCTCCGCTGTAAATGCCTCCAACTTCTTAATCTCAGGGCCCTCCTCCTGCCTCAAGCTCAGGGTACTTCCTGACACAACGGAAAGAGCCAGAGGGGCCGGAGCCACCTCAAAGCCGCGTGCCCTAGTTTAAACAGAACACAGCTTTCAGGAAGTCAAGGAACAGTAAGACAGTCTCTCATCGAAAGCGATTTCCCAGAGTTCCTCTTGCAGGGAGCATTCTTGGGACTCTTCCTCCAGGCCCACCCAGTGTGGGACCTGGAAGAGCCTGGGTACACTGGAAACAGTCACTTCATTAAAAAGAAGAGAGAGAGAACTGACCAGAAAGATGAGGCATGTTAAAGCCCAATTCAGAGACAGGCTGCATCCCCCTTGTCTTGTAAAGCTGAAGATGACAACTTGTCTGTGATAACAAGGAAAATCTGCCTTACAGGGGCAGGAACACAAAGAGAGGTGTCAGCACTAACAGGAGCTTTGGGAAAAGTGTGTTAACAATGGGCTTGGTCCGGATGTGTAAAGCACAGAACAGCCCACACTCCAGCATCTTTCTGGGCTTCCTGTGGGGAGGTGAGGCACTCCCATTCATATCTGTGGTCTGTGGGGGCACATGCTCATTCATCAAGGAGCCACCCAGAGGCTGGACAACCAAGCCTCCTGGGAATCACTGCAATCCGTATTTCTCTACTTAATTCTCCCCTTTGGAGTAAAACACTAGAGATCATTTGAGAAATGTACTAATGTAACCACAGGCATGAAAAAACTAGATCCTTTGAGTACAGAAAAATGTGACAAACTTTTAACACCTGCCTTCGACACATACATTGTGCATAGCCTATGAAAGGTAGACTATTTAAGTCGGCTCATTCCTGTTAAGAGTCAAGTAATTCTTTACCCTTTGTAAATGTATTTTTATATAATGAACTAGCCTGCAATGAGAAATGCTCAGATGTATTCGTTTGCACAGCAAAAGCTTGTTGCCAGTGTTTGCACTGCCATTCTCTCATCTCTCTTTTAACAGTCTAACCATGATTTGCCTTTTAACATTTAAAACACTTAGACTGGAAAAATATTCGAGAATATGAGTCCTCAGGCCTAGAACATGCTCAGGAAACACCCAAAAGGAATGAATGCATCTTTCCAGCGCCCAGTGAAGAAGACAGTAGGACTTGCAAACTGCTCAAATAAAACACCTTCCTCTGACCTTAACTGGTCAGATGCCAAAGTAAGTGAACTTTCCAAAGTTAGGAGCCTCACAACTTTCACTGCAACAACTGCCTGCTGCAGCAAGCCCACCACTCTAGTGTGCCAGGCTAGAACAAGCGAGACAAATTGGGAGCCAAGGCCTCAGCGCCTCAACACCTTGAGACATGCAGGGAGAGGGTTCAGGCCCAGCTGCTCTGGGCCCCACGCAAGATCTTGTCTAACCCTTTTCACAGTAAAGCCAGGGGAGGAACTAGGCACTCAGGTTAAGCAGCTCCGGGTGGAAATCAGCTGCAGCCCGCTGTACCCAACTCCCAACTTCACAGAGTTTCCTTGGCTCTCAGATCCCACTCCCAGCTCCGAGGCCTCCGTAGCCTCCCCTAGCTCCCGGGTGCCAGTGAGTGAAGTGGCAGGCGCAGCCCCGAGCTCAGGAGCCGCCCCCAGGAGCCGAGCGCAGGTGGCGGGCGTGGTTCCTCCGAGCCTGCCCCAGCCCACCCTGGCTCGGCCTCCGCGCAGCAGCCTCCGCCCGAGTTCGCTGGGTTCCAGCATCAGGCCGTGGAGCGCTGCTTGTGGAGACCTACTTGGGCTCAATGGTCACCCACTGCCCTCCTCCAGTATGCGTCGCTCTCCTGCCTCAGGCCCTGGCTAGGTCCCCAAGTCCCCATCTCAGGGCCCTCAGGTCGCGCCCGGCAGCGGCGGCGCTTACCTGGGTCGCGGAGCCGGGGTCTGGCACGGTCCCGCAGGTGGTAGATGAAATCTTGGCAGCTGTCGTGCTCCAGGGCCCCTCGGGCACAGAGCTCGGCCAGCAGCTGCAGCGCCTGGTGACAGAGCGCGTCCCTGGCCCCGGGCATCGCCCCCCCGCATCCTCGGACCGCGCCGGGCAGGCGGGCGCGGGAGAAAGCCCTCCGCCTGCCAGCTCAGAGCTGCCGCCGCCGCCGCCACCGGCCGGTCCGCGCTCCCCACCCGATCCGCAGCGCCAGCCGGGTCGGCCTCCCACCGGTTGCATGCAGCTCTCCGAGAGCCGCTCGCTCCGGCTTTCTCCGTCTCCCGCGCGGCCCCTCGTCCCTCCCTCGGCGCGGAGGGGAGGCGGCGCCGCACAGCCTAGCGCGCCTCTCCGCGCTCCGCCCGCTACTCGCGGCCGCCGGGGGCGGGGCCGGGTCAGGGGTGCGCGTCGCGGGCGGGGGTTCGCCGTCGCCGCAGAGCAGGCGCGCCAGCTAGGGACCCGGGACGGGGGCGCTCGCCCACTGCAGGGAGAAGCGCCTGATTTCGCTCCGGACCTTGCGCTCTGAGCGGCCGCGCCCAGGATCAGGAAGTACGAGCCGGTGCGCGTGCTAGATGCTCTTGGCACCCCATTTCTCCGCCCAGATGCAAACCTAGCATCCCGCTGACCTCTGGAGCCCCGCGTGGGTCCAAAGCACGTTCTCTGTTGTATGGAGCAAAGACTGGAGGGTACACTACACCTGCGGAGATCTCAGTGCCTTCTTTAAACTTGGAAAGCGCGGTCTGAACAGAAACCGCGGGCCCAAGGGTGCCACGCACCCCAAGGCGGGGTTTGGAGCCAAGATTTTCCAACAAAGAATGAATGTCCAGCGAGGTGGTGATTTAGAAAAGGTTGAGACTCCCATAAGAAATGAGGACAGATGCATGACCCTCCGGAAAGACGCCGAGGGTCACCTGGAGCTTTGCAGGTCCTGATTGGTTTTCTAAGAAGCTGATTGGAAATGCGAAGGTTGCCAGCATTTCCCTGGCACAGGAGACAAGAGGATCCAGGATTTGTGGATGTTTGGAAAGACCTCAGTCACCTCTCATCTACCCATCTCTTCATTTTTTTAGGCACTAAGCCCAGAAATAACCACAAATTATTTAGCTTGTTTGTGTGCCCAAGGCACTATGCCACAGCCTTTTATATAGTTTCATTTAATTCTCTAGATAGATAGCCTTAAATGTGTGTGTGTGTGTGTGTGTGTGTGTGAGAGAGAGAGAGAGAGAGAGAGAGAGAGAGAGAGAGAGAGAGAGAGGTCCAGGCTGCAACCAAAACTGCAGACTCAGGTGGTACTTGCCCAAGTTCATAAGAGTCTTCTCTCCCACCCTTTCTCCCTCTCCCTCCCTGCTGCTCATCAACCCGCTCCTCTCCTCTTCTTCATTCTCCCTGCTTTTCTTACATATTTAAATAATCTTAATGTCAAACTTAATTCTAGAACAATTAACTAGGACTCTTACCCATAAGGTTGTGCTGTCTAAAAATGTCTCATAGAAAATCATATTGCAAATAAAGACAACAGACAAACAATTTTGTCAACAGACAAAATTTGAAGTAGTGTGGTGAGCAGTGCTGGTCTTGGTAGAGCTTTTATATTGGAGTAATGGAGAATGGACAGCTATAGTTATAAAGGTAGCTCCATTATAGCTGTGAAAAGGCACGTAGACTCTTCTAGTTTTCTATTTTTAGTTTCTTTTTTCCCACTTCCTAAACTTTTTCGTTAAAAAAAAAAAAAACTAAGGCATAGGACAGAGACGCAGATTAATCGGCAGAGTTGCTTGTCTACCATACTCAAGGCTCTGGATTTCATCTAGAGCCAAATAAACCCAGTATAGAGGCATATGCCTATAATCCCAACACTCTGAAGGTGGAGGCAAGGTCATCCTTGACTACATTCTGAAGGAGTCTGGGGAAAAACAAGCCTCAAACAAACAAACAAAAACGCCTAAGGCAAAAACAGCAGCACATTGTGAATGAGGAAACTGAGAAGGAGCCAGTGGGGGGCGACTGAGCAGCTACTCCTCTTCCAAAGGCAGGGAGGAGGGAGGGGCACTGAGGAGGATGGCTCATGAAGAGGGGAAGTGCTTGTTAAAGCCAGTAGCAGTGTAACTCTTAGGACATGATGTCACAAAGTAGCTGAAAGTCATAAATTCAGTTAGTTATAACTCAAGAGACTAAGATCTGGTGAAAGCCTAGACTAGACTAGAGGCAATGGCCGATTCCAGAAACAGTCATATTTGAAAGGCATTTTAAATATTAGGAAGACCGTAACCAGTAGAATCTGAAGGAAACAAAGGCATAAACATTTTAAGACGGGTGCTGGGTTTCATAGCTCAAATTTGTAATCCCAGTCCTCAGAAAGGTAGAGGCAGGAGGATTCATTCAAGTTCAAAGCCAGCCAGGTCTTCATAGCAAGTGTCAAGCTAGCAGAGATACACAGCAAGACTCAAAATACAAAACAAGCAAAGGAGTTTACACCCTAAAATAAAACAGAAAACAAACAACAGTAACTCCCTGAAATCTCCAAAGATTCAAAAACATACGTGGGACATTATGTGGGTCTCTAATGGCACCTAGATGCTAGCCTAGAGCTGACCGACAGGGGTCTGTCAGTCATTAATGGGAAGGAGAAAGTGAGTTGCCACAGTAAAGGTTACTCCCAAAAGAGAGTGGATAGGAGGTAACTGGAGCCTTTAAAGGACTCAAGGAGAGAATGAAAAGTAGCAATTAGAGAATTAGAAGGAAATGTACAGACGTCCAAGGACAGGTGTTTGTTAGAAGTGATTGGCAACTATCAGGTGTAGAGTTTAAAGATAGAGGGGAATCTCAGGTGTATCCTTAGAGGTAGGCATCCTGGTGCATGCCTGTGATCACTGCCCACAGGAAGTAGAGGCCAGAGGATCAGGAGTTTGGGGCCAGCTTGGGCTATTATCTAGAAAAAAAAAATGTTTTTTCATTGAACTTGTTTTATTGAGCTTCGGAATTCTCTGACGGGTTTTCATTCAAGTTGTTCACCTTTAATAAAGGTGTAATAAACTGCTCTCTACTTGGCCTTAACACCCACTCAGCGGTAGTACTGTGCGATGCCTAGTACTGGAAACTATCTGACTACTCAGTGCTAGTGCTAGTAAAGTCATGCTTAGTAGATGAGAATCTACAAATACTAAGGTATTACACCAACATGATCCCTGAAAGCGTTCTATAAACATTTGTCCTTATACCCACAGATAAGTGTAGTCTTCACCCCTCACCAAGGAAACTTCTATTTGCAACAGACAGAAACAGCTACAGACAGCCAAAAGGAAACACAATTATAGAGCTGTGGAGTCCAATCCCAACCGGCATACCTACAAACATTACTGCACCTAACCTCAGGGAACATTACAGAAGAAGGGTAGAAAGCTTGTAAGAGCCAGAGAATCAGGGAGTTTGCTGTGCGATTGTGTCTCCTAGTAACATCAGAAGCTATGGTCATAAAATCTCATCAATATGACCTCTCAAATGTGAGTTGAACAAAAATAAGACCAAACTGGATGGGGGAAAGCCTCCTAGGCCTCAACCCTACACAAAGAAAGGCAGGCAACTGAGTGAGGCTGGGAGCAGGAGAGGTGCTTCTCACCTGGGAAGAGCACACCAACTGCTTGTCCAGGGGCAAAGAGTCAGCTCTGAAAGCATACATACAAGTAATCTTATATGGACTTAAAAGGTTATATTTAGGAATGTGTGTGTGCACACATGCATGCACATGCAATATATATATGCTAAAAATCAATGAAAGAGAGGCCATGAATTTGAAGGAGAATGGGAGAGATATATGGAAGGAAAGGCTTGAAGGGAGAAAAAGGAAGGGAGAAATGCTGTAATTTTTGAAATTATAATCTCAAAAACAAAAATACTGGCTTACAAACGTAACTTGAACTGAACACACAGGCACAAATGGTCCACAAAACATTTTCCTTTCCCTCTGAAGGTTTTTACAGTACCTTGTGATCATTTAAGTGGTTGTTTAAGCAAATGGTTCTGAGACCATTCCTTCACCATTGATAAAGATTGGAACAGCCAATGTTAGGGATGATATTCTTTTAGTCTTCTGAATTTTCTGGGCATTTTGGTTACCTTGTCAGCTCTGGCAGCTTTCTTGTCTAAGCTTTGATGTCACCCATAGAAACTGCTTCATGGCACAAATGGCAAAACGACCCTGGAGAATAGTCAGAGATGATCCTGACACCTATGGACTTGCCCTGGAGCATATCAATAATGGCTGCATAGACCAGATTTTGAGAATGTAGGACCATTTTCTAGCTTCTTACCAGAATAGAGATGAATCTTTTCTATAAGCTTAGCAAACTTGCATGTTATATGAGCTATATGACAATTCAATACAAGGGCAAAGCCAGTGCTATTTTGGCCTGAAATGATGAATCAGCTAAGCAATAAAGCCATCTGCTTTCATTGGTAGATCATTCTTGCTGCTACCAGCAACATTGTCACATCTAACATCTTTGACAAAGGACATTTTCTTTACATTGAAGTCCACATTGTCCCCAGGAAGACTGTGAGTCAAAGCTCCGTGGTGCATTTCAACAGACTTTACTTCAATTGTGTGACACTGACTGGAACAAAGGTCACCCCTATGTCAGGTTTGAAAATGTCAGTCTCCATTCAGCCTACAGTTATAGTAACAATACCACCAATTGGATAGACATCCTGGAGGGGCAGTTGCAGACTTATCAGTTGTTGAGTTGGTGGCAGGATACAACTGAAAGCTCCCAGAAGTGTGGCTCTACTCATACCATCATCATCTTTATAGATGACTTTCCTTGAATCAAAACATATTGGCACTTGGACCCAGAATGTTGTTACCATTCCAACTAGAAATTGGCACAAATGATACTAGGTCAGGAGTATCGCCATTTTCTTGATGTAGGTTCTAATGACTTCTGGCTGTACAGTGGCTCCCTGGAATCCACATTGTTGGCACCAACAAAGAGTTATTTCACACAGTATGTGAGCCAGAAGGGCATGCTCACAGATTTGTCCATTCTTGGAAATACGAACATCAAATTCAATACCAGCACAACAATTGGTAATTATGTAATCAAGTCACTGTGTCCCAGGGCATCAATGATCATCACTTAATATTTGATGGTCTCAAATTTCCACAGGGGGATGACAATAGCGACACCAGGCTCATGCTCAAATTTCAGTTTGTCCAAGACCTGGACATGGCCTTTCCCCACCTCAGTGCCCTCTTTTTCAAACTTTTCAGTGGTTCCTTTGTCAGGTCTACTACATTTGTAGATCAGCTAGCCAAAAGTAGTGGACTTGTCTGAATCTATGTGTACCATGACAACATCATTGATATCTTTTTTTCCCATTTTGCTTTCAAGTTGGCAGTGGTTTCCACATCACTTGAATTCTGAGGGCAAACACTTCATAGAACAAAACAATTTTAGAATAAAATAAAAACAAGTATCCTTGGGATCAAACACACACTAAGACATTGAAGAAATAGAATAGTTGCAAGACAACCAGCATCTTGCAAGTTAAAATGTGTGTACCTAGAATTTATCAGATAATATTAATATGTTCGCAACTGAATTGTTATTGAGATTACCCAAAGCAATGCATTTAAATCCATTAAAGTACAAGTAAATGCATTTTGAACTGAACCATTAACTATCATGGAATGTGTATGTGTGTGCATATATAGACAGACAGACAGATAGAGATAGATAGATAGATAGATAGATAGATAGATAGTCAGACAAACAGATAGATTGAAGTAGTTAAAATCTGATAGTCTCAGATAGCCCAGGAAAACCTTGAATTCCCTCTATAGCCAAGAATGACTTTGAACTTTTGATCTTCTGCATCTACCTATAGAGTGCCAAGCTTACTGGTGTGCTCCACTCAGTCTTAGATACTTTTCTTGTTGCTGTTTTATATCTACTGTAATGTACTTGGTACAAAACACATTTCTTAATCTGTTATTCATAGCATCCCAGACTGGGAGATGTCATGAGCTACATAACATTTTCATTCAAGAATAGACTATAATGAAACAAAATTTCCTATCACTCAAGTGATGTCTTAGCTATAAAAATTTTTACAGCCCACTGCATTGCTCATCTTGGCAATGTTGGCATAAACAAACCTACATATATTGCTAGTTACATAAAAGTATAGGGTGCACAATTATGTATAGTACATAATACTTACCATGTATAAAAATTATTGTTACTAACTTATGTATTACTATTTTTATATCATTTGGGGCTTAAATACTTCGATTTATTAAAACAGTTAACTGTCATGCAGACTTGAGGCAAGCCCTTCAGGAGATATTCCAGAAGAATGTATTAATAGGATAGGAATGACAACTCCATACCTGCTATTGTTCTAAATATCTTCCAATAGAATGAGGTATGATGTTAGAAGCCATGATGTTGATGACCATGATCTTGTGTGTGTTTTAGCTAAAGTGAGCTTTATAGTGGGTTCCATGCCAGCCTGACTCAGAAAGAACTTTCACTAAAATGTGTATAATACTTTCTGGGAAAGAAAATCCATCAATGATCTTACCCAGATGCTAACCTTGAATATCAAACTGCCAGTCAAGACATACCCATTGGTGCATAGTGGCATGATTGTTATGGTAGGAACCAACTAATTTCTGATTGGGTTGGAGATCTACACTTCAAGGGAGAAATTCCTACTTGATACTGAAAAGTTCATGGCTGAGACAGTCACAGGCCCTAGGGCACAAAACTTGTAAAGTGCTGAATAGAATAGACATGGTGTCACATTGCCTTCAAAGTACTTGTGTTTACATCCAAAGATCAGTGTTGATCCTAGCTTTGATCACAGAAGCTTCTGTTTACAGTGAGCAGTGGTTAATATAGAAACTCATAACTTGTCAAAGTGCTGAGAATAAGTGACAATGATGACTGTTCATCCTTAAATAGAACATCCATACCACTCCCACCTCCCCCGTGGCCCCAAAGTTCAGAGAACATTATGGAAGAGAGGGAGGAAAGAATCTAAGAGTCAGAGGATGGGAAGGGAGAAGGGTTACCATAATGTGCTGTCCTCTGATATGAATTGGAAGTTGCACCAATGAACTCATAGTAACTTATAATAGCTACACAAGCAATGTTTATACAAGACTAGACCTATCAACATTCCATCATGGATGGGAGAGGGGCTCATGAGACCCCATCTTTCCCTAAGGAGGTATAAGAAGTTCCTTGTTGCTAGGGGGAGAGAACGAGGCATATTCCTCAGAGATATAGCACTGAGAAGCAGCTCTTTCCCAAGTAAATATATACCAGTTCTCTACACACACACACATTCATGAAAGCAACCTTAATAAAATACATTCTCTCTCTCTCTCTCTCTCTCTCTCACACACACACACACACACACACACACACACACACACACACAGAGGCTAGATAACAAGGATAACACAATATATGTATAGGTATGAGACTGTAGAAAAATAAATAAATAAATACATTGAATTCTGATTCTTAAGAGTCACACTGGCCTACAAAGTAATTTCTTTAAAAGTATCCCAAACTCATGCTGAGATTTAATTTCCACTGTAACTTGTAGCTCCTTAGGGAATGATGGGGTGGGACAGCAGATAAGTGATTAGGTTCAGACATCTCAGGATGGAATTGATGCCATTATTAAGGGACAAATTTGGCCCCTTTTTATTTCTTTGTCTTTTCATCTTTTTCCATGTCATGACAACATGGAGGCCCTCTCCTTCCTCTCGGACTCCCCAGCCTCCAGAATGGGTTTTACAATTTGAAGAGACTTACAAATGACTCTTGATCCTACCAAGGGTGATGGCACACATCTATAATCTGTGCAGGAGGACTGAGGTAGTCTTGTGGCTACTTGAGATGGCGTAGTAAGTCAATAAGTAAGGAACAGACTTTCTGTTTCAGGTCTACTGTCACAACAGCACTGCACAGACCAGACTAGTGGCACTGTTGTTGCAAATAGCTCTAAAGATGAAGCTTAACAACTTTTAGTTTGCATGCAGAGGAAAATCATTTTTGGAAAAAAGACAGTTGATGGCAGTTGTGACATCCTCTGAGTGATGTCACTACAGCTGATAGTTCTTAAGCATTTGTTACATACTGTGTACTTAACACAAATTACTGCATTTGACCTATGTTATCCCTCCATTTTATATATGAGGAAATAAGCCCAGAAAGACCCAATAACTCTTCTACATAGCTTAGTTCTGGAAGTCGAGATTCAAATTGGACTCTGTCTGGCTTCAGGCTGTATGTTTTTTTGGAGGGATAGTGGTGGTGTTTATTTTTGGCTTTATGTGAAAGAGTCTTGTATAGTTGAGGCTGGCCTTGGCTTCCAGATTTTCCTTTCTTTGCTCCCTGAATGCTGGTATTACAGGAGTGAACCAGCCACACTCGTAGAGTCTGTTTTCCATGCCACACTGTCACTTACCCTCAGGTGAAAGAGTATCTTTACTCTTCACTTGAGATTGTGAAAGTCTCTTACCATCTTGGCCCTTGTGTTCTACATGACTTCATTTATTCAAAATCCTTTCAGAAATGCTGGGTCTAAATTGAGCCCAGCATGCCAGTGTCACTCAGCATTTCTGATGTCATCTAACACATGGTGCTGTGCCTCTTGCCTCCTTTGGGCTTCGAGCTACTTTGCTTGGATAGCGGTATCTTAGATGCAACAGACAAAACCCTGTGTGTCCCATGCATCTTTCATGCCATTCATCGACCACATCCTGTCATTCATGATGCAGACCCTGTGTAAAACCAAAGGGTGATGCCCTGGGAGAGCTGTCAAGACTCAGATTCCATTCTGGAGGCGTGGTTTGGATGCCTAATGTCAGAAGTTCCATCAATCATCATTTCTGCCGACTCAGTTCTTTACCAGATAGTTGCTTTATTCAAAAGGAAATGAGAGCAGAGCTGTCTTCTAATGATTAGCACTGCGGTGGAGTCTTCACAAACCTCCTCCTCATTCATTCTCACACTTGCCTCTGAGCTTGACGTCAGTTCACCTTGACCAAGAGATTTGCAGTAACTTGGAGCTCATATTCTGTGACAGCTGCTTTCTCATCTTTGAAAGATGATAGCTTCATCCTTTCCTTTCCGGGTACATTTTTCTTGAAATGAAATGGAAGCAATTGGGAACTTGGTAGCAACCACTTCATCCATTTAAGTGTTCTCATTAACTATTACTCTAAGGAGTGGATTGTTCTGCTCTGTTCAAGATCCTTATTCCTCTGGCAGGACTTTGTGAGTCTCTTCTTCGTTTTATAGTTCATAACTCTGAAGAAGTTGAACTACCATTCATTCCTTTTACTTTAAAGAAAGCAGAGTCTGTGTGTGTGTGTGTGTGTGTGTGTGTGTGTGTTCGAGACAGGGTTTCTCTGTGTAGCCCTGGCTGTCCTAGAACTCACTCTGTAGACCAGGCTGGCCTCGAACTCAGAAATCCGCCTGCCTCTGCCTCCTAAGTGCTGGGATTACAGGCGTGTGCCACCACCCAGGCTGAGCAAGCAGAGTCTAATTAGCTCTGTCATTAAAAGCCACATCGCAGTAGAAATGACTGTGAATGGCCTGAAGGCAAAGCTAGGCCCCAGGCTTGGCATTGCTTTGCTGTGCTTTCTCTGTGGTCATACAGATTTATATTTGTTTATTTGTTCATCACGAAGCCAGCAGAGCAAAGAGAGTTCATATTTCTGCACCTCATCTCCCTCTGCCATCAGGTAAAAAATATTTTTTGAGGTAGTCTCATAAAGCCCAGGTTGGCCTCAAATTCATTATGTAACAAGAGAACCTTGAATTTCTGATGCACCTGCCGGATCCAGCTGGGACTATTGTCATTTTTTTCTGGTCTATGCTGTGCTGATAAAGTAACCAAGGACATTGCCAACCCAGGTTAGCAAGAGCTCTACTACAACCCTACCACCAGGCCTCACATAAATATTGTTTTAAAAACCGTGTGTGTGTGTGTGTGTGTGTGTGTGTTAAAACAGCACTCAGGTTGTTTTAGCTCAAGCTGGCCATAATCTTGCTATGTAACTGAGGATGACCTGCCTCTGTTTCCCATGTTCTGGGATTACAAACATGCTCTACTACATAGAGCTTTTCCTATCTTATTTGTTTGTTTTCTCAACACTAGTGTTTATTTTATAATTTAAAGCTATCTCTTTTATTTTTTGAGATTATAATATCATGAAAGTATTTTGAGAAATGTATAGTATTGTATTACTTCATTTCTACTCCTACTTCCCTAACCCTTCCCAAGTTCATCAAGTATGTAATATACATACACATATGAATATATTTATGCAACTGGTTGAGTCCCGTTAGTGTTGCTTGCATGTTTTTACTCCTGACTTCTTTGGACTGAGTACCCTACCAGGAGGATTGTCCCTGATTCTACCTCTTCTTACAGTCCTTAATTGACTGTAGCTCCTCATCTAGGGCCAGGGCCCCTTACAATTTCTCCAACCCAGGTTGGCATATCAACTGGGCATTTTCATTATGCAAATCTTCTTAAAGCTACCATGTTGTTATATCTCATGGGTGCGGTTTCCCTGTCACATATAGAAGGTAATCATACAGCAGACGTCCTAGATCTCTGGTTGATACAATCCTTTCTCCCCTCTTCAGTGCTGTTCCCTGAGTCTTAGGTTTAGAAGATGCAAAATAGATGAGGGTTTGGTACCTCACAGTCTGTTGTTCTCCAACATTGACCAGTTTCTGTAATGGGCTCTGTGTGTTGTAGAAAGAAACTTTTTTTGATGAGGGGAGAGAGCTATACTTCTCAGGAAAGTGGGGAACAGGAACTGCATGATCAGAGTAGCATATGGGGGAGTAGAGCCCTCCAATCACGTTTAATCAATACAACCAATATCTATTGAATTCCCATTAAATGCAAAAGGGTTTTTTTAATATAACATCTGTGTTGGACTTTGAATTCCAAGATCAATAATCTTTCTACCTACATCTCACATGAATTAGTTATACCAAGTCATTGGTATCTTACCTCAAAAACACATTTCTGCATTCATGTATAAAAACTTTTTCCTCTTGTCATCATTCTTTATCCCTATTGAAACTTTTCTTGCTACCCCCTCTTAAGTTCCTTCTCATTTTATTCCCAGAAATATATTCTGGAAAGCATATCAAGAAGCAGAGGAGAATTTAGAATCCTAGAGGCTTATTTTTGTTATTTTAATTATTTTTACTGTCGATTTTTAGCTCATGCCGTATGTCAGATGCTTCTAAAATGCTATGAATTAGCTCACATAATCTTCATAACAATTTACTGGGAAAGATGTTAGTCACCCCCTCTTTTCCCTAAGGAAACTAAGCTTGGAAATGTGAGTAGCAGGGGGTTGGTCATGCATGCCTGTAACCCCAGCAGGAGGTAGAGATGGAGGCAAATGAATTAGGAGTTTAGGGCCAACCTCAGCTAAACAGTGAGTCTGAGGTCAGTCTGGGCTACATGAGACATTCTATAAAACAACAAAGCAAAACCAGGAAGAGGAGGATTAAGTAAGTATCCTGCTCAAGTTCTCACAGCTGCTCAATAGCAGAGATGGTCTGTGTGACCCAAGCCCTCTGTCATCATTGTTCCACTGCAGTAGACCTTGATTTTGTCTTCTGCCTGTGAACACGCGAAGGCTTGACAACCTGTGTGTGTGAGACCCATGTGGTCTTTGCACACTGTTCCGTGCGTCCACTTAGGAAGCTCATGAGCAACTGTTGTGAGCGCCATGGGCTGTACTGTGCTTTACATGGACTGGTTTTGTTTTAGTTCATGTGTTTGGGTGTTCTGTCTGCATGCGTGTCTGTAGACCATGCATTGTGTTCAATGCCCCAGAAGGCTAGAGCAGGGCGTCGGGTCCCAGGGGACTGAAATAACAGATGGCTGCGATCCTTAATGCCAGTGCTAGAAACTGAACTCAGAGTTCTCTGTAAAAGTTGCCAGTGCTCCTACCTGCTGAGCCCTGTATCCGGTCCCCAATTAATGTCTTTTTAATCATTACTGCTACCAGTTAAAATCCTTAATATTGTTCTCATGCTGATTTTATAGTCAGGAATATAAAAATTTCGAGGCCCCAATCACCTGCCCAAGGTCACACTACTAGTAAGTTATGGAGCAGAGATTCAAATCCAGGATAGGGGGCCTCCAGAGACTTAAATTCAACTGCTGAGCAACGCGCCTCCCTCTGACTCTCATTTCAGATCTGCCCCACAGGAGTCCTTCACATTTTTATATCAACTACTGGAGACTTTTATGATTACCTTGGACAATCAAATACACATTCTAAAAATGAGTATTTTTATGATGCCTAGGGAAATCAAATACACACTTGAAAATAAGTTATATGTGACTTCCTAAAGAACTGATTAAAGCCCTGGGGATTATGCAGACTCCAAGCTTCTGTGTTCTGCTCAGCCAGTCCCACCTGCCAAGCAGCAGCATTGCTTCCTGACTGTCTCCTCCTGGGCCTCCTCTCTGCTTCCCCTACAGTTCTGCCCCATGCCCATATATTGTTGAGTTATCTTCTGCCAACAAAGAGATGCTAATTTCCCTATCTACAGCTGTCAAATTTCAGACGTTACCAGATACAGTCTTCATCAACAGCACCTGTGTTCCCCCCACCCCCCATCTGATAACTGGGAGTAAGTTTTGTTTCTCTATTGCCAATACAAAGCACAATGTTTACTGCAGAGGCAGTAGGATATGACTATTTTCTGAGTCAAATACAGGTGAGGACCGTGTGAATTGTCTTGGATGGAAGTGGCCATATGACTTTTTAAATAGAGAAAGTCATAAATCAATGTGTTTGACAAATGCATTGGTGGAGACATCAAGTAAGTGGGCTCTAGTAGAGTGGGGGAAATCTCTGGGATAGGTTTTAGGTGTTCTCCAATGCCTTTCTTAGCTTATGGGTTGTTGGAAGCTAGAGGTCTGCTAAAAAGACATTTCAATGGTTTTACCTGACAGTCAAAAATTCAGATTACAGCCAGGCAGTGGTGGCACACGACTTTAATCCCAGCACTTGGGAGGCAGAAGCAGGCAGATTTCTGAGTTCAAGGCCAGCCTGGTCTACAGAGTGAGTTCCAGGACAGCCTTTCTATACAGAGAAACCTTGTCTCGAAAAACGGAAAAAAAAAATTTCAGATTACAGAGGTGAGCAATGAAAGGCTGTTAAGGGGAATACAGATCAGAGATACTTTTGGCTGTAGACATGAAGCATTTCAACTCTAATCCTGCAGTTCTTATTGGTCAATCAGCCTTCTAGAATCCTTAAGTCTTCCACACAAATTTTCATCTATCAGCTCACACTATCACACAAACTTGTTTTGTCTGCCATCTTTTTTCTGTCTGTCCCTGCCTTTGTCTACGTTTCTACCTCCCCCACCCCACCCCCTTTCTCTATTGTAATAGAAAACACTGTCTCTGGAGACTGTATGAACCACTTCACTCCCTAAGAAAGAACATTGGTTTCCAGGTAGAGTTAGAGTCCTTGAGACTCAGCCAGCACTGGAGTGAACCAAAGAGACAGCTGATTTTCCATTTCCTGAAGAATCTTCGAGTTAGACCTCCTTTCAGCGAGTTTGGTCCTTTGTAAGGAAAGGAAATTTACAAAGTTCAGATAATGGGAGTTTTATGCAAATTATGAACTTCACTGGCCTGGAGGTTGCTGTCTGGTTTTGGGGGTTTAATTAGGAGTAGTGGTGCATCTTCTCGCACTATAATTTTTAACCCTCATTGATTAAAATAAAACACGTGCCCTAGATTTATTTTGTGTCTAAAAAGACCCAAGATCAGCTCCTGTATTTGAACAAGCTCTGAGTACAGCAGCATGCTACATTTGGGTTCTTTAGCTGTGTCACTGAACAAAATAGCAGGAGGTCATCTTGTTCATGCTTTTGTTTTAAGATGTTTTGAGTTTGAAAAGAAAGATTCAGGGCTTATTTCACAGGATTTCATTTTTTTAAGCCTTTGTTATTACATTTATGAGGAAAATGTCTTGCAAATATGATTCAAGAAAGGAAAAGGGGTAGGTTTTCCAATGTATTCCCTGCCTCACCTATGTTTCCCTTTTTCTCCAGTCTCTAGTAATTACTAGGCTTATCTGGAAGTGAAATTCACTTTTTTCTGTGAGGTCAGCTACAAAGTAAAACGCAAAGGCTCTTACCTTCTAACAGTCCCACCAGGAGAGTGGGGAAGCAGGGCGGGGGAGGGGGGAGTTGGGAAAGGGAAGAGAAGAGGAACTGGATCCTGTCTTTTCTAAAATCTTGGTTTGTTGTTTGTTCTCTCTGAATGAACTCTTGCTCCAGCAACTGTCCTTGGGAAAAACCAGGAACTGTTCCAAAGGTGTCCAGGGAAGGTTGACAATAGGTTACACTGACAGACACACCCAGAGTGATTACTGTGTCCGGGCAGAGCCCAGCAGGTAGCCAGAGTAAGATAGACTCTGTCTACTGGAGGTTTTCATCCTTTTTTTAGTCATGGTGTAGGTCCAATCCAGGATCCAGAGCTTCATAGCAAAAAATGCTATAACACTTTGGAGAGTTTATTATAAAAGGCAGGGGCTTACGTCTCCAGGTCCTCAGGTCTTCCCCCTGGATGGCCCACTCTGACATGGCATTCTTGTGTTCACTCATGTATCTGCAGAACGGCAGTGTGCTGAGGAAGAGAGGCTCAGACAACAGTCAAGTATAAAACACCCTCGAAAGCAGCCTCCATTCAACCAAAGGGGCTGCAGCCCCGTAGATGCTCTTGACCAGACCAGGCTGAGATGTTAACAGATCCCAAGCCTTGGAAATTGTGGAACAGCCCTGCCTAGTGTTCTAAGTCACCCTCTGATGTGGAGATAACACAAGCAGCAGCATCTTCTTGTGTCATGCAAAGCATAAGCTAGGGCTTTCTTTACTAATCTCCCTGACTGTAAGGCCAAGGCAAAGTGATCCAGAGCCTTGCTAATCTGACCCAACTGACTAAAACTTCAAGAAAGACTGTGTTGTCACTTTGCCCTAATAACGAGGGCAGAGAGTGAGGGAGAGGCAGCTTCTATTCAAGTCCAGACTTGGGGAAATGACATTCCATATCAAAGTCCACTCCTCATTTTTGAAAGAGAAAAAAATTTCAGGAAGCCAAAGATCTAGTTCAGTTGAAAGAATGTGTGGTGGTTTGTATAAGCTTGGCCCTGGGAGTGGCACTATTAGAAGGTGTGTCCCTGTTGAAGAAGGTATGTCACTGTAGGTGTGGCTTGAAGACCCTCATCATGGATGTCAGTCTTCCACTAGCAGCCTTCAGATGAAAGTGTAGAACTCTCAGCTCTGCCTGCACCATGCCTGTCTGGATGCTACCATGTTCCCCACCTTGATGATAATGCACTGAACCTCTGAACCTGTAAACCAGCCCCGATTAAATGCTGTCCTTATGAAAGTTGTCTTGGTCATAGTGTCTGTTCAAAGCAGTAAAACCATAACTAAGAGAATGCTTGCCTAAAAATCAAGAGTGGTGGTACACCCCTGGAATCCCAGCAAACAAGAGATGCAGGCAGAAGGATCAGAAGTTCAAGGGAATCCTAGTCCTCAGCTACATATCAGACAACTTGACCAGGGCTGTTTAATCATCCATGCCTCTTGCCCCAGTTCTTTCTCAAAACTAAATCTCACAAATCCTGACTATGGACTAGGATTTCTGGACTCCTTTACCCGTTTTTCTCCGCTATCGTATGTTTCTTTGATTAGCATATGGTATTGGGTGACTTAGTATAGTTAGTTGCCTAAATCCTGGATTTCCCTCTAAAGTTCCAGATAGATTCCTTGAGACAGAGACTTATATAACTGATACTGGCTAATGTACCCCACTGAACTTCTGATTTTTCTGCCTCTATTTCCTGAGTGTTAGGATTACAGGTATGTACTACTATGCCTGGTTTTTGTAGTGCAGGGGTTTGAACCCAGAACCTTATGCCTTACAGATACAATGACCTCAAGTTACTACTTAATCCACAGGTGGCTTCCAGTTTACCTGGAAACTCGGTTTAAAAGTGATTCTGGTTTGTTCTATACCTTCCTCACACCAGCTCATACTAATCTCCCCTTACTCAGGATGATGCAATTCCACCATTCTTTGTCCGTTCCCAGACAAACCAACCTGTTACTAATTCTCTGGTGTTTCCCTTATTCTTTCCTTTGTTTGGGTATATGCTGTAGCCAGCTCCTGCGTTTTCTTCAGATGGCAGCCTAAAAAATATCATGTCCAATAGTCTTCCATGGTTGCCATATCTCAATGCTCCATTTCATACCAGTTCTTTCCCTTGGTAATTTTAGTCACTATCAGAAACTGTCCTCTAACCCATCGATTTTATATTTATTGGCCATCTTTGTGTGCTAGAAACTGCTCTGGATGTTGAGTATTTATTACTTTAGTGTTTCTGCTTTTTTTCTTTTCTTTTTGAGACCAGTTCCTATGTAGCTGGCCTTGAGCTTATTATGTAAATGGGATCACAAGAGTTTACCATACCTGGCTATTTGCTTATGTCTTGTTTGGTCCCCATATCCCATCGCTTTGCCAACATAAATGTTCACTTTCTGAAGGTGAGAGCTTTGTCCCTCATGACTCTTGAGAACCTGGTATCAAAGATCATGCCTGATATGTCTAGTGAATAATTGTTAGATGAAAAAAAAAAAAAAGAGGACAAGGAAGGACTACGCTGAGATCCAGATGGGCTGGGTACTCCAAAGTGGGACAGCTAATTGCCAGTGTCCAGTGTTAGACAATCACCTGATGATAGAAACAAAGAGAGCATTCTGGATGTGAACAAACTCAGGAAACGCAATAGAACTGTACAAAACCAGCATGGAGACAGGAGAAGCATCCACACAGACCAAGCTAAGCTTCTCTCCACTGTCTTCTTTTTACTTGCTCTGATAAACACAGACCCAAGCTAGAAATCATAGCTATCATGGAGTGACTTGGTACTGCCCCTGAAATTTGTGTCCACTTGGAATCTCAAGATACAGCACCATTCAGAAATGTGTATCTGCATGTGTGACTGGCTACGTAGAAAGAGATGGAACCGTCCTGGATGTAGTGTAGGCTGCACAGTCAGTGACTTTTTCCTTACAGGCAGATGTGAGATGCATGGAGAAGATACAATCAGAAATCAGAGTGATACAGCCACCAGCCAAGGAGCACAAAGGAACTACCCAGAGCCACCCGAGACTAAGCAGAGGAGAAGCATTCCTTCCTGGAGCCCCTCTAACATCCCCGATGATACCTGGATTTTCTGACTTGTGTTTTCCAGAACTACAAAGAGAGTTAATTCTGTTGTTCAAGCCAGGAAGTTTGTGGTAATTTGTCATAGCAACCTTAGGAATGTACTATAGGAGTTGTGTCTCTTTTCTCTTTCTGAACATGAAGTAATTGTTTAATAGCTCAGCCAGGCAAATTTAAAGGCAATGGCTTTCTCAGTACTTGGCAAGGAGCAGAAAATTTAAACAGTGATTTTTAAAAGAAATGTCTGGTGACTGAGAAACAAAGCAGAATTAAAAACAAACAAACAAACAAACAAAAAACAGTGCTTGGAAGAGTGCCCATCTCAGCACTAGGGAGGCAGAGGCAGACTGTGAGTGAGTTCAAGGCCATCCTGGGCTATGAACCTGTCTAAAAAATTAAAAAAAAAAAATGACACTGATACCAGGAATCATACATTTAGGCTAGAGAGATGGCTTGGCAGTTAAGAGCACTGACTGCTCTTCCAGAGGTCCTGAGTTCAATTCCCAGCAACCACATGGTGGCTCACAACCATCTGTGATGGGATTCTATGCCTTCTTCTGGTGTGTGTACTCCGCACGGCAATAGTGTACTCATATAAATAAATAAATCTTAAAAACAAACAAATAAGTAAGCAAACCTTACAAGACAGATGTCAAAGGCCTTTAATGATTCTGTGTGTGACAAATCAACAGAACCTGTGAAACCTGCCCTTTTCTGCTATCTCAAATGAAAAAGCCTTGCCCATGTGCAAAGCAACACCAGAGAAGAGGCTAAGGGGGCAGAGAAAGTGAAAGGGCTTGGACCAGTTCTTCCACTCTTGGGCTGGGTTTGCAATGCTGAACCTTGGGTTTGTACCCACTGTTCATGTTTCTCACTGCTCTGTCTGTTGCAGTAAATGAAACTGTGACCCAAGGCCAGCTTCCCCAGCCTGCTTGCTCCCTCTGCTTCCCTCACATCTTGTTGGGCTGGTTACTTGAGAGTTTGCTCCCTGGAAAAACTGTGGCTCCATTACCCACCGTTGCTCTATAGACCTGACAGAGATCTTCTTGTCTATGAGCCTCGAGTTTCTGGAGGTGGGGCAGATGGGGAGACACATTTAAACAAACCATATTATTTTGTTTTTAAAAAACAGGCTTTTAGGGCTGGTAAGATGGCTCAGTGGATTTAAGTGCTTATATACCAGCCTGATGACCTGAGTTTGATGCCCCTATTCCACGAGTAGAAGAGAACCAACTCTCAGGAGTTGTCCTCTGAACTGTCCCCTATATACAGTGACACACATGCATGCCAACACATATACACAAAACAAAAAAATTAAAGCATTTACAATGCAAACAAGTACAGAGAAAAATTCTCTCTAGAGGAATTATCTACTGTCTGATTGTGTCACCATAAGACTATTACTAAATATCTCTGATATAGATGCTTCATTGGCAACAGAAAGTATGTTTGATAAGGCAAGGTTCTTTTGGGGCCTTCAGTCTAAAATTATCTGGGATTAAGTCTGTACAGTGTGTACTAGAGTCTCATCTCCCCTGTTAGGAGAACAGGAATAGTGTCGCCATTTTAGTCCCAGTGCCCCGGACACTGCCAGATCCACTGTAGGCATCAGCTAAATGTTTGTAGAATGGCTAGTAGAAATATATCTTCCCCCTTTCTTCTAATATCTCAAGGTGTTATAGAATTCAACATTCTAAACTGACATAATTTAGCAAGAAATTAAAGATAAACAGTAGATATGAACTGAGAGTTGGTTATTCATTGTCTGGAACCTTACTGTCAATGAATTCCACCAAGGGATCCCATGAAGGGCTAGGTGTCTCAGTTTCACTAAGACCCTCACTGTATGAGCTTCTCTGACTATCATCTTGGACCCATGGCTTGCTGTTACATATCTGAATGAGTGTAACTTGAAGATGTGTCTGTGTGTGAGAAGAGTGCATACATGTGTGCATACACACGTACAAGATATCTCAGAAAGACATTTTGAGTACACGCTTACACATATTGATTAGTACTGTGAGGGGGATGGGAGATCTGTAAGCCCTGAAGAATTCCCAGATCAATTTGTAAATCTGAAAGCTTTTTCCTGTCTGCTATGGAGCTTACCGTACAGAACAAGCATGAGTGAGCCTCACGCCTCTTGTTTGCCTATGTCTGGGCTGTCACAACCCTGGGAAAGCTATAGGTTTTGGAGGCTTCCTTTAGAGTATTGACAGACAGAACGCCAATACTGGGCTTTCTGTCCCGAATAAATGACATTCCAACTGTCTGAACTGCTGTCTGGAAAGTTCTTTTGCAGACAGTTGTTTTAAGTTTATATCTTTGTCTCCTCCCAGAGAGGCAAAGAGATCAATCATTTGTTTTTCAAAAGTAAACAGAGCCATAAGATGAAAAACAGTAAGTACTATTTCCAATAAGTAGAATTTTTCTTGAGTTTAGGTCATACTTGCCTGAGTAAATCTGTTTGAGTCAAGGGCTCACCAGGGCTGAAGTGGGAGCAGGTCGAAGTGCAAGCCTCCAGGGACTATCCCTTGGGCATTAATATTAATATGAGGTTTTCATGGGACACAAAGTAGCCTAATGTCATACCACTAACACTGTTTCTAGGTCAGGATGACTCCGGAGGCAAAAAGAACTTCTCTGCAGTGCAGAAGCTTAAGGTTTCTTTTCTTGTCCCTGGTGCCTGCCACCCTCCCCCAGCACTGGCTGTCTCATTGCAGAATTAAGTGTTAACATAGGCAGAGCCCATTTGTGGAGCTGTTGCTGTTCTAAGCACTTTGCAGAGATTAACTCATTGATTCCTCAACATAATTCTGTGAGTCTGGATGCTGCATACCTCCATCTCACAGACAAAGATTCTGAAGCCTGGGAGAGAGCAGATCACTTGCCCAAGGTAACACAGACTATAAAGAGAAGAGCTGAGGTCCACAGCCAGGCCGTTCTCCTAGAGACAACTTTATTAACTGGGATACCACACTTGTGATTGACTAATCCACTACTGCAAACACCCTCTCAAAATAACTTTTAATATCAATATTAAATGAAAATCGTGGCTTAGAACAGACCTTTAGCAATTACATTTCATATATTAATTGATTGTAAGGATTACAACAAGGGAAATATGGTGGAAACAAATGAATTTATTGTGTGGTTCAGAGGTATAATAGAAAGTGTGAACTTTTCTGTGTCTTCTTTTCTTGTCTACCAACTCCTGGATCTCTGGATACAAGACTCTACCTCTATCTCTCTAGTTCTCTGTTGTGTTGAATCCTGGGAACTGAATTCCTTAAAAGCACAGAGAAAATATTTAGTATGTGTGGTTGAGGTATGAGAGATCCACAGATGGTGGCTTCTCAGCTGTTGTGGTATGGGACTAGCTTTTCACATTTTAGTTTCTTCCCCACTTATAGTCCATATACAACAGCATCACTGACAATCTGCTGGGATTTTTGCCAATATTTCCATGTAACTATATGTGTTTTCATGTTAGCGATCCTTTGGACGTGCAAGAAGAAAAATCAGAGTTGTCTCACTAGATCTCACTTCAACGGTGTGTGTGTGTGTGTGTGTGTGTGTGTGTGTGTGTGTGTGTGTGTGTGTTGCATTTATTTTTAAAGGAGTTATTTACTTAATCTTAAATGCATATGTGAGTGCTCGAGTATATGTTTGTGCTCTTTGTGCTTGAAGAAGGTGCCAGATCCTGGAGACTGGAATTGTGGGTAGTTGTGAACTATCTAGTAAGTTCTGGAAACCAAATCTGGGTCTTCTGTAAGAGCAGCAACTGCTCTTTACTGTGGAGCCATCTCTAGCCCCGCTTCTCAAGATTTGTATTTCTGGTTTTCAACTCCACCTTTCCCACTATTATCACAGTTTGAATAAATAGGGTGCATTTTTTTCATACTACAGAAACAACAACAACAAAAACCACTTAGTTTGCTTTCCCACAAAGAAAACCAAGCACTGCACTTGGGAGGTAGAGGCAGGGGGATTTCTGAGTTCAAGGCCAGCCTGGTCTACAGAGGAGTTCCAGGACAGCCAAGGCTATACAGAGAAACCCTGTCTGGGAGGGGTGGGACGGGGGAAGAAGGAAAAAGAAAAAGAAAAAGAAAAAGAGGAAGGAAAGTGGCAATTCTGGTAACTTCTCACCCTTCTCCTGTTCTCATAGGCAGCCCTTCCCCAGAGTTAACTTGTTTCATAGGAAACAATTGTGTTATCAGCAGCAGCCAAATTGCCAAATGACATCTTCCTTTTTCTCTGATGTGTTACCATCCCAGGGGTTCAGTTTAGCAGAAATCTGTGCTGAGGCCCAGAAAAGCACTAGTTATCATTCTTTAAAAAGCTCCAAGAAGAGCTACAGTCAGCTATTTTCTTCTCCCTCCTAGCAACGCTGCCATTTTTATAATGTAGTGTTTGTATGTGCACTGCACGTGATGTGCAGTATGTGGTATGTCCATATTATATACTGGACTTCCCAAAGAAAACTTTACAATTCTTGAAAAATACATTTAACATGTGATTACAAAATGAATCTTCCACACACACTACTGCTCCTTCTTTACTGATTTAATGAACAAGAATTTTAAAGCATTAGGTTTGTTCTGACATCAGAACAGCTTTTGTTAGCCAGATCTTTGACATTTACATTTCTAAGAGATAGTGGTGACCCTGGGTGTGGGGTGGCTGTGGAGAGATGCAGAGAATAGCACAAGATGGTGATCTGAGCGGGGTGTGCAGGAGAGATTTCTGGAAGCCAAATATCATTAGACTACCTCTCTTAAGAAATGCCTTTGTCGCCGGGCATTGGTGGCGCACGCCTGTAATCCCAGCACTCTGGGAGGCAGAGGTAAACGGAGGCCAGCCTGGTCTACAGAGTGAGTTCCAGGACAGCCAGGGCTACACAGTGAAACCCTGTCTCGAAAAAACCAAATCCAAAAAACAAAAAACAAAAAAACAAAACAAAACAACAACAACAACAACAACAACAAAAAAGAAATGCCTTTGTGTTAACTTTGCAAAGATGGACAAAAGCGACCATTGGTGTGCAAAATAAGGGTGGGCAAAGCAGGTTGCAGCTGAAAAGGGAAGGAAATCTGAAAGAATACTGAAGTTTGTGGATCGGGATTATGCATTAGCAAAATTACAGCTATGCAAACTTGATCTGGCTCTGTTTCCAGATGTAGAAATTAGGAGAAATTCTCAAATGTACGTGCAACAAATCGGAACTAGTGAGTGCAATTAATCTCCTATTTGTGATGCAATAGAGCTAACAAGAACCTCAGCATCCATTACAAAGGGAGTCCTCCTTTTCTGAGTGGTTCCCTGAGCCCTGAGGGCGGGGTTGTATGGAGATGTCCCTGTTAGGGCTTACTGTTCCAAAGTCTCACTCTGCACAGTCAGGCATGGGTCTCTGTATTTATTCCGAAGTGCTGATGGCTGAAACTAGCTTTTTTCTTCTCATATAATATATGAGAAGAAAACCCATGAGTTGTGCAATCAAATCCTGGATACTGAATGGCGTTTTTATCTAATTTATACATCTAAGTCAGAACTAACCACCAGGAAGTCCAGGTTTCAGGTGAATGCATATTTGTCATGTTATTCTTTTTTTCTTTAAGTGAAACTAGTTTTTTTCTTCTCATATAATATATCCATATTTCAGTTTCTCCTCCCTCTACTCCTCCCACTTCTTCCCCTCCACCCCTCCTATTCAGATGCCGCTCCCTTCCTGTCTCATTGGAAAAAAATAGGCTTCTAAGAAATAATAACACGATAAATAATATAATATAATGTAATGTAATATGATAAAATAAAAACAAACAACGGAATTGGACAAAACAAACAGAGAAAGAAGACCAAGAAAAGGCAAAAGAATCAGAGATTCACTCATCTTTGTACATTCAGGAATCCCATAAAAACACTATGACTATAACTATATATATATAATTATATAAATGCATCTATAATAAATATTAAAACATAATAAAATAATATGTTATAAGGAAACATTATATGTAATATTATATATAATAAAGTACATATAAGTATATTATATATATATATATATATATATATATATATATATATATATATATATATATATATATATGCTTATATTATAAGCAAAGGACTGGATGCACACCAAGTCTCTGTCTGCTTGCTGCTTCAATAAAATCGAGTTCATGTGAGCTTTGCTCAGTTGTTCTATAGCACTGGTTGTCAACTTTCCTAGTGCTGCAACTCCATAATAAAGTGTCTCATTTCAGGGTGAGCTCCAAACATAAAAGGTCTTTCCCTGCTACTACACAACCGTAAATTTGCTACTGTTATGACTTGGAATGTAAATATCTGTAGAATATGTGATACATGACCACTCCAGAGAAGTCTTGACCCACAGGTTGAGAACTGCTGATTGAAAGGGCGATCTGAAGACACAACATACCCAAATCTATGGGACACAATGAAAGCAGTGCTAAGAGGAAAACTCATAGCCCTGAGTGCCTCCAAAAAGAAAATGGAGAGAGCATACACAACCAGCTTAATGACACACCTGAAAGCCCTGGAACAAAAAGAAGCTATTTCACCCAGGAGGATTAGAAGGCAGGAAATCATCAAACTCGGGGCTGAAATCAATCAAGTAGAAACAAAGAGAACCATACAAAGAATCAACAAAACCAGGAGCTGGTTCTTTGAGAAAATCAACAAGATAGATAAACCCTTAGCCAGACTAACCAAAGGGCACAGAGAAAGTATCCAAATTAACAAACTTAGAAATAAAAAGGGAGATATAACAACAGAAACTGAGGAAATTCAAAAAAGCATTAGATCCTACTACAAAAGCCTATACTCAACACAACTGGAGAATCTGGAGGAAATGGACAGTTTCCTAGACAGATATCTGACACCAAAACTAAATCAGGATCAAATAGATCAACTAAACAGTCCCATAACGCCTGAAGAAATAAAAAGGGTCATAGAAAGTCTCCCAACCAAAAAAAGCACGGGACCAGATGGCTTCAGTGCAGAGTTCTATCAGACCTTCATAGAAGACCCAACACCAATACCCTTCAAACTATTCCACAAAATAGAAACAGAAGGAACTCTACCCAACTCGTTCTATGAAGCCACAATTACACTGATACCAAAACCACACAAAGATCCAACAAAGAAAGAGAACTTCAGGCCAATTTCTCTTATGAATATTGATGCAAAAATACTTAATAAAATTCTTGCCAACCGAATCCAAGAACACATCAAAACGATCATCCACCATGATCAAGTAGGCTTCATCCCAGGGATGCAGGGATGGTTCAATATAGGGAAATCCATCAATGCTATCCACTACATAAACAAACTCAAAGAAAAAAACCATATGATCATCTCATTAGATGCAGAAAAAACATTTGACAAAATCCAGCATCCTTTCATGCTAAAAGTATTGGAAAGAACAGGAATTCAAGGCCCATACCTAAACATCGTTAAAGCAATATACAGCAAACCAGTAGCCAACATCAAACTAAATGGAGAGAAACTTGAAGCAATCCCACTAAAATCAGGGACTAGACAAGGTTGTCCTCTCTCTCCATATCTTTTCAATATAGTACTTGAAGTTCTAGCTAGAGCAATTAGACAACATAAGGAGGACAAGGGGATACAAATTGGAAAGGAAGAAGTCAAATTATCACTATTTGCAGATGACATGATAGTCTACTTAAGTGACCCGAAAACCTCCACTAGAGAACTCCTACAGCTGATAAACAACTTCAGCAAAGTGGCAGGTTATAAAATCAACTCAAGCAAATCAGGTGCCTTCCTATACTCAAAGGATAAGCAGGCTGAGAAAGAAGTTAGGGAAACGACACCCTTCAAAATAGCCACAAACAATATAAAGTATCTTGGTGTGACTCTAACCAAACAAGTGAATGATCTATATGACAAGAACTTCAGGTCTCTGAAGAAGGAAATCAAAGAAGACCTCAGAAAATGGAAAAATCTGCCATGCTCGTGGATTGGCAGGATTAATATAGTTAAAATGGCCATCTTGCCAAAAGCGATCTACAGATTCAATGCAATACCCATCAAAATCCCAACTCAGTTCTTCACAGAGTTAGAAAAAGCAATTCTCAAATTCATCTGGAATAACAAGAAACCCAGGATAGCTAAAACTATTCTCAACAACAAAAGAAATTCTGGGGGAATCAGTATCCCTGACTTCAAGCAATACTATAGAGCAATAGTGTTAAAAACTGCATGGTATTGGCACAGTGACAGACAAGTGGACCAATGGAATAGATTTGAAGATCCAGAAATGAATTCACACACCTATGGTCACTTGATCTTCGACAAAGGAGCCAAAAACATCCAGTGGAAAAAAGATAGCCTTTTCAACAAATGGTGCTGGATCAATTGGAGGTCAGTATGCAGAAGAATGCAAATTGATCCATTCTTATCTCCATGTACTAAACTTCACTCCAAGTGGATCAAAGACCTCCATGTAAAACCAGACACACTGAAACTAATAAAAAAGAAACTGGGGAAGACCCTTGAGGACATGGGCACAGGGGAAAAGTTCCTGAACAGATCACCAATAGCTTATGCTTTAAGATCAAGAATTGACAAATGGGACCTCATAAAATTACAAAGTTTCTGTAAGGCAAAGGACACTGTTAAAAGGACAAAATGGCAACCATCAAATTGGGAAAGGATATTCACCAACCCCACATCTGATAGAGGGCTAATATCCAATATATACAAAGAACTCAAGAAGTTAGACCCCAGGGAACCAAATAAATAACCCTATTAAAAATGGGGTACAGATCTTAACAAAGAATTTTCACCTGAAGAAATTCGGATGGCCGAGAGGCACCTTAAGAAGTGCTCAACATCATTAGTCATTAGGGAAATGCAAATCAAAACAACCCTGAGATTTCACCTTACACCAGTCAGAATGGCTAAGGTCAAAAACTCAAGAGACAGCAGGTGTTGGCGAGGATGTGGAGAAAGAGGAACACTCCTCCACTGCTGGTTGGGCTGTAAGATGGTACAACCACTGTGGAAATCAGTCTGGAGGTTCCTCAGAAAACTGGACATGAGACTTCCAGAGGACCCTGCTATACCTCTCCTGGGCATATACCCAAAGGATTCCCCGGCATGCAATAAAGACACATGCTCCATTATGTTCATAGCAGCTTTATTTATTATAGCCAGAAGCTGGAAAGAACCCAGATGCCCCTCAAAGGAGGAATGGATACAGAAAATGTGGTATATTTACACAATGGAATACTACTCAGCAATTAGAAACAATGAATTCACAAAATTTTTAGGCAAATGGCTTGATCTGGAAAATATCATTCTAAGTGAGGTAACCCAATCACAAAAGAATACACATGGAATGCAATCTCTGATAAGTGGATATTAATTCGCCCAGAAGCCCTGAATACCCAAGGCACAAATTGCATAACAAATGACTCCCATGAAGAAGTATGGAGAGGGTCCTGATCCTGGAGAGGATTGATCTAGCATGGGAAGGGAATATAAGGACAGAGAAAAAGGAGGGAGGTGATTGGAGAAGGGATGGAGAGAAGAAGGTTTATGGGATATATGGAAAGGAGGGATCCAGGAAAGGGGAAATCATTTGGAATGTAAACAAAGAATATAGAAAATAAAAATTAAAAAAAAGAAAGGGTGTTCTGTATTAGGTTTTCAAACTACCTCTCAACAGCTCTTAATTTTACTATTTCTCCCCAGTATTCCATTCTTTGTTCTCACTTCACTCCCTTTGACCCTCCATTCCAGCCCCACTTACATCTATAAATATCTATTCTATTTCTCTCTCCTATCAAGATCTGCCATCTCTAGTCCCCTACTCTTGACATAAGCTTTGTACTTCTATGGATGGTAGCTTGGTTATCATTGACTTAAAAACTACTATTCATATAAAGTGAATAATACATACCATATTTGTCTTTCTGGATCTTGAATACCTCACTTAGGATAATTTTTTTCTAGTTCCATCACTTTACCTACAAATTTCATGATTTCAATTTTTTAATGGATGACTAATATTCCATTGTGTAAATGTATCACACTTTCTTTATCTATTCTTTTGTTAAGGGACATCTAGGCCATTTCCAGTTTCTAGCTATCATGGATAAAGGCAGCAATGAATGTCTTTGTGGTAGGATGAGCCATACTTAGGGTATGTGCCCAAGAGTGAGCCAAGTAGCCAGATCTTGAAGTAGATTGATTCCCATCCTCCTGGGATACTATTCTATACTTTTGTAAATATTTAAAGTTTCTTAAAGAAAAGCAAAAAAAAAAAAAAAAAGAAAGAAAGAAAGAAAAAGAAAGAAAGAAAGAAAAAAAAAAAGAAGAGGCTCAACCTATTTGAAGGAAAGGAGTATAAAAGCCTCAAAACTCCCAAATGTTTCAGGTCCCACTTTCATGGCCCACTTCCACCATCTCTCTGTCTTTGCAGATGCAGATAGTGAAGCTTCTCCATTTTCAAAAGCTTTAGGGTTATTTACCCAGCCCTCTTTTATGGACTGCTGTATCCAGGGCAGAGGAGCATCTCTTCACAGAGGCAGATAGATGCTCCTTCGCTTGCACTGTTTTACTGTTTTCAGGTCAGTTCTCTGGAAGCAAAGCTTGCCTTGCTTTTACTTTTTATTGCATGTTGTTCATGATGAGCAGAAACAGCAGAATGCTTCCTTGTGCTCACACTTTAGGGCTAACTCCTCCAAGTTCCCAGTGTTACAGTCGCTGACATCCTCTTGTTTACATTGGATGCTGGGCTGGCCCCTGATCTCTACTTGTACTGATGGCTATAGATTGTGGTGGGCAGCAGCTCCCAATTCAGAACGACAATGACAGGATGGCCCTTTTTTTTTTTCTCAGTCCCTTATGTAAGAGTCAAGATAAGAGTCTGACTTTCTTGTTTTAGTTCTGAATCTACCCACTGGAAGAATTATGGCTGCTAGGAGAAACTGGCATCATGATGACAGCCTATCTGGCCAGTGGAATGGGAACAGGGTGGTTTCCCAAATGGAAGAGGGCAGCTAGTACCCAGGGTAATGAGAGGAAATGCTAAAAATAAAAGGAAAACTATTTTTATAGCAAAAGTCATTTGCATGATGCATCCACGAATATCCATCACTAGAATATTCACTTCAATTCTTCACTAGTTACCCCTAACCTTTAGTTCTGGGTAATTTCCTCTTGTTTGTGGGTCTCTGGAGGAATAAGATAGGACTCTGAGAGATGATAACATTGTCTTTCATGGGGATGTGATGGAGGATGGCAGTTACAGAGCTCCAGATGATGCCCTAGACACCTGAGGCACATGTTACAGTAGGTGTGGGACTAAATGGTGACAGAGATGTCTTCAAGCATGAACTGGCCTAGAAATGGATGTCATGCAAACTATTCCTTTCCCAAAATATACAGAAAGTGAAAAGCTTGAGGATGTGGTTAGCTCCTGTTTTTATATGGTGGAGATTTTCTAGCAGGGTACAACAGAACCATACTACTCTCTCCTCCCAGGGGCTTGCTATTTTGTTTATTTTCTAGAGACAGGAGGTCTTGCTATATAGCCCTGGCTTACTTGGTCCTCCCCTGAACTCATGGCCTGCTCCTGCCTCAGCTTTCCAAATGCTGAGATTATAGTTACATGCTACCGTGCCTTGCCTGTCTTTCTTTCTTTCTTTCTTTCTTTCTTTCTTTCTTTCTTTCTTTCTTTCTTTCTTTCTTTCTTTCTTTCTTTCTTTCTTCCTTTCTTTCTTTCTTTCTTTCCTTTCTTTCTCTTTGTTTGGTTTTTTGAGACAGGGTTTCTCTGTATATTCCTGGCTGTCCTGGAACTCACTCTGTAGACCAGGCTGGCCTTAAACTCAGAAATCTGCCTGCCTCTGCCTCCCAAGTGCTGGGATTACAGGTGTGCTTTACCACCTGTAATTACCACCACTGCCCGGCTTGCTTGTATTTCTCTTCTCACTTTCCTCTACCTCCCATGCCCGCTTCCCTGCTTTATGATGCGCCTCTCTCAGTTTCTTATAAGAACCAAAGCATGTTTGGAAAATAACTTACTCTGAGTTGGGGTGTGTGTGTGTGTGGGGGGGAAGAATTCCATTATTTTGTTTATATGACTGAATTTGAGAAGACTTTATAGATAAGAGAATAAAAACTGTGCAGTTTCAAAGCAAATGCATAAAGACATGGGAAGGCAGACAAAGAGACAAGCAGAACATTATTAGAGAAAATCTAATATGACAGTTTGCAAAAGTATAAAATATAGTAGTTATATTAGTTGCTTATTTTAAGATACCATTTTTATTTTATTTTTGAGACTCTCATACATGCACAGTGCAATGTATTTTGATCATATCCACTCCCATCTTACCCTTCCATCCTCTCAGAGCCTCTGTCAATCTCACCCCTCCCATTGGTAACCTTTGTATCATTGTGACAGAAGATGTGCAGAGACTGCAAAAAGGAGGGTCGTTTTGGCAAATGATTTCAGAGTTCCTAAAGTTTTCAGAACTTCCCAACACAGGGTTACCAGCTAAAGTTGCTTAACTCATGAGTCTTTAGGGGACATTTCCGATAAAATTCATAACATGAAGATATTTTTGTAAAGAATGAAATTCTTGGGAAGCCCGTCCGTGGAACTATTTCCTGAAGCATCTTATCAGAGTAACTTACAGAGTAGAGCTGTGTGTGATCCCAAGACACAGAAATGCCTTCTGAAGACCTGAATGCAGGTGTCTTCAGTGGTTAGGCCCAGTCCCAATAGGCATGAGGAAGAACTCTGAGCCTTCAGGATTGGTATGTACACTGGATGTACCTATATAGCCTACAACCATTGGTCAGTCTCAGCTGTACCCATGGTTGTTCTAAAACACTTCCCTGGTGTAGCTCTAGAGCCAGTGTCCATTATGGGTATCTCTGAGGTACAACTTTCCTTTTACTTTCTACCAAGTTCACAGTTCTCAGTCAAATGGAGGCATGAGTGCTCTTTTACTCTCCCAGGAGAAACATCTGCCCTACCGGAGTGTGGCCATGCTGTGAATAGAGAGATCACAGACTATTGCTCTGCAGCCTGCTTCCTCGCTAGCTGATCACCAGGCAAAATGTCAGAGCAGCTGGTGCTCATCAATTCACCCTCTGTGATTCCAAATTCCAATTACTACTGTGAACTCCTAATTGCCTCATTTCTAGCCACATTTTAAAGTAATTAATAAGTAATTGAGTAATGCGTTAATAATAGTCTTGATCATTTTTCTAATGATCAGCTCCATATATACTCCTCTTTATGACCTGTGGGAAGCATTGCATCTCAGGCCACACCTTGTTAATAGTCCCCTAAGCAACCATTTCTTACTAGAGCAATTTGCTTTCCTCCCAGCACTGGGGGACGTGCATTCAAACTAAAGCTTGTCAGACCTCCGGGAATTTTCCTCCTTCCCTGGCCGACCCTATGCTTTCTTCTCATCCAATTTATTCTTCAGCTGAAACTCAGATAGAGGTGTCAGTGTCCAGGAGAGATTTCTAATTTCAGTGAAGCCTTATCTTCACTGGGAGATATGAAGGCATTTATTAACCTTTGGATTTTGATTCAAAGAGAAGGGTAGCTACTGTAGAACTGCCCAGACCATCCAGATAGCTAGAGGCAAGAAGCAGAGAGTTATAAATAGAACTACAAATAGGTGGAAACTTGCTTTCATAAGATGATCAAGAAAGGTTGAGAGCCAGGGCGACCAAGCCTCCTGGAAATGAGTTGAGGCACTGGGTCCCTATGGCATCTCACTAACCTGTGGGGCTGAGAACTTAGGTACAGAGACACTAACCGCTGAATAAGAATTCAGTCTTGAATTAACTTATTTTGGAGCCTTTTGATCAGTCCTGCAAATGACATAATCAAGTTTCTGTAGGTAGATCTAAATCTGATGAACTAACAATGATTCCAGTGTGATTTCTCAGCTTTTTGGCTAAGAAAATGTGTAAAATAATAACCTATGTATTCACTGCCCTATTAGTTTGCATTTTATTGCTGTGATAAAGACAAAGACCAAAAGAAACTTGAGGAAGAAAGGGTTTATTTGGTTTCTAAGTGCACATCACGGTTCTTCGTGGAGGAGGAAAGCTGGGGCAGGTACTCAAGTGCGGACTGAAGCAGAAGCCATGGAGGAACACTGCTTATTGGCTTGGTACTCACAGTTTTTACTCAGCTTGCTTTTGTATACATGCAAGGACTGAGAATCTGCCAAGGAAAGGTTGACTGTGGGGCTCAATCATACTGAGGTTCCAGATGGTCATATAGGAGCACAGAAGTTGGAATGGCCCTTACAAGGTATCTTGAAGTAAGACACTGAGGCTGAACCCTGATTGTCCTACACTGACCTGGGACTAAGTGCAGGTTGCTGTGGGGAAGAAACATAACTTCTCTTATGCACAATTTCTGGTGAGGAACTTTGCCATGAACATCTTGTATTTTAGCCATTCTGGAGTTAGAAAAATGAGGACCCTCTTCCTACATGGAGAACCTACAAGATACCCCAGCATCTAATACCATCTTTCTCTCTAGAAGTCACTTTTCTCAAGCCTGTTCAGTTGCTTAGACTTTCTCATCTGTTTTTGTTATTTGTTTGTATGTTTAAGTACAGAGTCTCGCCTAGACCACACTGGTTTCAAACTCCATGCAAGTGACAGCCATATAAGTGAGGCTTGCTTTGCACCCCTGATCTTACTGCACCTACCTGCAGTGCTGGGATCACAGGAGTGTGCTACCATGCTGGGTTTCCACCTATCTTTCTTTTTTATTATTAGATATATTCTATATGGAGAGAAACTTGAAGCAATCCCACTAAAATCAGAGACTAGAAAAGGCAGCCCTTTCTTTACATATTTATTCAATATAGTACTTGAAGTTCCACCTATCTTTTTGCAGAAGTCAGTGGGCTACTGGTAACACTAAGAAACTTTCCTTCATTTGCTCCACCCTCTGTAAAGATACCAATCACTCACACCTTTTCTTCTCAGAGACTTCCTTCTGGTCTTGAGTACTTCCTCTAAACCAGTTCAAAGGGGGACTAGTCAAAGCCAAATGCAATTCCTTTTGTGTGTATGTGTGTGTGTGTGTTGTTTTTTGGATTTGGTTTTTTGAGACAGGGTTTCTCTGTATAGCCCCGGTTGTCCTGGCGCTCACTCTGTAGACCAGGCTGGCCTGGAACTCAGAAAAACGCCTGCCTCTGCCTCTCAGAGTGCTGGGATTACAGGCATGCGCCTCCATCCCCTGGCCCAAATGCAATTCTAAGGGAAGAACGCCTCACATCCTTTGACTGTCCAGTCCTATAATTAAACGTTTAAGATTTATTTTTATTTTATGTTCATGAGTATTTATGAGTCTGTGCATTCGCACATGTGTGTGTGTGTGTGTGTGTGTACCACATTCACGCCTGGTGCTTGCAGAGGCCAGAAGAGAGCACTAGATCCCCTGGAGCTGGAGTTCCCAGAAACAGAGAGGCTCCAAGTGGGTGCTAGAAAATGGAATCCGGGTGTCGCTGCAGTGAACACCTGATGGTCTCTGGCTGCTGCCCAGCTCTCACAGCTTCCACTTTTGCTCGTAGGCCTGAGATTTTAGATTTCTGTATTCTGTGTATCTCTAAGTCAGTATAGTATCAAGTGGTCTAAACTAGGGGGGCTAGAGAGATGATTGATTCACTTATTAAAAACTTACGCTACTCGCTATTCTTGCCTTAGGACCAGGGTTTGCTTCCCAGAATCTACACCAGGCAGATTGTCTGACACTCTGGTTCCAGATGATCTGATGCCTGTGATCTCCTTGGGCATATGCATATATGCGATGCCCACAAACTCAGGTAGCCTCACACACATAAATAAAAATAATAATAATTAAGGGGCTGGAGAGATGGCTCAGCAGTTAAGAGCACTGACTGCTCTTCCGAAGGTCCTGAGTTTGATTCCCAGCAACCACATGGTGACTCACAATCATCTGTAATGGGATCTGATGCCCTCTTCTGGAGTGTCTGAAGACAGCTACAATGTACTTACATATAATAAATAAATAAACCTTTAAATAATAATAATAATAATTAAAACCCACCAAACTGTATTTGCTTAAATAATTGTTTTCCTATAAGTTATCCACATACTTTTGATGTTCCTACGTATGATGTCCTTTTCAACCATTTTGACATGTATGTGTGATGCTTGGGCATGTGCACTTAACTATCTTGTATGAATGAGATACTGTGTCTTCTTCCATCCTTAACTAATGGCCATCTGTATTCCCTGCCTCTGAGAACAGCATCACCCAGTCATTCTATGCTCTGGCTTCACTACATCCTAGAATCAAAGAGCAACTTTTTTTATCCCACTTGATAAGAAGCTTTCCCGTCTTCCATCCCTCCCCACACTGCTACCGACTATAGCTGCGCCTCATAAATTCTCACCCAAACCTTTTTAATAGCTTCCTAATGGGTTCCCTCACTCTATTTCCCCTCCCTCTCTCATTTCCCACACTGCTGCTAGAGTGATCTGCTTAAAACACATGTCTAAATCTTATTGCTCCTTCCTTAAAAGCCTTCAAGTTCCGATTGCCTTCTGGATAATGTTCAAAGTCTTTGTCATGGCATCAAAACACCTCATGGTCTGGCTGCGGCCCAGCCCTCAGAGCTTTGTCTCTTGCAGACACATCAGATGCTTCATAAATTCAGAATGTTCCAGATTCTATCATGCTTCTTTTGTCACTGTGTCTTATTCCTGTTGGTCTGTTTTGAACATCCTTTCCTGAACAACTCAGAAAAGAGTTGTTTTTTGCTTTTTTCCCCCCTTCATAATATGGTTAACCTGACTTATTGTTTAAGGAAAAGAATTGTATGGATGAAGGCCAGCTGGTCAAGATATTGGGAGTATTCTGAGGCCTATCAGATAGGGGAGGAGGTGTGAACTGAGACCATAATTAATTATTTCTTAAAGGCCTATTTGTTTTTATTTTGTTTGTATTTTGTTTCATGCATGTACATGTATCACATGTGTGCCTGGTGCCTAAGAAAGGCATAGGAACCCCTGAGCAGAAGCCACCTTGTGGGTAATGGAGGCTGAAATCAGGTCTTTTGCAGGATCACTAAGCACTGTTAAGTACTGAGTCATCTCTCTAGCATCCATAGTCAACTCTTAAGATAAATTTACTAAATGTAAGACTAGGAAAAAATCAAATATAAAATTATGTACTATTCTGAGAATGGAGAAACTTAAGCTCCATTTACTACTGGAGCGATCCATCAAAGACTGAAGGAAAATCAGTTATTATTACCTCAGTTGGTTGTTACCCTTGGGAAACAGAGAGGGACCAATTGGAACGCCTGCAGCTTCAGATGCACACAGACGGGGAGGTGCCAAGGGGGCCTCATGTCCACTGTCTGCTGTCACCTGCTGAATGCAGGCAGATGCTGGTCAGGTTGCTTCTCTTCCAGGTATGTGCCACCTGCCTCTGCTTTCCAAGACCTAGCCAAGCTGGAAGCCAGATCTCTTCGCAGTTGCCTGCCTCTATGAGGGCCTATTCAGTGGGCATATTCCTGTCCTTCCCTCTCTCATTACAGCCTGGCCAGGCTTGTAATTGTTAACTTGTCTCTACCACAACCTCGCAGACAACTCTGTCCTCTGTGGGACCAGGGACTTACAAGGGCTGCTGGTCTGCTTACACCCTGGCCATGCATGGGAGAGCCTGTCCAGAAGTCACCTATGATCTTTCATTTACTTTGAGACAGGATCTCTTGTAGCCCAAGTTCGCGTCAAACTTGCTTTGTAGCCAAGGCTGATCTTGAACTCCTGATCTTCCTATCTCTAGTTCCTCAGTGTTGGAGTTATAGGAGTGTGCCTGCACACCTGGTCTCATGCTGTGCTATGGATTGAACTCAAAGCTTTGTGTACATCGGTTAAGCAGTCTACAAACTGAACACCAGCCTTAGCCCACCTATGAGCTTTTTAGGAAAAAATGAAGCTGCTATTTCTCTAGCTTTGTAAGCCAGGATCACAAGCCTTTACAGAAGCCTTGCCTGTGGCGGGCGTCAGGTGGAGTGGGGAACCTAGTTCTTCAAGGGAGAAGAATCGCAGAGCAAGTAAAGAGCAAAGGAAGAAAAATGGCAATAAAAATTGAGTTCAAAGACATTTTCTCTGAACTGGAAAAGCAAATATTAGGCAAGATTACTGAAAAATATGTACACACATGCATATCCTGGTGACATTTTAGAAATAAAATATGAAAAAATAGTATAAATCCAAATGTTTTAAAAAAGAAATAATGATACTGTAATAATGATACATAAATATCTTCATTTATGGTATTGGAAATACCCTCCCCAGTGGACTTATAAAAAGAAATAAATGGTATTTTTACATTATCATATTCAATCAAATTTTGTTCACTCATGACAGAAAAAGATTCATACTTTTCGATGTGAAAATATTCAGAAATATCACATCTCTCATTCTCTTTCTAAAAACAATAGAAATCCATTGTAACAGCATAGTCGGATGAAAATTGCATTAGCATAAAGATCTCAAAACAGCCAAATTTTGATGTATGAGAAATAGTGGCAATCAATGACATCAGTGAAAATTCAGTTTAAATAATAGTTATTTCTATGGTTTGGAAATTCATGAAAGTGTTAAGAGAGCATTCTTGAGATACAAAGGACATGATGTAAGGGAAAAAAATGAATGCCCAGTGTGGAAGTAAACTGGAGTGTGGGCCTCCAAGCTGAGGGCCTGCTTCCACCAGGTCCTGCTGTTCCAAAGATGAACAAGTTACTTAACCTCTTGTGCCTTGGTTTCCTCCTCAGGACAATGAGATTAATAACAGCACAGGCTTCATAAGATTGTTTTGGCTGGGCAGTGGCGCACGCCTGTAATCCCAACACTCTGGGAGGCAGAGGCAGGCGGATTTCTGAGTTCGAGGCCAGTCTGGTCTACAGAGTGAGTTCCAGGATAGCCAGGGTTATATAGAGAAACCCTGTCTCAAAAAAAACCAAATCCAAAAAACCAAAAAACAAAACAAAACAAGAAGATTGTTTTGAAGAATACATAAATCCAGACATATAAGGATTTAGAAGAGTATTTACCACACAGTTAAGTGCCAAACAGGCAGGGTATTTCAGCATTGTCATTGTCACACCTGAATAATGGCTACTATTATTAATATCACTATTGTTATATCATCCAGAGGGTAGAAACATAATCACTATCTAATTCTTAACACTGCTAAGAGATCAAAAGGTTCAAATACTCATTTAATTTAAGTAAACCAGTAGAAAACTTGAAACAGGGTACAGAACTTTGAAATCAATGGAAGAAAAAAAGAACAAAAATAACTCAATTAATCCAGCTGATTAACCAGGGTGACAAAAAAAAAGCACATAGGGCTTGTCTGGGAAGGATTAGAAACTCAGCTTTGAGCACCTTGAACTTGAGGGGCTTCTTACACTATATATATTTATACATATACATAGTCTAAGTAAAAAATATGTGTGTATATATACGTGTGTGTGTGTGTGTGTGTGTGTATTTTTTTAATTGCACTTGGGGCATTTTGAGAAGACTGGGGTAATGCATGGCTGGGAGGTCTGATAAAATGGATTGATATGTCCATGAAGACAAACCTAATCATAGTAGACAGGAGGTGGGTGATGCCCTGGATGTTTGGAGACTCAGATGGCTAAATTGGACTACCCTGCTTGGGAATGGGAAATGTTCTACTGGGGAAGGATGCATCTGTCTTTGTGCAGAAGTAGACCCAGATGTGCACTGCAAGGGTCATGGTGGTTTTGAAGCATGGGGCTGGGGTAGTATCAACCCACCACTTAGCCAGCTGGGTGGAAAGAATTTGGAGCTCTGAGTCAGAGAGTTTCCATGAGATAAGAACTGGTTGGTGAGACCGCCAGGGCTGAGAGTAGCTGGGTGAAGCGCAGGAACTTGGAGTTCTTTTTAATGTTTCCCACAACACTAGTTGGCCTTGAACTTCAGATACTCCTGCCTCCACCTCCCAATAGAACCCACGGGGGCTTCGGGCATGATAAACAAACTACTCTACCAACTAAGCTATGCCCTACCCGAAGACCTGGGTGAGGACACCTGCTTCTTAAACTGGGGGTGCTCTTTTGTGAGGCTTTGAAACTTTAGGGCTACAGGCATGCCTTTTGGATGTGAATCACCCTGGGCAAGTCTTTGACTGTTATAACCCAAGCCCGACTCTGCCTGGAGCTCTCTGCTTCCTAATCCTCAGAGACATGAGATGTCTATTCATGCTCTGGCTGCCATGAGCTCCTCTGTAGCTCCCCTGACATGATGGACAATAATTGTGAGCCACAATAAATCTCTCAGACCCTAAGTTGCTTCTGACAGGTACTCTGTCGAAGAGGAGAGGAAAGCAACCAACATTAGGTCAGTAACTGTGAGAGAATGAAATCTTTCCTCAGCCCGTAAGAGGGATAAATTTCCTTTCAGATATTAAATCAACGAGCTAAACATTGATATATAAGGCAATACCTCCTTTCTTTACTTTGCCAGAGTTAAACATTTATTTTTATATTTTCAGTATTACCCAGATATAGAGCAGCCAACTATATTGTAATTTGTATTCCAGAGGCAAGCTCATAGCAAAGAAGGGTCTGCAAGATTCCTGCTGACTCTGGTTGACTTATGTAGGGGTCTCAGTACTTCTTGAGATCAACCCAGAGAGAGGCCTGGGCCAGGTGAGCCCTTGGTCACAGTAGCTGCCATTACTCCAGTATAGACTAACTCCAAGACTGTCAGACTCATGTAGAACCATTACTATTCCATCTCTGAAGCTACACATTCTTACATGATTTCCTGGTATTCCTTTCTGCAAGAAGGGCACAGAGACTGTTTCCCTTTCATTCCCCTGAATGCTTGTTAGAAGCCCGTGTAATCAGAAATCCATGTATGACTCCTGCACGTGTGCTGCACAGTAGGACTAGGAATCTTTATTTACAGGTGTAAAGCAAGGCACACCCAAATCGATTGCACCTGTGCACAAACCCCGGGCAGGAACATCAGCTCTGCAGATTACCAGGAAGAGCTGACCTGCTGTTGCTGAAATCCAATGAGAAAAGAACTAGAGATCACTGCAGGCAGCAAAACTCAGCAAAGCCAAAGGAGCAAGAGGCACAAAAGAGTTGCTGTTGAGGTTTTGGAGACTATGTACAGTTTCATTGAGATAATGTTTGCAGAGCTTCTGAAATCTACTAGAGTTGTGTGTGACCTCCGTGAGCATGAAATCATTTTCTTGAAGTAATTAAGTCAGAGAAAGTCTCTGCATCTTACAGAAAAGTGCGAATATAAATTTATCCAATTACTAAGATGTAGTTCTTAAAAACAGACTGTTCTAATTTCCTGGAAAATACTTATTGGGCTCTGTCTTATTCCACTGAATGGATACATTAGCATGAATATAGCCGTTTCATTATTAGTAAAAATATATCAGTTACATTTCACTGTTATCTGTAACATCTTTGTATATGCACTCATTTCTATTACACATTATTGTATGTTGTTAAATTCTCCTCCTTCTGTGATATGCACATGTACTCATATAGTATGTGCATGTACACACACGTACATGGTTATGCACATGTATGCATGTAGAGGCCAGAGTTCACATCTGTATTCTCCTTGATGATTCTCAGCCTTCTTGTTTTACTTAATTTCTCATTGAATCTGGGGATGCTAATTCACCTAGGCTGGCTAGCTAACACGATTGAGGGCTCTGATGGTCTCAATCCTCAGCCACAGCACTGTGGTGACAGATGTATGTTACCATGCTCAGACTCTTATGTGGGTGCCGGTTCTCATGTTTGTCCATGTGGCATGCACTTTACCTACAGAACCATCACCTCAGCACAGTTGTTGAACTCAAGAAAGAATATCATCTAAACACATCTTAGTGAAAAAAATAAATGAATTAGAAGGTCAGACCAGAAGACCACTCAACAACAACTGTCTTAGTTACTTTTCTATTGCCAAGCCCAAGACAACTTATAGGGGGAAAATTTTTATTTGGGTCTTGCTTACAGTTTCAGAGGGCGAGTCCATCCATGATCATCCACGATCATTACAGCAACAGGTAAGAAGTCAGGCATGACCCTGGAACCATTGCTAAGGGCTCACATCTGATCAACAAGAACCTGCCAGAGAGTGACAGAGCTAAACATGGGGAAAGCCCACCCCTAGCAACATACCTCCTCCAAAAGACCACATCTCCTAATCCTTCCCAAACAGTTCCACCAACAGGTGATCAAACATTCAAATATATGGGCCTATGCGGCATTCTCATTCAAATCATCACACTAATGCATATAAAAATTATAATTGCTGGGCAGGCTAGATGGTCCAGTGGGTAGAGATGCTTGGCAAACTAGCCAAACAACCTGAGTTTAATCCCCATGATCCATCGGATGAAAGGAGGCCGATTCCCATAGGTTTTCCTGACCTCCACACTACCGCTGTGATATACTGCACACAGTCTCCCCCAGACACAAATAAATAATTAGCTGTGAAGTGGTAGTCCCAATGACTATGAGAAGACATGAGAGAATAGACGTCTGAGCAGAGAGGGCACGGGGGTGGGGGTGGGGTGGGGGGGGTGGGGGGGGTGGGGAGTGGGTGGGGGGGTGGGGGGGTAATTCCTTGATTTATACAAGGTAAACATGTTGGATTTGTTTCTGTTGTCTTGAGGGGAGTGGTTTTGTTTTTAAAGACACCAGTCTTAGGTGGCCTTAAAACTCACTAGAAAGCTAAGGGTGACCTTGAACTCTTTATCCTCCTGCTTCCATTTCCTAAGTGCTTAGGTTACAGGCACATGCCACCATGCCTGGCATGAACATGGTGGATTTTGAGACTCGTGTGAGACATCTTAAGGGCAATACTGGTAGGCAGATGTTCAGTTCCAGATCATAGAAACTGAATTAGTGGAGGAAAGGCTGCTGTTTATATACATATAGGTAACACTTGAAACTGTAATTATGTTTGGATACTGTGCAGAGAGGAGAAGCCAAGAAGAGTTGTGTTCCTAGAAACTCAGTGTGAGAGCAATGTTGCGTAAGAACCAAACAGTCATGACTAAAACAATCAAACAAACAAACAAACAAACAAACAAACCAAAGAGGAATCACAGCATTTTCTAAGACTAGAGACAAGCCAATGAGATAAAAATTAGAAACCAGTTGCTAGGAAATTTTATTATGACTCCTAGCCTTCTTATGCAGTTCCTAGGTTCAACCTGGAAAGAACCTGATTTTCAGTAAACTGTGGGAAGGAGGGATCATGTTAAAAACCCACTTATAACCACCCACAAAGTCATGTGTGTGTGTGTGTGTACACCACATTTAGTTCTATAATTATTTGGACTATTGATTTATTTTATACATTTATGCCACAGGCATGTACTTATTTGTTTTCAAAATGATCATTTACAGCCAAGTGTCAAGGTGAATACCCATCATTCCACCTCTTGGGAGGCTGAGGCAGGGGAATCGTAAATTTCAGGACAATTCTGGTTACACAGCAAGGCTTTCTCAACAAAACATAATAAAACTCAATCGTTTTTAACTTAAAGGAATATAAATTTAATCCATTTCACTAAGATTAACCTTTGATCCTTTATAATAACCACTAAAATATTTTATCATCATTTCTTTCTAATTATTTATTTGACGGTATTTATTTTACCTGATAGCTACTTGTAAATAGTTATTTAACTGTTCACAAGCTATGTAAGTATGTGAATTGATGATTCTAAAGACTTAGTCTAGGCACAAAAGTTGTGTCTTCAGAAGACATAATACTATGTTCTAACACCTGGGTGCGTGGATGCAGCTGGAGACAATGTAATGTGACTGAATCCCTGCCTGTGCTCTGGATTACTCGCTGCCAGACCGTACCTGCCTTTGGGGGTTGGTGGTGAGGAGGCAGGAGGAGTCAAAGACACAGACTCTGGGCGCAAGTGAGACCGGCAGCAGCACGCTCATCTGAACACCCGCACCCCATTGGTCCCAAGAAAGCATCTCTTCTAGACAGCATTTCCTGACAGGCTGGCATTGTCTGCACCAGCAATCCGTTGTCTTTCAGGGAGTTCTCAATTAGGTCCTTCTGCAGGAGATGCCTTTGTTGCTGTGGCTGCATGGCCCTCAGAGTTTACATAGAGGTGTCCCTGCTGATCCTGGGACACTGAATAAGAAGGCAAACATGGCTATCAGCCACTGGAGATAGTCCCAGGAACAAGCAATGCTACCTACATATGTCTGTCTGTCAGAGTCTGCATTCTGTGACTACTTCAGGTAACTAAGTATTTCACACTCTTCTTTCCTTGGGTTAAAAAAGAAAACAAATTCAGATATAGCCTTAGCTGATTTATATGGTATAAATGGTACCAGTTTGGTCGGTTCCAAGCTACTTCTGTGACGTCACTGGCTGTGAAGGAGGAAGAGTTACTGATAACCTGATGTGGGGAGTTGTACCAGGGGTGCTTAGGGACCCTGTCAGGTGCTGCTTCCCACTCCTTGCTGTATTCAAAGATAAGAATCTAGTAATTCTCATGTCTCCATTTTGAAAGAACAGCATCTCTCTGTATCATCGTTATCAGCCTGTGAACACACTATGCTGTTTTCCCACTAAAAATTAAAAACAAAAGCTTATTTAAGTCAACATCTGTCTCCAATTACTATGCATTTTCTGCTCTCTGCATGAACCTTCCTAAGAGTGGTTGGCATACTAGCCACATGCAGGTGGTTCTTCCCTCCCGTTGTGTGTTAGACTCAGTCAGATATTACCCATGAACTCCATCAAAACTACTCTTTTTCAGATCAATAATGACCTTGGAATTGTGAAACCTAATAACTACCCCAATACTGAATTCCATATTTAAATTCCTTTGAGCCAATATTAAATTCTACATCCTCACATTACTTGGCTAATCAGTGGTGTTGAACACTTGGCTTCCAGTTCCACTTTCCTCTCTCCTGGCTGCATCCTGTCCCTACTGATCATGTCCCAGTATCTCTCCTCTGTCCTGATCTCTGAGCTGGAGAGGGGCTCAGCCCATAGACTTTGGACTTCTTTTCTGTTTATGCTCACTCCCTTCAAGACCTCTTTCGTGTTTTAAAATGCCATCCATAGAAGAAAAACTCTTAATTCTATGTCTCTAGCTCACACTTGCCAGATCACCTGAGTTATTATTATTATTTTCAATATGTGTACTCAAATGTTAAGTTAGCTTCTGAAATTTACCCAGCCTAAGTCAGGGCTTCTTGGCCCAGCCCTACCTGCTCCATATGAATAAAGAACATCCCAGCCTTGACACCCTTCCAATTTGTGGTTCAAGTCATCAACACTGCAGCCAAAAATGATCCACTTGTCACATTTCATACCAATGTACTAATAAATCAATCCTTCCATATCCACATTCTTGGTAGTTCTAGAACATGATCGGTTTCTCTCTTCACATTCGCCTTGCCTACCTGCATGCATTCTAAATGGTCTCTCTGCTATCATCACAGCCTCTCTCTACTACTCATTCTTAATTCTGGCCAAGACAGTAAATCTTTTGAAATTGAAATGAGATCATGGCCTCCTCTGCTCAAAACTACCCTGTGCTATTTCATCCCACTGCAAGTAAAGCCATTATTCTTTCAATGACCGAGACTGTCCTGTGTGACCTGGGTCTCTGCCACCCTGATTGTATCTATGAATGGTCCTACTCATCCAGATTCAATCACATGCTGCCTTCCTTGTCATTCCTTGAACGAACTGAAAGTTTCCTTCAATATTATCAATATCGGCCTGGTCAGCAAGCTTTCTGATTGTTGCAATGTCACTTTCTCATAGACAACACCCCCACACTCACTCCAGACATCAGGGTCTCCCTTAGCCTGCCTCTTCATCTCCATCACACTCTGCTGCACTCTGCAAGAATCGCTAATTTTGTGATGGTGGGAATCTCTCTTGCTCAGTTACTGTCATATACCAGGTAAATACTTACTGGTGACAGTGGTGTATCTCATCTCACTTTTACAATGCTCTGAGATGGACATTATCCATGTTCTTATTACAAATTTAGAAACAAGGCAGGGGCCATAGCTTGGTGGGTAGAATGCTGGTAGAATTCAGGAAACTCCGGGATTTGACCTCTAATGGTATTTGCCTGAAATTTAAGCATCTGGGTAGAGGAAGGCATATGAAGAATTCAAAATGATTCTTGGCTCCATAGCAGTTTACGGTCCCCATTCAAGTGGATGAAATGATGGATTGCCAACTCAGAGGATCCTCACAGGGTATGGACCTCATTAAAATATGAATCTTTGGTCATAATATGCTGACTCTTCTTTCATTATGTCAAAGTAAATAATCTGGTTATACAAAATATAAATAATGATGTCTTCCAAAAAGTAGGAAGCTTAGAAAAACAAAACAAAACAACTCGATTCTCATGATTTTGAGTAGGCACAACTACTCAGTTTTCTCTTATTAAAATTTAATACTGGGCATGGTGGCACCATGCCTATAATTACAGTTTCTTCAGAAGCTAAAGGAAGATGGCAAATTCCAGGCCTGCCTGAGCAATAGTGTGACTTTAAGAGCAACCTGGACAATCTCGTGAGAGCATGTCTCAAAGTGAGGAACAGACACAGCTAGGGAGGCACTGAGTGGTGTCAGTGCTGCCAACGCCGTGGCCTGGGTTCGCTTCCCAGTGCTGACCATAATGGTAAATACTAACAATAAAACCAGTAGCCACATGGGTGACACAAGCCTGCCATCTTAGCACTCAGGAAGTGGAGGCTGATGACTGAGTTCAAGTCCTGTCTGGGCTATCCCAAAAATGTAAAACAAAAACAAACAAATAAATAATACAGTAAATGAGTCAGTAAGAAAGAAAATACTGAAAAGCATACATATCTTTATACTAACCTTTGCTTTGGTAAAGAAATTTCCCCTTTTGAACCTGGGGCTGAGATAGGTTTCACTTATTAAAAGAATATTATGCTGGTGAGCCAGGATGACCAATAGTTCAAAGCTAGTCACATCCTAAGTTTGAGGCCCGCCTGGGCTACAAGAGACTCTATTACATCACCCCCTCCCAAAGTAAAGAAGTAAAGAAGTTAGGCTGGATTAAAATACTTTAAAAATGGCTCACATGTGGATGTATATTTAATATGAGGTTTTTTTTTTTTTGGTTGCTGTCATGCTATTTTTCTGACTGTCAGACATCGATATATATGTGAGAGTGAGTGGAAACCATGTGGACTCTCACCCTGGAAGGACAGATAACAGGGCCAACGGGCTTTATTCCTGGATGGCAGGAAGGAGGAACATACAAAGGGGCTGGGAGGAAAACTTGGGGGAATGGCAGGTGCTAAGGACAGTGAGCCAGGCTGCTGTGCAGCAGGAGGCTTCGCTGTTTACTTTCCACTACTTATTTATTATTTATCTGGGTGTGTGCATGACTGCGCATGTGCATGCGTGCATGTGTGTGTGTATATGTATGTGTATGTGTGTGTATGTGTGTGTATGTATGTGTATGTGTGTGTATGTGTGTGTGTATGTGTGTGTGTATATGTGTGTGTATATATGTGTGTATATGTGTGTGTATATATGTGTGTGTGTGTGTGTGTCCATCTGTCTGTCTGTCTTTCTGTCTGTCCATGCCCACCATGGTGTATGTAAACAAGCACATGCTTTAGTATTGTCATGGCATGAATATGCCAGCACAACTGGATGGAGGATTGGCTATTGCATGCAAACAACTAACAAGCTGCTAAACAAGTTTCTTACTTTGTGCCCTGGTAATGTATACCTTTTGATATATTATAAACAATGTGGAATAATTGGTACTATTTTTAGTTCAAGCAAAATTATAAGGTGCATACTTAAAATTTCCTCCATTTTAAGGGAAGCGCTTACAGGTGAACAATATTCTTCTCCCCAGGACCTACAAATATCTTTGGCTTTCATTTCTCTTTCAGTCATTTTACTTTATAGTTCTTTCATTTATCCACACAGATGGCAGGAAACATATTTTGTTTCCCTAACAGATAATTTTGTTTCCTACTCACAGACTTAACTGTGTTTATAACCATACATTGCAATATTTATCTTTCATGTCTCATGACTAAGTACATTTGTAATATTTTTAAATGATTGATAATTTTTAATAGTTTTAATTGTCAAAATAAATTAATAAAATATGTTGTATGTGTGGAAACTAAAATATAAGATAATTCTTTATGAATAATGTAATAATATAATATCATTTGGCCTGTATGACAGAAACTTTTTATAAACTCCAGTGTAATGCAATGATACAAATAATACAAATTCTACTACATCTGCCAGGGCTCCAACAACCTGACTTCACATTTCTGTCAGCACAAACACCCAATGTACTGAAATGTGCCTGCTGCTCTCCCACCTCTATCTCAGTGGCTAAAGCTTGAGTTTTAAAAATAAGCACAGCTGGGAACACTAGATATACTTACACAGAAGAAGGAAATGGGACACCAATCTCTCAGTTACAAAAATCAATTCAAAATGGATCAAAGACTCAAATAAATGTAAGACCTGAAACCATGAAACTAGACAAATAAACATGGTGACGATGCTTCAGGACATTGGTATGAGATTTCCTGGATAAGCCCTCAAGAAAGCAAGGACACCAAACCCCAAAATAGACAAGTGAGATTACATCAAACTAAAGTGCTTCTGTACAGCCAAGGAAACAACCACCACAGCAGAAACAATCCAGAGATTGGGAGGGAATATTGTAAGCTCCTCCTCAGAAGAGGAGATGACAAAATATCTATGGAATACAAACAACTCAACAGTGAAAAACAAACAAAAAACAAGTAAATGATCCGAATAAATATATCCCAAATGAAGAAAAAAGACTAGCAAGGCGGCTCAATGGATAAAAGTGCTCACTGCCAAACCTGAGGACCTGAGTTCAACTCCCCAAATCCACACAGCAGAATAAGAAAACCAACTCTCACAAGTAGTCTTCTGATCTCTACCCATGGGCCATGGTGTGTGCATATCCACAAACACCAATGCCCCTCCCTTTAAGTATGCATATCTTCCATGGAGCCTATGAAGCTCTTAGGCTCACAAAAAAGACTTGTCTCACATAGCTTTCCTTCAGAGTAGTTTCTTTTGTTTTTAATGTTCTGCTCAGTCAACTTCAATGAATCTGATAGCTAAACTAACTTTCTCCCAGGAATTTTAGCATAGTTCCTCTCTGTTTTCTGGGCTTATATCCTGCCATTTTCCCTATTGCCTCCCAATAATGTCCCTTAGAGCAAAAGGTTCTACCTTAGAATTACAAGACAATAACAATAGGAGCCACCTCTCTTTTTTTCTCCTTTACAGTGGAACAGCTCCACCATCCTAGGAGTCCATGCCTTTCAAAGATGACAGACCAGTTATTCTGCAGTATGACTGTCTGCTTTGGTGCATCTAGTGTCTTGTCCTGACCAAACTTGAGTGATAAGACTTGGCAGATATGCCATATTTAGCAGAGGGATCCTGACTTGGGCCAGCAATTCAACATATTTGATAGGGAGAGTTGATCTTGTGAGGGTACCTCTTGTATGCTTTCAATATGGCTTAAATGTGTCTTCCTAAGGTTTGCATGCTGCAAGCTTGGTTGGCCTTCAGTGTGACAGTGCTAGAGGTTGGTGTGGAAACCTTAAGAGGTGGGCCTGTTGGGAGGGCTCTGAGAGTGACCCCCCCAAAGGGACTATTAAGACTCTTGAAGAATTTTCTGGTTGCTCTCAAGAAAGAACAGGAGGAGGTGTCATGCTGCTACTGGGAAACACAAAGTCTCTTTTCTAGGTTCTTAGTCTTCCAGATAAAAGAATTTGAAAAAGGGCTCAGATGGAAACTTTAGGATAACTTTATTAGAAATGGAGAAAACCACAAGGCTGGGAAGCTAGAGATCTAGAGGAGGGAGGGAGGGAAGGAGAGAGAGAGAGAGAGAGAGAGAGAGAGAGAGAGAGAGAGAGAGAGAGAGAGATGTTTAAGTTTTCTGAGATAGATGTCAGTAAAATGAGTAGTTTCAGCAATGGACATCTGTGAGTAGTTGCATGTGGTGATGTGAGGGGAGGGTCTTCTTCAGAGAGTGAGCCAGAATGTCCAGAGTACCAGGGCAAGAAGAGAGGGAGGGAGGGAGGGAGGGGGAAAAAGAGGGAAGGAGGGAGGGGGAGAAGAGGGAGGGAGAGAGGGAAGGAGGGGGAAAAAGAGGGAGGGAGGGAGGGAAGGAGAGAGAGAGAGAGAGAGAGAGAGAGAGAGAGAGAGAGAGAGAGAGAGAGAGAGAGAGATGTTTAAGTTTTCTGAGATAGATGTCAGTAAAATGAGTAGTTTCAGCAATGGACATCTGTGAGTAGTTGCATGTGGTGATGTGAGGGGAGGGTCTTCTTCAGAGAGTGAGCCAGAATGTCCAGAGTACCAGGGCAAGAAGAGAGGGAGGGAGGGAGGGAGGGGGAAAAAGAGGGAAGGAGGGAGGGGGAGAAGAGGGAGGGAGAGAGGGAAGGAGGGGGAAAAAGAGGGAGGGAGGGAGGGAAGGAGAGAGAGAGAGAGAGAGAGAGAGAGAGAGAGAGAGAGAGAGAGAATTTAGAATTCATGAGGAAGGCAGACATAGCACAGGGGTCTGCTAACAACTGTACTGAGAGGTGTGCTTCTGCTGTCCACAAGTACATCAAGGCTGTGGTTATTCTTACCATATTCTTAATATGTCTTCATGTGGTTCATGCTTTTTGAAGTTAAAACATTTAAAGTGTGTCTGATGTCTAGTTGATTGACATGCCCATTGAATTAACTTTTCAGGAAAGTGGCTATTGAATGTTTTTATAGACTATGGAGGGCAGTTGTGACACCAAGTGGTAAGCTGATTGGCTATTAGAGATCACCAAAATCTCTCATCTCCTGTTCTCTGCTAAGGCCCCATTATAGTCTCCAACTCCAACCCCTCATCTTAATCAGAATGCACCTTGTCCCAGAGCTATCCATGCAGGGTCTTCTCATCTTGGTGATCCCATTAACATAAAAGGGACTGATCTCTAAGTGAGATGATTCCAAGATTTATATGTATGTATGTATGTATGTATGTATGTATGTATGTGTATATATACAGGTATTTAGTGTGGGGGTATGGTATGCATGTGGTAGTTAGAGTATAACTGTGGGAGTCAGTACACCAAACATATGAGTTCTGAGGGTCAAACTCTGGCTTGGTGGCAAATGCCTTTACTCCGCTGAGCTTCCTCACTGTCCCCAGGTCTAAGTGCCAGTAACCCAAGTCAGAGAGACCAAATACTGCATTTACTCTAAAATGGAAGTTCGTTTCATTCCTACCTAGTTGATCTTGGAAAGGACATATGATTTGAGCTCGCAGTCCTTTGTACTATGGCCATATCCAAGTGCTATTGGTCATGAGCATCACAGCATAGGTGTGGGATGAGCAAAAAAGAAAGAGTAGGGGTGATGGGTAGTTCGAAGCCTCAGCCTCAAGTGCTTTGACACAAGCTTTCAGAATGCAGTTTTGCCTCAGTATACTGGTTGCTCTGACTCTTGCCTCTGGCTCCCCATAATGACTAGAAATAGGTTCCAACTCTACACAAATCATTCTGTTTTCAATGTCCTTGGATAGCCATCAAGAAGAGTCAAGGCACACTCTTCTGCAGCAAAGTGAAGATAGACCTGCTATATAACAGTTTTTGCAAGATGAGCAGTATGTCTATGTAAAAGGTGACCCCTTACTTTGTATACTAGACAACCCAGGCAGCTGCATGTGACAGCTTTGCTGCATGGGAAAGGAGAGAGCATGGGTCATATGCATGAGAGTTATAAAAAAGAAAACCTCCCTGTATCCTCAGAGAATTTAGAGGACAAACATTCTTTGAATCAAAACATCAATGAAAGATTAACAGATCAAAAGGAGCTAAGATAAACCAAGGCAGAAGCAAGGGTCATGCCCCAGGAGGTTGATTAAACCAGCAGAGTCCACAATTTATTTGAAAGCATAAATCTGCAATAATAAGAACCCGTTATGAAGAATGATAATAACAGGAACCTTGCCCGGAAGATGTGAAAATCTCCATCAACTTTGAACAATAAGATGCTAGTGTGAAAAGGAGGACAGATCAATAGGAACAGAAAGGGTACTCTGAAACGGCTCCAAGTGCAAATATTATTTTAGTATTAAATCAGTGGCATTTAAAGTCCATGAAGAAATGACTCTTATAAAGTAGCTCTGACTATTTGTCTATTTGGAGACGATGAAGGCGAGTCTCTATAGCATATGAAATATGAACCTTAGATGGCTTGATAGAGCAAAAGAAGAATCAGCAGCTGGGCTAAGGCTGGGAAGAAGGGATCGAAAGCGTTCTTTCCCCACCTCAGGGCATGGCATAAGTCTGTGAGGTCATAAGCAAGATGCATGCCTAGAGGTTTCTCAACTGCTTAAACAACCCAGGCTTCAGGATGAATGGTAACAAGAAGAAGCAGCTCCACCTGACAAGGAGTGGGGGCTTGACAAGTGACAATTCTCACAGTTACCCACACCCCCTGTACCCCAGGATGAAGGAGGGAGATTGCTGTTGTCTGCACTTAACCTTGTGGAGAATGGGATTCTTGAGGGTTTACATAATTTCACCAAGGCTAACCCAAACTTAGAGTTCCTCCCTGTAGACTCAGTTATGTAGGAAGCCCCAGAACTGAAGGTCAGTTGAAGCATTTTAGTGAGATCACAGCTTGTGAGATTTTTGTGACAAAACACATGTAAGACTTTGAACTATGGTTCCAAAGTTCACTTAGGCAGTCTATTTCATTGCCTCCTGAATGTACAAAGACCCGGAGGGGTATTCACATCATCAACTATTCAATATAATATCTGCAGTGCCTAAGGAACACCCACACACAATTCAGAAAGAGACTAACTCAATAGGAAAATAGATACAAACAGAAAATTAATAAAATATACATGACTAATTTAAAGTTGTAAATTCCACTGGCAGATAATGAGATGCAAACGAAATGAAAATCAGATAGGTTTTCAAAATACATCTTGCTTGGCAATGGGATGGAGAGTGGGCACCATTGCCTGGCACAGTGGGAACACACACTGGTACATATGTAGACACTTTTGAAATGTTGGCCATCATTTTAAATATGTATTTAGGATCCTGTATTTCAGATCTGGGAATATAGCCTGGAGAAACACCGTATTTTGAAACATTTCTGTGTCATTTCTTCATTACACTTATTAATTGCTGCAGAAAACTGGGATGATCCAAAAATGTCTGTTGTTGGGTTGCAGTTAAATAAAAGATGCTATAAACACAAACTGGGGACTGTGAAGCTCTTAAAGCCTTAGACTTCTTAAAGCCAAATGTCTTACTTGGGTCCCGGGATGTAGCTCAAGTAAGGGGGTCTACAATCATCAGAGTGTAAAAATGAGACAGAAAATCTAGAACTTAGAGATGATAGGAGGAGCAGTAACTCTTAAATACTGGCTGGTAAAGGTACTGGGCAGGGGACCAGAAATGGAACCATGGGAGTTAGTTATCTTCAGAAACTGTTGCAGCTGTGGTGACTGCTGAGAGATCTGGCAATCGGCAGGTACAGCATGGAGCTGCACTTTGTACTGGTTATTTTTCTCTTTGCTGTGACAAAGTTCCTGTTGGTATTCTGTCTAAGCTCCACCCCACACCTACCTGGCAATAGCCAGGTATGCCCCGCCCCATAGATCTGGCCCACTATAAAAGGGGTTACTTGCCCCTCCTCTCCCTCTTCCCCCCCCCCCCTCTCCCACATCCTACTCTCACCTCTCTGCCCCTTGGGCTCTCCACCCCTCCCTCCTCTCTCCATGGGGTCATGGCCGGTCTCCACTCCACTTCTCTACTCTCTCTGCCTTTCTCTACCACTAACTCCCATCCTCTACCCTGAATAAACTCTATTCTATACCATGCCTGTGTGTGTGTGGTTTGTCAGGGAGAAGAGGTGCCCGGACAAGGGACTACCTGGGCACCCCCTTCCCCCACACCACCATGCCACACTCCCTTAACCCCCCAATTCTCTCTTTTTAAGCCCCTTCAGTTCCCACAAGAGCAATTTAAGGAAGGAAGAGTTTATTTTGGTTCCTTGTATAAAGGCACAGCCCGTCATGGTGGCAAGGGTCATGTTGCATCTGTAGTCAGGAAAGATAGATGAAAGTTGATGCCTAGCTCATTTTCTCCATTTTATTCAGTTGGACCCCACACGATGGTGGCACCCACATTTATGGAATTAACGTAGAAATACCATTGTAGTCATGCCTTATAGTTTTTCTCATAGGTGAATCGAGCTCCTGTCAAATTGACCATGAATAACCATCATTCAGTTCAAGTCTGAAGGCAGTGCATGAACAGAATTCTCTCTACTTCCAGGCAGACCACACTGTGATCTGAAATCAGCTTTACTCAAAGTCTGCTGATTTAAATGTTAATATCATCCTTAAAACTTTTTTAAAAGATTTATTTATTATTATATGTAAGTACACTGTAGCTGTCTTCAGACGCACCAGAAGAGGGCATCAGATCTCATTACAGATGGTTGTGAGCCACCATGTGGTTGCTGGGATTTGAACTCAGAACCTTCGGAATAGCAGTCAGTGCTCTTAACTGCTGAGCCATCTCTCCAGCCCCTTAAATACTTTTTCAGAATCATCTGAAACAATATTTGATCAAATATCTAGACAGTATGGTTGTATAATGCTCCTCTGTAAAATTAATCATCACAAGTAATAAGTAAATTGTCTTTGGAAAATGTCTTTGACTTGTACAAAAAAACTGAATGCTATTATGCTCTATGACCCAGCAATCCATCCTTTGTTGAATTGTTAATAGAAAGCATATGTGTTATTTCCAAAAGATATGCACACAAGAGCTGTAACTTCGAGGCTGTGGTATCCCTCAGTGGTGTAGTTTTTTGCTTAACAGGCCCTAGGTTCAATCCCTAGGACTCACAACAAAAATAAAAAAAGAAACAACAATAACAAATACAAGCACTTGGAACTTAGCACTCTAAAACAAGCACTTAACGAATGATACTTGGAACTTAGAAAGCACTCTAAAAACCTCGAAAAGTCACCAGATACATGTGCTGAGATGTGATCACACAATAAAACACTGGACAGCATTGACAATGCCAACTATAGGCAGCAGATTGGACTATCTTAGGTATGTCTTTCTAAAAAAATTAAGAAAAAAAAAAAAAAAACAAGCCAGACACAAAAGTGATACCTTGCAATAGTGGTTGTCATTCCATTTTCTTTTAAGACACAAAGTCGGCCAAACTAATCATTTTTATTAGAAGCCTGTAGTTAGAATAAGGCAGGATAGAAATTAAAGGAAGATTATGGGAACATGTGAATGACCCCTCACTGTGCCCTTCCTGCCTTTGAGCAGGAATTCCAGACCTCATTGCTAGCCAGGCCTCCCCCACCTAGGGTGGAGCTCTTGGAAAAAGGTGAAGTCTATTGTTCTTCCAGATCTGCAACTTCCTGAATTAAGCAGGTGACCACTGCCACACAGGGAAGCCAATGCCCTCCAGCTGAGCAGCCAAACTGGTTCTCCAGAACAGATCCTGGAAACTTTGGGGGAAGAGTTTTGTCTCCAACTTTAAATTCTTTAGGTCAGCCATTAAAATTTGGGGCCTTGATTAGCAATCCATTGTCTTGGTCTCACTTCTTTGTAGACAATTTGATGATTGCTAACAGTGGAACACGGTTGTAAGGGCTTAGAAAAGTAACCAAAGCATGTTAACCTATTTTCACAGCTCTGTATTATTCGATATTTTTCAGAACATGGTGCATGTATTGGTTTTATGTTTCTTTAGGCAGAAAGGATGAACATGCTTTGAAACATCTACTTATTCAGAGGTAGGCATAGAACCTACTGTTTAAATTTTATATAGCCTATATTCCAAAACTTCCATTTTTCATTCAACAATCTCTTTCTGGTCAATAGAGTTCATTTTTAAAAGCAATATGAATTTCATACATTATAACATTTATTGCCAGTCCATCATTGATAGACATTTATGATTTTTCACATAGTTTCAATGTTGTAAACAGTTGTAAAGCAAATGTACTTCCTGATGGTCAATTCCCTGAAGTGTGAGGCAGAAGGTGGTCCCTTGCATCTTTTTTTTTTTTTTTTTTGGTTTTTTCGAGACAGGGTTTCTCTGTGTAGTCCTGGTTGTCCTGGAACTCACTCTGTACCAGGCTGGCCTCGAACTCAGAAATCCACCTGCCTCTGCCTCCCAGAGTGCTGGGATTACAGGCAAGCACCACCACTGCCGGCCTAGGCCCCTTGCATCTTAAAATAGACTGCAACAGCATTCCCTGAGGCCATCTGGCTGGGTCACACCCTCTAGAGTTTCAAGTAAGATGGTTTACCACCTCCTCATAAGCTCCCATTTGGGTTCATCAGTAATTTTAAACTTCTGGCAATTTGATGGGGGTGGGGGCACTCTTCATGTGTACTAGCATTTTTTTGATCATTCATGAAACCAAATACTTTTCATATGCCTTATATTTCTTTGTTGATTTACCTCAGAGTATTTTGCCCATTTTTCCATTAAAACATCTAACATTTTACTTATTGATTTTTAAATGCTCTCTATTTATCTGGGATATTGATTCTTTGTCTTCATTTTAGTGCAAATAGTTTTCCAATTCGCCTTCTACCTTTCAACATTTTACAATGTTCATTTTTTGTATAGAACTTTCATTTTTGAAAAAAGTAGTTAAATTTACCAGTCTTTTGTCATATGTTTTCTGAGGCTTAAGATGAAATTGAAAGTTCTTGCTCACTCAAGAGTTTACTGTGTACCAATGAGTTACTTTTTCACAGTTTCAACAGGAATTAATTTTTGTATTCAGCAGTTCCAGATTCTTTTGTTTTCTTCCATTTGGCTAATTGTCTTACCTTCATAACCATTGTCATCCCTACCAACTAAAGACATTACTTCTCCAAGATTCACAATCCCCATATAACTTGGTTCTGATCCTAAAGTTACAGATTTTTCATTATTCTCTTTGGTTTCCACCAGCAATATAATTTTTTGTTGCTTTTACTGTAAAATTCAGGTTCATGTGTGCTGAGAAGAGCTAACCTTTGCTTTCAATAGTTTATAGTATTGTCACCTGAATTCATTTTTAATTGTTTTGTGCAGTTGAAAGAACTTTCTGTTGGAATTTAATGGAAGAGCACTGAATGAACAAAACAGATGCAGGATTTAATCTCTCTTCCCCTTTTCTCTCTCAAGACAGGTCTCATTGCTATCCCAGTCTTGCTTTGAACTCAAGGTAATTCTTCTGCCTTTGTTTCCTAAATGTTGGGATTACAGGCATAGGCAACAATGCCTGGCTAAGAAGGACATGGATTTTGCTTGGAGAGAGAGTCTTGCTGTGCCTGGTTGACCTGATACTCTGTAGCATGGGTTGGACTTGAACTTGTGGCAATGACCCTTTCTCAGCTTCTCAAGTGCTAGAATATAAGTATGCTCTACTATGTCCTGCGTTGGTCTCTTTGTTGTATAAATCTATCTTAAAACAATATTAAGATGAATATGAATGTGAGATGGCTCATTGGGAAAAAGTAATTGCCACAAAAACCTAACAGTTTGAGTTCAATTCCCAGACCTCTCATTAAAGTTGAAGAAGAGAATCAACCCCACAAATTTGTCCTCTGACCTCCATATGTGCACCATGGCATGTGAATTCCTCACCACCCACATTACACATATGAATATACACAGCAATAATAAATAAACTTAAGACAAATAAAAACCAATATTGGTATATGTATTTGTGTTTTGGTGGTTTGGTAATTTCATAAGGTACACTCTTCATACTATGACTGGTTGGTTATATTGTAGGTGTTATATTAAACTAGGCTTTTTTCTGCAATCCTCTCTCCAATTGTTTCTTACTGGCACATAGAAGATGTATTATTTAAGTCACAATTAATTCTGCAACCAGTTATTCCATTCATTCTTTATTAGATTCCTCAGGTCTTATTGGTCCACACTTATTCATTTTATTTCATTATCTTGTGCAGTAAGGCTTACAATTACGGCGTTTGTCTCTTTCCTGCCCTCAAGAACTTTATCATTACCACGAGGGAACTTTAGGATATTTTGTTCATTGCCTGGTTATTGTGCCTAATAGTACCTGAACAAAATAATACATTTTTATGGAAAAAGAAGTATAGCAATGAATGCTAATTATCTAATTCCAGTCTCATGTGGCTCCTATCACTCAAAAACATCAATCTAATTATCTGCTGATCTATCTTTCTGCCTATCTGTTCCCCAAAGAATACATGGGATTGAAGACCCCATGTAAAGGTGGGAAGCCCTCTCCTCTTCTGCCTTAAGATCTGTTCTGGTAACTACATTTTCCCAGGGTCTCCCTTGCCTCTCTGGGGCTATGGCTCATTAGAGCCTCCTGCTCAACCCAGTGCCAGGTGTTTTCCCACCTCTCCTTCCTAATTCCTTCATGAAAGCCTCTGGAGGAAAAATTATTTCAATGTTCCATCTGTCCACTTTTAGGACTCAGCTGCTACAGTCAGCAGCCGCAGCCACAGCCACAGTCACAGCCGCAGCCGCAGCCGCAGCCGCAGCCACACCACAGCCACAGCCACACCACAGCCACAGCCACAGCCACAGCCCTGCCTTTACTAGTCTGCTTTGTCATATTGGAAGCAAGTATGATGCCTCATCTCACTCCTTCCTTCCAGTTGTGTGCATGCACGAGGTGTGTGTGTGTGTGTGTGTGTGAGAGAGAGAGTTGAGTATATGTGCATGTATGTATACATTTTCACACATATGTAGGTGTGTATGTGTGTGCAGGTAAGTATGCATATGTGTGCATATGCTTGTGGAAGCCAGAGGTGGACATTGAGTATCTTCAATTGTTCTCCACCTTGTAAATTGAGACAGGGTCTGTCAACAAAATCCAGAGCTCATCAATTTGGCACACTTGCTCTGGGAATTCCTTGTCCTTGTCTCCTTGTCTCTGTGTTAGGACTACGACTGGCCCTCCTTCCCAAGTGGCACTATGTGGGTCCTGTGGTTCAAACTCCAATCCTCATGTCTGCATCACAGGTGAGTTTCTTCTGCAGAGCTATCTTCCCAGCCCCATCCAAGTCTTAAAATTAAATATTTTGTTACCAATAACCAGAAACTTTTAAAATCTCTTAGTTGATTACATTTTCATCAGAATGTAAAACACAATTTTACTTAACTTGAGGGGGCCTTGAATGTATCAGTAGTAACTTAAGAATGAACAGAACTCCAGCTGAGTCAGGATCATGGATAGCATAGTACTCCCACAGGTTGACTTCCACCTCCACCTCTCTTGCTTTGACCTCTGAGAGAAGATTTAGCATAGTCATCCCCAGAACAGTTCAAGTCCTCTCTTCCATGTAGAATCAATTGACTTTCAAATGCTGACTGTAAAGGAAGTTCTTTCCTTTAAAATGAGCTCTTTGGTCCCTCTAGCCACATTTCAAGAGTTGAATCTTTACACATAGCAAACACTACTGTACTGGGGGACATAGTGTAAGACATTTCTATTCTCACAGAAAGACACATTGCAGAAATACTTATATAATAGAATTAGCTCTGCAGCTACAGATGTAGCTCAGTGGTAGAACTACTTACATGTACAAGGCCTAGGGTTCAATCTACAGCAGTAAAAGAATGAAAAGGTATAGGCTGTCCATTGAAGCATCATGGATCATAACTAAAGGACTGAGGGCAGTGTGATTTCTCGTCTAAAAGGGTGTCAATGATATATTTATGTAATAATGTAATCATTTATCAAGGACAATGCAGCTGGCTATGTTGCCACATCTTAAAATTCCAACACTCTGAAGCAGGAAAATCCTAAGTTCAGAGCCATTCTGGGCTACACAATGAGATTCTGTTAAAAAAAAGTTATATAGTTCTGTGTGTATTAACATGTAATAAATGAGTTATGGAAATGTTGTATATCATTCTGTGACCCTTTTAAGTAAAATATTTTGAGTTTTATAGTATACATGTTATATAATTTTGTATTTGTTTATCTTGTATATTACATATTTTTAGTGCACATGTTTTAGGACAAAGTCTAAAAGTTCTTGGGAACAGATGTAAGGTGTCTTAGTCAGGGTTTCTATTCCTGAACAAACATCATGACCAAGAAACAAGGTGGGGAGGAAAGGGTTTATTGAGCTTACACTTCCACGTTGCAGTTCATCACTAAAGGAAGTCAGGACTGGAACTCAAGCAGGGTTGGAAGCAGGAGCTGATGCAGAGGCCATGGAAGGATGTTTCTTACTGGCTTGCTTCCCCTGGCTTGCTCAGCCTACTCTCTTATAGAACGCAAGGGCACCAGCCCAAAGGTGGTACCACCCAGAAGGGGCCCTCCCTACTTGATCACTAATTGAGAAAATGCCCCGCAGCTGGATCTCATGGAGGCACTTCCCCAAATGAAGCCCCTTTCTCTGTGATAACTCCAGCCTGTGTCAAGTTGACACACAAAACTAGCCAGTACATAAGGTATGGTGATTTGCATAGGAAACACTAATTTCTTTACAAAAATTGAGTCAGATTTTTTAATCTAAATTTTGTGGAATATAAAGATATGGAAAATGACACTGACTAATAAAATAAACATAATGTGTCTAGCACGTAGAATTAATGAGTGTTAGCCTTTGAAACTTTCCTCATAATTTCTGGGTGTGGCCCACAGAATCTCACCTGAGCCATCTGTGACTATGGGTTTGGAGGTGTCACCAGAGCCTAGTGGGCACAGTAGCTGCTTGAATCCTTTCAATGAATCCCAGTCTAGCACTGTTTTAATAGAATTAATAGAGTAAGCACAAAGAATTGGTATATCATTGGCCAAAACATTGTTCTACAGCAGTATCTTTGTTTCCATTAGTTAGTGTAGTTAGATGTGTCAATATTTTCTTTTAAGGTTTGTGCTCTTAAGACATCATGGAGGAGGGAGTGGGAAGGTCTGGTGGGGTGGGGTGGGGTAGTGGGGGTACATCCTCTTGAAGACAGGGGATGTGAGGAGAAGGTATGGAATATGGAACAGTCAGAGGGCAGACTGGGAGGGGGATAAAGACTGGATTGTCAAAAAAAAGATTAAAGAATAATAGTAAAAAAATCAAGATCATGGAGGAATGTGAAGTGGGAACATTTGGGTTTATACACCTTTTTAAGACAAGGTTGTAGGAATATGCACATGGCTATCCTCAGATGAAGATTCCTCAATGGATGCCCTATTGTCCTTCTACTGACAACAACTGGGATGTGTAACACACACACACACACACAAGAGAGAGAGAGAGAGAGAGAGAGAGAGAGAGAGAGAGAGAGAGAGAGAGACGGAGACGGAGAGGGAGAGGGAGAGGGAGAGGGAGAGGGAGAGGGAGAGGGAGAGGGAGAGGGAGAGGGAGAGGGAGAGGGAGAGGGAGAGGGAGAGGGAGAGGGAGAGAATGCATCCATAAATATAACTGCATCTAACAGAACAGTGTATCTGTAACTTTATAATGAAAAAATCAATCTGTCCTTATTTACTGTTCTTCCATCACTATGCATCAGAGGCCCCGTCTCTTCTGCTGCCAGCCTTCCTTTAGCTTAAAGACTATCTTGTGTACACCATCATGAGGATGTAAACATGTGTGGGGTATTGCTGATAACTTTAAGATTCTCTCTAGTATTAACTAACAACTAGGGTTTGGGCTAGGGACTGTGCGTCAGAGATAGAGGGTTTGCCTAGGACGTACAACCCTCTATATTTGACCCTCAGCACCACAAAAATAAATAAAGGAATAAATAACAAATTTATCAAAGCAAAATTTGACCTGAAAAGCTGAGGTTTATACTAAGTTGATAAAATGGGAGGAAGTATAAAAAGAATAATAGTCTCCTCTCATGTTTGTTTTTTGGCCACAGAGTAGGAGAGGTTTTACAGTGTTTAAGGGCAGAACTTGTTTCTGCTGTTTTGTAGGAGACATATGCACTGTCATAGCCCTCAGGACAGGATGGTGTACTTGCCTCTCAGGTCCTGCTGGAGGGCACATCTGCCTCCATATGGGAGGTGATGGGCAGGGACTGGTGATCATGTACACTGCATTTTCTCTTTGGTGATTGTAAGATTCAGACATCGCAATTCTTCCATTTTCAATGTTTCTAACCCACTTTTGTCTTTAGGAAAAGGTTTTTTTTTTTTTTAAACCAAATTAGGCAAATTTATTATCAATCATCCAGTACTTTTTACTCTGACATGTCATATTTTAATATGTTTATATTTTCTGGCACCTCATCTACAACCAAAAGGCCAACAAGAAACATGTCACTATTGCACATTGACTATGCCATATGAAAATATATCAAACTAGACTTTTTGACACTGTATATAAATGATTTGTTCCTGGGAACAAATACTCTAAAATACTTTGTGACAATGCTCTAAAACAAGATAATTTTCTACGTTTTACTATTGGTATACCATTAAAGAAAAAACTTTCATTATTATAAGCCCTCTTGTGGTCCAAGCAATATGGATTTTGTGGACATTTATCTCTTTACAAGATTGTTGGCTCTGGTTTGAAGTTTTTGAGGCAAGGTCTCACTGCATTGTCCAGGTTGGCTGCAAACTTCTGGCGATGCTCCTGATCTGACCTTCCCAGTGGTGCTGGGACAACAGGCACACATCGCCATGTCCAGGAATAAAGAAATGCTCTGTATGTCTGCTGCTTGTGCCACTTGCCGGTGGTAGCAGTATCTTCCACAACATTGTGCCATGAGTTTACACAAAAATCGGTTGAATATATTTATATTAGGTACTTTAATCAGGTTAATATTTGAACCTTACTTTAAGAAAAAGGATGCAGTCGGGCGGTGGTGGAGCATACCTTTAATCCCAGCACTTGGGAGGCAGAGGCAGGCAGATTTCTGAGTTCGAGGCCAGCCTGGTCTACAGAGTGAGTTCCAGGACAGCCAGGGCTACACAGAGAAACCCTGTCTTGAAAAACCAAAAAAAAAAAAAAAAAAAAAAAAAAAAAAAAAAAAAAAAAAAAAAAAAAGTTGCATATAACATTAGGCCAAGGAATTTCTTATTGAAAACAAATATCTATTGAGAATGAAGAAGACAACACAAATTACACATTTGTAAAAGCTGAGAACAACCATGACAGAACTGCCGGGAAATCCCACAGTCAGACACAGACCTTTAATTCTTTTCTTCATACATTATTCTGCTTGTTCATTGTTTCCTCAGATGATTATGAGGATCCATTTTGAGAGAGACGCAGAGCAGCCTTTCTTTAGTATGACTATCTAAAGGTATTTATTAATTATAGTTCATAATTCTGATATTACAAAACTTTTGCCAGCCTTTTCTATAAAGTTACACTTTGCCGCTTCTTACTTAGGTTATGTCCTTTCTATGTGTAATTGAGTGTAGGGGACTGAGTCTGCTTTGTGGCTAGGCTGGCCTTGAACTCACTGAGTTGCCAGGCTGTCACAACTTTTGGTGCCACTCTCATGGGCACTCAGGTTCTGGGATTACAGTGCAAGCTGCCAGAGGCTCAAAACTCAAGTTTCCAATAATAAATTATTCTTTTAAAAATCATACAAAAACATTTAATAGGGACACAAGAAAGTTAAAAGAAATTTTTTTAAACTTAAGTGTGTTAGTGTTTCACCTGAATGTGTGCATGTGCATTGTGGGTATGCCCTGTGCTGAGGCCAGAGGATTCCTTAGAACTGGAGTTATAGAAGGTTATGAGCCACCATGTGGGTCTTGGGAACAAGTGCTCTTAACCACACCTCACCACTTGAAATAATTCTTAATGCTTTTATGCAGTTATCTCTTATAAAGACATTTTTTTTAATACTGACTGCACTGGTTTACTGATGTGTACCTTAACTGCAGGAACATTGTTCCATGTTTTACATCTTGGTAGTAATTGTATATGCCAGGTAAGAAGAGCTGTTACTTCACTAAGTTGAGGTCTTGAATATAGGGAAAATTTTAAGGATGTCTTAGTTGTAACTTATTTGTGATAGCATGTACTTTGTAATAGCATGAACTCTGTGATTGTGTGTATTCTGTGATAGTATGAACTTTGTGATAGTGTGTACTTTGAGATAGTGTATACTTTGTGATAGCATGTACTGTGTGATAGGGTAAACTGTGATAGTGTATATTTTGTTTGTGATTGCATGTATGTTTGCTTGCAATAGCATCTATTTCAGATAGTACATACTTTGTAATAGCATGTACTATGTGATAGCATGAACTACATTTGTCATAATGGGTATTTTTGTGTTCCAACTTGTATCCTAGAAATACAGAACACCAATGGATTGTATTGCATGAAGTCTGAGGATTAGAGGATGTTCATGTCGTCTGGCAGGAACTCAGATGCTTTGTCAGATGCTCTGGTGCAGGGAGCAGTCTGTAAAGAATCCCAGGAGAGGCCAGCTCAGTTCCTTGGGCACCTAGAAACACTCCCAGTGTTTCTGTCAGGCAAGCGCTGCTGTTTGTATGCACTCCACACTTAAGCATCTGCTCTCTGCTCTTCCACTCGAGCCGTCAAACATCACCTGGGAATCCAGGAGCAGGAAATGGTCAAAGAGCAGCCTCTACCTCTGAAAGCATCTAATTCTGATGCTCCTGGTGCGAGGGAAAAGGCTACACATCTAGTAAGAATTTATAGTCTGTGCAGTTATGCAGTATAGATTATGAATCTGTAAAAAATAAAAATGAATTGAAAATTTTTCTTCTTGGGAGTGACCAAAAAGTAGACAAACTCATTGTAATTTCAAGCAGGGATGTGGAAGAATGGGTCAGAAGGCAGCCTGAAGGCTGGTACCTTTTGTTCTCCTTCTACTGAACAGGGCTCATTCAGTACCAATCACGTGCTGCTGGTGTTTGTTTGGAGAGCGTTACATCTCACTGTGCTGGCATGTGTCACTCATGTTTGCTTTAGAGGTGCATGTTAAGAAACCCTTTCCCCTTTTCATTTTACATGCTTTCCTGTACTTTCTCAAAAAGTCTACGTTTGCCTTTACATGTACATGTTAAAGGACGAAGAAGTTATTTTAACAATTTGAGGTAATAAGTGCATTTTATATGCATCCCAGTTGTCCCAGATTGAGCTATTCTATTGGCTACTGGTTCCTACACTGATTCGCCATGCCACCGAAGCAATGCTACATTTTACTACCTGTGTGAACCTGTTTCTGTGTTTTTATTGGGCCCTTTAGGTAACAGCAAGCAGTCTTCATGCCTTAAATTTCTTCTTGTAATCGTAACAGAAGTTCCTAAAATATTACTTACTACATATGAAATTATTTATCACAACTCAGGATGTAACTGCCCGCAGTTACATCAAATGGGTTATCTGGAAGGGAAGCTGGGGATGTACGGGAAGGCGGCAAAAAGAGATGGAGACCAAGACAGCATTGTTGTTCACGGTCTCAAAGTTTAATGGAGAACTTCTGCCAGGTGGCGTGGCACCACAATAAGGCTCTCTACAACACAACATCTGTAATTATATATTGTTAGGAACATCAGGTGGCTCCAGAAAGACCACACCAGGCCAAACAATTCCATATGAGGTTTATTGAGAGAAGAAAGAGAAAAGTGGTGGTGGAAAGAGAAGGGGTAGGAAAGAGAGAGAGAGAGAAAGAGAGAGAGAGAGAGAGAGAGAGAGAGAGAGAGAGAGCAGAGGGGCCTTCCTCTTAAATATGGATGGTGACTTGGTCACAGGTGGGAGGTGAATGTATTATATTGGGTCATGGATGTCATTATCCTGAAACTCTAGTACCAACACCTATGGCTATTCTCATAGTGACTAAGAGTGGCATGACCTGAACTGCCCTCTTATGTCGGGCAGCTATCATATATACAACTTGAATTTTCAGGGGCTTGTTTCCCTGGATTACTCTTAGTTTAGGTAAAAGGAGTACCAACGTGCAAACTCCTGACCAGCTGTCGGGTAGGCGATGACATACCTAAGTGCCACAAAGAATTGACGTGTTCTGGACTGGAGGGCATTGTGGCAGATATGATATATCAAGGGTTATGGTTCTATTGTGGTCTAGGGAGCTTAGAGTTTCTACAGAAAGTGTCCTGGAGCCGGGCGGTGGTGGCGCATGCCTGTAATCCCAGCACTCTGGGAGGCAGAGGCAGGCGGATTTCTGAGTTCGAGGCCAGCCTGATCTACCGAGTGAGTTCTAGGACAGCCAGGGCTATACAGAGAATCCCTGTCTCGAAAAAAATCAAATCCAAAAAAAAAAAAAAAAAAAAAAAAAAAAAGAAAAAAAAAGAAAAAAAGAAAAAAAGAAAGTGTCCTGGAGGTCTTAAAACAGTTTGCCATGCCAAAGAGAGGGACAGAGGTAAGGTATGGAGTCATGGCAACATCAGAGTCGGGGCAGCTGACAAAAGGTGGGGTAAAGTTACTTGGCAGTATCACTGGAGAGGCTATAAGTGGCAATTGTGAGTTAATTCTAGGGGGTACGCATAGCCAACAATCTTTAAAGTAACCAGGCCTGGTGACATTAAGGAATTGGTACGCTGAGGTCAAGGTCTGAAGCAAAAGGCGAAATGACAAGTTAGTGCCATTTATGAGGGATGATGTCAAAGAGGTAAGGATTACTTCTTTTGTTTGATTATCTCACCTATTTTTCCAATGTCTAGGGGTTGGGCAATTGAGACATATTTTCTCTGGATATGGATAGTACTTACTGGGGATCCGGGCTGTTGGTAGAGCTTACCAACAACTCTAGTCTCCCACCTGGAATCCCATGGATCTTGTATGTGGAAGAAAAGTGTCTTGCAGTGTTGATAGAAGAATGATTGGTTCGTGATCCCAGCATATGTATCTCATAAGACCAATATGCGCAGCCCCCATATTCATCTGGCCATTTTCTATAATAATCTTTTGTCTGGTCAAAGAGAAAGCAAATATACAGATCATAATATTTAGATAGGAAACAGATACAGGGATGATAGCGATTTGGATCGGTTCCTCGCATCAGGCTATGGAGCAGTTTCTGGACCTTATTTGGAAAGACTGTTATCTGTGGGGATTTCTTGAACCTTGAATTTCCAGATGTAAGGGCTGCCTTGGATGGAAACGAACAGCAGGAGGGAGATGAGAAACCCATGACTAATCCAGTGAGGTCGAGCTTAGCTGCTGGAGTGGAGTCTCATTTTCTGGGATTGGGGACAAGGTGGGTGGTCTCAGCGTCCTCTGGACCTTAACAGAGCACAGTCCTGTTAGGGTTGATGTATATGATGAAGAGTCATTTTTAGGTGGCGAAATGAAAGGTTTGAGGACCCAATGAGAGAGTCCCTGAGTTTAGCAGCTGTAGGGGGTCATAAGAATTACCTTAAAAGGGCCCTGCCATTTGGGAGAGTGGGGCGAGGGCTGCTGATCTGGAGGGAATAGAGGAGTTTGTTCTCCAACGTTGACAGGCAGTAGACAGTCTGTGGCCGCAGTAGATGGTGGTCAGCAAAGTTCCATAGGAGAGAACAGAGGTGGCACAGTGCAGCAGTCACACACAATAGAGCCATCTAAACCATACATAATAGCTCTGGCAAAGGTATCACAGGTCAAAAATCAACAGCAAGAAGATGTCTAGAAATGCAAAACTCCTAGGAAAGAAAGCTTTACTAACTCAGCTTCTTTCCTGACCAACTCTAAGGCTATTGGTATCCAGGTCTATCAACCCCCACATGCTTCCTATTTTCTTTGGAGTCTGAAAGATTAAGAAAGGTAAGAAAGTAAAAATCTTACTGAAGGTCACATCGAAGATAAATGCTATAAGAAATGAATATAAAAATGAAAAACTTGTAAAGATGAGGCTATACTCAGTTGGTAGACTGCTGTCAAGGACATAAGAAGCTCTGGATTCAATCTGCAAGCACCAAATAAGTAGGAGATAGCATGACAATGCCTAAAATTCCAGCATCAGCACACTGACAACAGCGAGGTGCAGAAGTTCAAGGTCTTCCTTGGTTACACAGCAGATTTGAGGACAGCCTGAGCTACATATGACCCAGTCTCAGAGGAGAGCGAGGGAGAGAGAGGGAGAGAATTACAAAGAATAGTCATACAGAGTTCAAGTCATATCAGTACCCTATTGTTTAAGGCACTATTCACAATAACTAAGACATTGTGGCAACCCAATTATTCATCAATAAATGAACAGAGACAGTATTGATTATGCATGTAATGGGATATCAAAAAGAAGGAAATCCTGAATTTGTAATCAGTGGATAAGCCTGGCGTTTATGTTGGGTGAAATAAGACAGAGACAGACTCTCATATGGGGAAACTAAAAAAAGCAAAATGTATAGAAAACCCACAAAAGTTGTTAGCAGAGGTGGGGGAGGGGCTTGTCAAAGGATATAAATCTTACTTGCTGTTTTTCTTGGCTGTGAGTTCATGGTCCATCTCTCTTTGATTGTGCAGGATAAATCTAGGTTAGCTTACAGCAGGAGCAGTAGGGTAAACCCTAGAGAGAGTACTGCATCCTGTAATTAGCTAAAACAGATTTTAGATGTTCTGACAAAGAGGTAAAAATATGAGATAACAGATGTTAGCCTACCATAATCATTTCACTGTAGAAAAGAGCCTAATATATATGCTAAGAATAAGAAACTATATAATTCACATGTATATCCTGCATATGTGCATTCTGGTATGCATCTGGTTAGTTTTACAATAATCATACTGCTTGTGAACTTGATTGATTTTGGAACATTTAAGAAGCTCCTCTACATTCAAGAGATTCTAATTAAATATTGAGAAGTGTTTGATTAAGTTTGAAATCAACACTTAAATGTTTGGGAAAATTTAATCTGTAGTGAATAAATCTTATTTATTAGTTGTGTACATGTTGAGTAATAATATTCAGAAGGATGTTATTAATATTTATAAATAATAATGTTACTCTTTAGGAGTAGCAATTTTTTGACATACATTAGTCTCGCTGCCATGACCTGCACAGCTTTAAGACTGAGCTAATTGGGTGATGGGGAACGAAGAGAAGACAGGCACAGGTACAGAAGAGCTGGGATCTGGGGTCATGTGGTCTGATGGAGAGGAACCAGCATACTCACAATGTGTATACCTCTAGTGTACCAGCTGAGACAGGAGGTGGTTTAGCTCAATACAGCAGGGGTTCTCTGTAAGGGAGCTGTTTCAGTTTGTAGTCATCCAGGAGGAAGCCTTGGCTAACGTTTTTGTATACTGTGAACATCCACACTCTGACCTAGGGAAAGCCTTTCATTCTCATGGGTCTGAGACACTGGGGTCCCTGATAGGGCCATATAAAATGAATTATATATTCTAGCTATCCCATACAAAAGACACACAGTCCTGGTATTTTATTTACAAGCTGTAAACCTAAATTGAGTAAGCTCTGGAGCTATTCTACCTCCTATCTCAGCCATATGTCCCTTGTTACTTGCTGTTTCTCCTGGCCATGAGCTCATGTTCCATCTCCTCTTATGGAGGCCTTCTCCTCTCTCCATGTCCCTTCTTCCTCTTCTGGTCTCTCCTCAAACCCCTCGCTGGATTCTCAAGTCCCATCTTTCTCTCCCTATTGCCCAGGCTCTAGCCTTTTATTAACCAATTAACTTTAAATTGGTGAGCGGGGTTTACCTAGCATCACTTGGTACACATGAGGTGCTCCCTCATGGCAGCAACCAGATTTGGGGGCCGGATTAGCACTTGAATACACAGCAGCACTAGACCAACCCCCAACAGGGTCAAGCTCATGTCAACAATATACACACACCGAGGACTTCATCTGCTCTATACATCTCACAATGGCAACAAGCTATGCATTTTCCTTAGTTGTTTTAATAAAAGAATGGCATGATACTTTGGGTCCTCAATTTTGCCATATGAGTTTTAGCATTAGTTTGATAATTTCTGTAACATATTCTGTATGTTATTTTCATTGAAATTGCACTAAATATGTTAATATGGAATACCTTTCCCTCTTTATTCTGCTTCTATGTCAAAAGGACATACACAGTATTCTGCTTCTATGTCAAAAGGAAATACTTCTAACATCTGTCAGTTAGAATGATATCTTCTTGCATTTGGGGAATCTGATAAGAAATCCAGGGTCAATTATATCACACAGATATTAGAGCCATGTAAGGAATATGACTTTTACATGCTTCTCCCATTCTGTGAATCACATTTTTCATTCTTTCATATTGTCTATTTTCTTTCTGAGTAAGGGTTTCCTATAGACCAGGCTAACTTTGAACTCCCTATGCAAAGATGATTTTGACTCTGCCCACGGAATGCTGGGAGTGGTATGCACCACTGTTATCTAGTCCAGTTGTTGAAGTGCTAGGATACTCCCCAGGGTTCTTATTAGCATGTGGTTACGACTGTTGACTTATGATTCTGCTAGGCTCCTCCCAGGGACCTAGCAATAGATTATGTCATCATCTGCTCCACTGCTAGACATAGGACTGGCAGAGTATAAGAGGACTGTTACCCTTGTTTTCTCCCTCTCTCTACCCTTCTCTCTCCCTTGCATTCTATGTCCCCATTATGTTCCTGGCCAGCCTCTTGCCTTCTCTTTCTGTCCTGTCTCTGCTTTCACTGCCCTCATGGCTCTGTCTGCCTCTATCCCTTCTCCAGGTTCTCACTCTCTTCTCTTCCCCAAAATAATATACCAAATATACCAGGTCTGTCAAATGACATTATTTCTCTGGGAGATACCTTGGCTCAGGTGCACTAGATACCCCCTTACTGCCACAATATAGCACTGTATTTTATAACAAGGACTCCACTGTTGAAATACAGTGGTATCTATACCCCAACTGAAATTTCAAAACCAAGTCTTATTATGTAGTCCAGTCTGGCCTGGAACTCAAGACCTTCCTGACTCTTCTTGCCAGGTACATTTGTGCAATGTCATGCCCAGTCCTGTTTGACTCTTTAAAGCATATCAACTCTTACCTCTCAGACTCTTTCTACAGCCATTGTGTGCTATGGAAACCTGATGGAAAGCTTTTGTGAGTCCCAACACACTAGCAACCTCAGTCAATTACAAGGGTAGCCTTGCCTCCATATCATGCTATTCTTCTCCAGTCTTTCCCTTCACATGGTAAGACAGCCATTGTTCAATTTGTTTGCAATTTTCAGTGCTCAGTGCCTTTCATGGAAAGAATACCTCAGCATTTCTCTCAACAAGCCTGAGTTCTACTCTGGCAAGCTAGACTCTGGCTACTCTCAAAATCAAGAAGTTGAGACTGAGGGAGCTAGACAGCTCAGGAAATAGGAGTTCTTGTACAAGCATGAAGACCTTGAGTTCAAATCCCAAGAATATATTTTAAAAGCATGGCTATGAAGCCTGTAACCTTAGAACAATGAAAGGGCAGGGCAGGAGGATCCATGGAACTTGCTGTCCACTGGCTAGCACCAGATTCAGCAAGAAATCGTGTCTAAAAAGATACTAGATACCACTTTTGATGTCCTCCTCAGTGCATAGGTCATACTCATACATATGAAGACTCGCGGCCCAGGCTACAGTTCAGGTGGTAGAGTGCTTGCCTAGTATACATGAGGTTCACTCCCAGTTCTTGGTAGGTAGAGATAGGATGATCAAAAGTTCAAGGTCATCATAGCATAGAAAATTCAAGACCATGTGACCCTGTCTCAAAAACAAACAGGGCCAGCAAAATGGTCTGGTGACTAAAGGCACTTGTAGCCATGCTTTACAACCTGACTTCAGTCCTTGAAACCCACATGACAAGAGAGAATCAACTCCTGAAAGTTGTCTTCTGACCTTCACATGCAATGTGGGGCAGACAAACACACAATACATAAACAAATACAATTTTATTTAGTTATGTTTTTACTTATCCACTTCATATCCTGCTCACTGCCCCCTCCTGGTCACCCTTTTCCCACAATCCTTACCCCTATGCCCTCTCTCCTCCTCCTCCTCCTCTGAGCAGGTGAGGGATCCCCCCCCCCCCCCCACAGGTATCCCTCAATCTTGACACATCAAGTCTTTATGAAACTAGGCACATCCTCTCCTACTGAGGCCAGACAAGGAAGCCCAGCTAGAAGAACACATCCCAAGTACAGGCAACAGCTTTTAGGGTGTCCCCTTCCCCAACTCCAGTTGTTTGAGACTCACAAGAAGACCAAGCTTCACATCTGCTACACATGTGCTGGGAGGCTTAGGTCCAGCCCAGGTATGTTCTTTGGTTGGTAGCTCAGTCTATGAGAGCCCCAAGGGTTTAGGTTAGTTGACTCTGCTGGTCTTCCTGTGGAGTATCTATCCCCTTAGAGGCTGTGATCCTTCCTCATGTTCTTCCACAAGAGTCTCTAAGCTCCATCCATTGTTTGGCTGTGGTCTCTGCATCTGTCTGAGCCAGCTGCTGGGTGGAGCTTCTCATTGGACAGCCATGCTAGACTCTTGCCTGCAAGCACAACAGAGTATCATTAACAGTGTCAGGCATTAGTACTTGTCAATGGGATGGGTCTCAAGTTGGGCCAGTTATTGGTTGGCCATTCCTTCAGTTTCTGCTCTTAAATAAATCAATAAATAACAAACAAATAAATATAATTTGAAAATAAAGAAATTAAACCCTTGAACTTCTGTATAGCTTTAGTGTCACACTGTCACCTTGATAGACTGCTGGCTCTCTACCAGCAGGTCCAGGCGAGAGGAGAGAACCAGGTCCAGCTAAGTCTCTCTGGGGCTGAAGTGGGATGGTGAGTGCTGCAGCTCAGAGCTCCTGCCTCTGGAGAATAACCACCTGGAGCCGGGAGTCTGTCAAAGAAGGAATTCATTTTATTGTATCAGTCTTTTGTTTATATAGGATTGAGGGAGGAAGCAGGGTTTTTTGGTGAGATGAGATGATGTAGGGGGCAGGGAAGGGTGACAGAGGGTATGGGTGACTGACAGAGCCAACAAAGTTATTCTATTTCAGCAGTAGCTAGGCAAAGGCAGGCTTAAGTAGGGCATGCTGAGTCACCCCAGTACGGAAGTGACCGAGACAGGTCTCTAAACTCGATCAAAGGCTCAGGTTCCCTCATTAGGCCTCACCATCTAGCCAAAAAAGACCCAACAATAGACAGGGTGCTAGATTAAAACATAAGCTTATCCTAGGTTTGAATATAACTATCATAATAGATGATGATGATATCTACCTTTTGTTAATTGCCAGAATTGTGTTTATTTCTCTCCTAAGTGTATTACGCATTTGTCTCAAAAGATTCTATAAAAATGCTATTATTTTCCTCGCTTCATAGGCCAGGCTCAGAGAGTTACTAAACAGAAGCACTCTCTGGTAAGAACAATACCCTGTGCCTATTTGGAACAGTTCTCAGAGTTCCTAGGGAGATCACCTCAGAACTGTTTAGATGGCGATAGGAGGGTCATGCTCATTCTGACTCTCTTGTGGCTGCAGTGCAGATTGAAACCAGCAGCCCTGACAACTGGAAGATGGCGGGAAGAGCTGCAAAGCACCACAGCAGCCCTGAGTGTGGAGGTTTGAACGAATCTGCCCATAGGCTCCTAGGGAATGACTCTACTAAGAGGAGTGTGTCATTGGCTTTGCTCAAATGCTCAAGCTAAGCCCAGTGTCACTCTTTTCCTTCTGCCTGCTGATCCAGATGTAGAACTCTCAGCTACCTCTCCATGTCTGCCTGCGTGCCACAATGCTGACAATGGAGTAACCATCTGAACTGTAAGCAAGCCATGTAAGTGCTTTCCTTTATAAGAGTTGCTGTGGTCAGGGTGTCCCTTCAGAGCAGTAGAATCTTGACTAAGATAATGAGTTCACAACAACTATAGTTACTGCACAGGACCCACACCATTCTGTCACTGCATATCACCAGTCATGGACAGGAGCAGGATCATGGGGTCCTACCCAACCCATACTACAGAACTATTATTTATTAATGTAGTCTGGGAAGGGGTATGTGACAGGATTTTCCCTGTCCAATTACATTAAAATATTAGTGCTGCAGGAGGCCTGTGACTGGACAGGGAAAAGGGAGGTGGAGCTAAGAGTCGCAGAGACAAGAGAAGTCTCAGGAGAAAGGAGGAGAGCCAAGATGAAGATGGACAGACGGAAATAAGAGCCAGATCCAGTGTGGTTTTAACAGCCACAGGTAGTTATGATATCATAAAGAATAGAATATTTTGGGATAATTTGTCTAATCTAGGTGGGTAGCTTTTATCATTATCAATTGGTTCTGAAACTATTGCATTTGCATCTTATGAATTGAGAATTTATTGATACCTAAATCTGACATGTTAATTATAAGCTTCTAGAGTTTTGTTTCTACAAGGTAAGTGGGAATTGTGGCAGCTGATCACTGGGTGGACGTCTTTTAGTGGGGCTGGTGTGGCAGCGAAAGGAACTCGGGAGTTTTTGCCCAGCTGGAGAGACAGCAGAACCCAGCCAGGGCCTAGAATTGCTGGAGGTAACGCGTGAACCCTGTGGGTCTTTTCTAATATTTCCCACAACAGGGGTATTCTTCAGTTGAGTGCCCACTCCTGAGCTCATTAGACTCTAAGAAATATCTCTAAACCCTGACCATTCAGATGACCCTGGGTCACAAAACAAACCTAACAGACATGAATGTGGGAAAAATATTCGTAGAGGTGAGTAAAAAGGGTGGTAGGGAAATGCGGGGGGGGGGGGGGGGTGAGCCTGAGACTCTCAGTATGCGTTTTGTATATGTGCAAAATTGTTTGAAAAACAAGCTTAATTTTTAAAAAGAGAAAAGGAAAAAATTCTAGCTATTCTAGCACTCTTAAAAGTGGATACAGGAGGATCATCCTCAGCAACATAGCCTGGACAATGTGAGACATTTTCTTAAAAATTTTAAACCAAAACCAAAGCAATCAAAAAGGCAACAACTATCCTCAGGTAATCCCACTGTCCAGAAAGAAACATCTGTGGTTTGTTAAACCTCTTCCTCACATGTGCACACAAAAGCAAGCTTATGTGTATATTCATGCAGATGTATGTGGGTTTTTTGGTTTGGTTTTTGTTTTTTGTTTTCCTGGCAATTCAAACAAACCAACTGCATTTTAATGCTATGAATGTTCGCTATGTTTTGCTCTATGGATTCTATAAAATGCTGTCATCTGCTAGGCAACGTCTGCAGGTATGTGAAAGTCAGAGAGAATAAACACAGAGGCAGAACATTCACATCCATGTAGAAAGAAGCTGGTTGGATTATTGTACTTTCAGTTTACAGTATGAAAAGAGTGCCTCGCGTGAAAACAGCTCTCCCCTGAGGGGTCCGAGGTGGAACTTCAGCCAAGTTCACCCATTTGCTCTGGAACCCCTCTTGAGAGACATAAATCTGGCTTGTGTTAGAGTTGGGTAATTTTCTCAAATTACCACCTGGGTATCAGTTGCCACTTAATGGGTGGTCTTCTTTTCCTTTCTAACAGTGAGCGTTGATCCACAATGTCTAGCAATTCCTTCTGTTCAGTAATCAGTCTATTCTAAGGCAAACAAAGGAGCAGAGCACCTTAGTATTGAACCTGCTGTAACATTTAAGGACCTCCACATTGTGGCACTACCAGTTCTGTGAAGCTGGCCTGTTCTTAAGTCTTGGAGGGATAATCACAATTCTGTGCAACTTCTGAATTACCTGCTGGGAAACAATCACTGATTGAGCTTGGCATTTATTATTACCAGTAGATGTGACTCTAACTACACAGGAAAGAGAAGCAACGACACACACTTGTCTAGTATGTTATTTTGCTTAATTTAAACAATGTCCAACCTACAGGTCCTGGGCTGAATTCAGACAAGAATAAGTATGAATGGGCACAACATAAAACATTCAACCTACGACAGTTATGACTGGGAACCCACACAAAGTCACAAACATACTTAGAACTGTCAGATTCTGTCTTTCCTTTAGTGATATTATAGTTTCATTGCTGGAAAGACCTTTGGCTTCAAACTTTGTTCTCTTTTCTTTATTGCTTGGTCAATGTGATGTTTAATCTCAGTGGCCAATCTAATGAGATCTGGATCTACCCAGGAGATGGACATCTGGGTGTGCCAGCAGGAGATTATCTTGGCAGGCTAACTGAAGTGGAAAGAACCGCCTACTGTGGATGGCACTGTTGCCTGGGTTTTGATCCTAGTCTGTGGAAAAGGTAGAAGCTGAGCACAACCACTGATCTCTCTGCTCCACACTATGGATGCAGATGCAGTGTGAGAAGTTGCCTCAAGCTCCTACTGCTGCGATCTCCGCCATAATGGAGTGAAACCTCAACCGCTGAGCCAAAATAAATCCCTTTTCTCTTAAGACAACTTGGTTTGACTGTTTTCTCTTAGCAACAGGAAAAAATAACACAGTTACTTTGACAATGAAAGTTTCCAACCTAGTTGTGCTGGATGCTTGTTGTTTTCCAGTAGTTTAATTCTATTACATTAGCATACTTGCTGGCTTCCAGTTTCCTTCTAAAATTCTACTCTGAATCAGGACATATCCATTCTCCCATCTTTTATTCAGTGCTTTTATTTATTTTTATCAATGTGTTGATATTTTTATTGTGAAACCATATTATTTTATACAATGTCTTAGTGTGTGTGTGTGTGTGTGTGTGAGAGAGAGAGAGAGAGAGAGAGAAAGAGAGAGAGAGAGACTGTATATTGCTAATACATCAAACTGCAACTGACTTGTCTTACAACTGACATAACTCCTTGTTAAAAATTAATAAGAAGAGTCTTTGCCAGCTACTTTGGATTCTCCGACTGTTTAGACATTATCTTATTATCTCTATATAATCAAATATTATTTCTAGCTTTACAGTATTTACTTCCCTTATCTCAAAGGTAAGAGAACAGTGCACCACAGCCATACATTACAGTCAGGAGTGTGAGCATCAGTGCTGATGAGCCACCTGTTCCTGATGGGGCCACATGCTTAGTGACCTAAGAGGGTCATTATTACCACTTACAGGTGACCTCCAGAAACCATCAGAGGAGAACCTGTAAAGTGAGAAATACTAATGGCATGTCAAGACAACAGCCAGAAAACTCCAGTTGATGATTACAGACTGCTCATTACTACTGACCTGCTTGCTGGTGACCTTTGTGACCAGGGGAACACGAAGTAGACACTGTCAATGTGGAAAGTATATGAGAGCTGAACAGTGTAGATAAAATGAAGGATTTTTAGGGATAGCAACATAGATCAAAGCAAATAACATACAAGATAAGAAAAAAATCAAATCTCAAATCTCAATCCCTAGAGAACTGATACAGGCAAAAAATTCACATAAATATTAACTTGGGGGAAAATGACAGAAGGTCAGTGTCCCTAGACTATGACTTCACAGGTTTGTGTTTTTTCTCTCTTATTTTATAATTTTGAGGCCTAAGTGTTGTATGTTCTTTTTACATGTGTGTCTGTGGTGTCTTTATGTAGGTATGTGCAGTTGTGTAGGTAAGTGCACATGTATGTTGAGGCCAGCGGCTGATGCTGGATGTCTTCTTCAACTGCTGTCTACCAGTTCTGCAGCAGTGTCTCTCACTGAACCTGGAGTTTTCCATACATTATATGCATCCTTGGGATCACATTTGTACAGCACATCCTCTACAGACTGAGCCATTTCCCTCAAGTTATACCTTTCTTTAAACCATATAAGAGTGTTAGTATAATCTTTCCATATTAAGTCAATACTTTTAATTTAATTTTGTTTTGAAGATTTAATTATACTTAATATAAATTCTGGCTGTGCACTTAACTAAAAACTCCACACATTAGGAAATGACACCTCCTTATTGTATTATATAGTAATTAAATAATTTAAAACCAAAAAATCATTGAAGGAAAATACTATCATTACCATTTTTCATGAGGAAAGAATGTTTTAAAAGACCAGGCATGGTGGCACACACCTACAGTCCCAGGACTTGCATGTTAAGAGACAGAATTGTTACCAGTTTGCAGCCATCCTGGGCTACATACAGAGTTCTAAGCCATCCAGAGCTACAGAGCATGAAACCACATATTAAAAAATAAAAACGTGGGGAGCATTTTACAACTAAAATTTAAGCATGACACAGACCCAAAATTCAGTTTACAAAACTGAATAGATTTTTTAAAACCAATCTAACTGTTCTAATATCTCCTGATGATAACTGCAGTATGATCTGAAGATTAATGTGAGGCTGTCATACCGTGAAGATCTTAACAGTGTTGCGCTGCTGTGTGGGACTGGTACCTTCCCATGAGGATGCTCTGTTACAAGACCATCAGTCTTATACAAGCATCAGAGAACAACACCTGGTGAGTGGCACAGATGTCAATCCAGCCTGTGAATATCATGAGGCCAAGCAGATGTGAAAAACTTACACATACGCCACTAAAGAAATTAATATAAAACAAGTTCCCTGGAGTAACAAGAGGCAATATCCGCAGGCTGGAAATGGATATAATATGTCTCTTATCATCAGATCAAAGGAAGACAGAGTTACTTAATTTCTCAGATTACTAATTCAAAGAACTTTAAATCCATGCAGCTAGGATGAGAGACCTAACAGCCAAGGGTGGGAAGAAAAGAGTCTAAGAAAACACACACAGAGCACTCAGGGGCTGTGTTTTCTTACCACAGATCAATTATCTTGCTAAGTTGCCGTTCTCTTTGAAGAAGAAAAACATTTCCCGAACCACAATCAGAGAAAATTCCCTGACTCTAGTGAGCACTATAGTGATTGCTAGAGTTGGTGTTATGAAAAAGTACACCCTGGAAAGATAAGAGTCCCACATCTTAACACACACAGGTCAGGTACCAAGAGACAAGTGGGAAGTAGTAGAAACAAAACACACTTCAATAATTATGGAGTTTCAAAAAAGCTTAAAAGGTTTTAAAAATTTTATCACACATTTGCAAGGAAGATTAGATGCAGGTGGGTAAAGGTCAAACAGTAAAACAGAATGAAATTCTAGTTCTTCAGAATATCTGGCAAGGATTTCAAGCACCATGATTGAATTGCAGAGCCGGACATCGTGACATGAGCATGTAAGTTAGCAAATAAGAGATGGAGGCAGGATTGCTATGAATTTTAGGTCAGCCTAGTCTACCTAGTGAGATAGATAGATGGATGCATAGATAAAGTAATTAAACAAATTTAGGCCAGCCTAGTTCACCTAGCGAGATGATAGATAGAGATAGATAGATAGATAGATAGATAGATAGATAGATAGATAAATAAAAAGGTATTTAAATGAATTCCAAGTCTGTAATCATTCGCACATACCTGTAATCATGATAAAAAGAGAGTGCTCTCCTTTAGAGAAGAATCTGGTGAATGAATAAAAATGGACTGGGAGAATTAGAAAATTACCATTTTATAACCATAAATTCCCAACTGTCTTATGTGAGGATCATGAACTGATTCTGTTAACTAGGTAATCATTGACTGGGGAACATGTAATTCATATTGTTTAAATATATCATTCCACAATTAGACCATTTTTCAAAGAAGGTACTTCATTTAAAAAGGATCTAGTGAGCCTTGCCTTAATTACATCATTGAATTTAGCACTGAGACTGAGACAACATGACATTGTATCATGTGACTCCTAACCAGGCATAAAAGCACAGCATCAGTCTTTTAAATTTTGTTTTGCTTTTTAGACAAAGTCTCACACAGGCCAGGTCGCCCTTGAAGTCATTAAGTACAGATGATGACCTTGAACTTCAGATCTTCTTGCTTCTACCTCCCAAATACGGAGATTATGTTGCAAGGCAAGCCTATCAGAGACCACCACATAGGCACTGATAAAGCAGAAAAGTTAAGTTTTAAAATTTTATAAAAACTGCATGGTATTGGTACAGAGACAGACAGGTTGATCAATGGAATAGAATTGAAGACCCAGAAATAAAACCACACACTTACGCATACTTGATCTTTGACAAAGAAGCCAAAAAATATACAATGGGAAAAAGTAAGCATCTTCAATAAGTGGTGCTGGTCTAACTGGCTGTCTGTCTGTAGAAAAATGAAACAGACTCCTATTTGTCACCTTGTACAAAGCTCAAGTCCAAGTGGATCAAGGACCTCAACATAAAAACAGATACACTGAATCTAATAGAAAAGCAAGTGGGAAAGAGCCTTGAACTCATTGGTACAGGGGGAAATTTCCTGAATGAAACTCCAGTGGCTCATGAGCTAAGATCAAGAATTGATAAATAGAACCTCATGAAACTGGAAAGTTTCTATAAGGCAAAGGGCACAGTCAATAGGACAAACCAGCAACCTACATATTGGGAAAAAATCTTCACTAACCCCACATCTGTTAGACAGCTAATATCTAAAATATATAAAGAACTTAAGAAGTTAACTACCAAAAAACCAAACAATCCAATCAAAAAAAAAATGGGGTATAGAACTAAACAGAGAATTCACAACAGAGGAATCTCGAATGGCTGAGAAGCATCTAAAGAAATGTTCAAAGTCCTTAGTGATCAGAAAAATGCAAATCAAAACAATCCTGAGATAAGTGGACCTTACACCAATCAGAATGGCTAAGATCAAAACCTCAGGTGGCAACACATGTTGGCGAGGATGTGGAGAAAGAGTAACACTCTTTCATTGTTGGTGGGATTGCAAACTGGCACAACCACTCTGAAAATCAATCTGGAGGTTCCTTAGAAAATTGGAGATAGATCTAATTGAAGACCCAGCAATATCACTCTTGGGAATATACCCAAAAGATGCCCCACCATGCCACAGGGGCACATGTTCCACTATGTTCATAGCGGCCTTATTTGTGACAGCCAGAAGCTGGAAAAAACCCAGAAGTCCCATGACAGAAGAATGGATACAGAAAATGTGGTTTATTTACACAGTGGAATACTACTCAGCTATTAAGAATGAGGACATCCTGAGCTTTGCAGGCAAATGGATGGAACTAGAAAATATTCTGAGTGAGGTAACTCTGGTCCAAAAGGACATGCATGGTATGTATTCACTAATAAGCAGATATTAGCCAAAAACAAAAATGAGTACAGAGTACCCAAGATACGGTCCACAGAACTCATGTCAACAAGCTGAAGTATCCAAGTAAGGATGCCTCAGTCCCACTAGAGAAGGAGAAGAAAGCAATCACAAGGGGGAGTGAGGGAGGTACATGGGGGGAATGGGACAGGAGTGGGGATTGGGGGGAGGGGAACATGATCTGGTATTGGGTGGGTGAAAAGGACTGAAGCCCTGAGGGCCAGCAGAAAGAATGGAAACAGGCTACCTTGGGAGGTAAGGAGGTTGGGGGGACCCTCCATAATGTACCAGAGACCTGGGAGGTGAGAGACTCTCAGGACTCAAAGGGAGGGACCTTAGATGAAATGCCCTACAGTGGGGAGAGGGAACTTGTAGAGCCCACCTCCAGCAGAAAGATAAGGCATCGAGTGAGGGAGGGGGTTGCTATCTCACAGGCAAAACTCTGACCCATAATTGTTCCTGTCTGAAAGAACTGCAGGGATGGGAGTGGAGAGGAGCCTGAGGAAAAGAAGGTGCAGTGACAGGCCCCAAGTGGAGACCAGCTCAAGGGGAGACCCCAAGGCCTAACACTATTACTGAGGCTATAGAGTGTTCACAAAAAGGGATCTATCATTACTGCCCTATGAAAGACAAAACAAGCAGCTGAGTCAGATGCTGATATTTGCATCCAACCATAGTTCCAGGATGGAACCCTCTAACATGGTATCAGTTGTGCTAATGCCTGGGTTCTATTACAATTACACGTATGCACCATCACACCTAGCTCCATAGGATCAACTCAGTGTTCTGGACAGGAAGACTTAAAACAAATTAAATGAAGCCTTAGACTTGTTCTCAGATCTCAAGAAACCCAGAGGATAAAGGCAAAGTATGATGACACCATCAGGAAATAGCCCAGGAAAATGTGGACCTTCCACACACAGCAAAAGCAGGCAGGCTTTCCACAGATTGAAATAGTCTACAGAGGCATGGAATCCAAAGTCAATATGCTATTTATATTGATCTTGTATCTAGACAAATAAACAACAAACAAAAACAGAAAAAAACATGTAGTTTTCCATGACAGCTGGGAAACTTTAATATGGATTAGGCATTAGTTGATCATTGTTAGTGTTTGCTTTTTGTTTGTGGTATGAAAATGATGCTGAATTTTACATAAGAGGATGTTTTTATCTGGGGGGATTTGAGAATATGCATGTATATATAGTTTATCATAACTGTAACTTAACTTTCAAACAGGTCAGCAAATATTGACATTTATGTATGTATGTATGTATGTATGTATGTATGTATGTATGTCAAGACTGTCCAAAATCAAGAGACAGAAGTAGAAACAGAGACAAAACAATAATAGCCAAAGCTAACAATTCTAAGTCTGAGTGAAGGGTATATGATAACTGTTCTAGTCTTTATATTTTTGTGGATGCATGAAGGTTTTTAAAATGAGTAAGGACAAATGTAAACAAATTTGTCAATCAGAGATGTAGTCAAGCTAGAAATGACAGCAATATAGTAGACTTGGCTTTACGATGCTGGAACAGGCCTTGAAAGGAAGAAGACTAAAACAGATCCAAAAGAAGCAACACTATAGACACACACCCGTCTCTATCTTCCACAAATGCCCACCCAACCATCCTTCCACATCGGCATATTTAAAGTTGCTTGTATGGAGCCCCATAAAGTAGAGGGATTCAGTATGAAGTCAGCAAGAACACAAGATAGGCAATTGAAGGGATTAGGGATGTAGCTCAGTTGGTAAAGACTACTTGCCTAGCATATATAAACCTGGTAGAGGCATGAGGATCAGAAATTCAAAGTCATCCTCAAAACAGCAAGTTTGAGGACCACTCGGCATACATGAGACTCTAATATCAACCAACCAACAAACAAATAAGCTGATTTAGTTGCAAACTAAAAGATGAAATTAAACAAGACTATTATTCTTTTTGCTTCCTAACTTCTAAATTGCTGACAGGAACATAGATACACACACATATATATACATATACAAAGGAGATCAGAAGATTTATTTATGGAAAAATATTTAACCAAGAAAAGCAAAAACAAATAAAAACCTCCATAAACAAAAATGAAAACCAAAAATAAAAGCAACAGTAAAAACCAAACCAAACCAAACCCCCTAAAACCAACCAACCAACCAACCAACCAACCAACCAAAGCTGAATGCTGGCTCTTTGGAAATCACAAATGAAATAGAATTTTTACCACTTTTCAATTCAATTCCATACCAATGGGAATGGCCAAGTACCTACTGTGTTCCTATGCACATATAGCTTTTAATCAGCACTGTATCATTTTATTTTCAAAAGCAACTGACAGAGGGATCATAGACATTTGATGAGAGCATCTAACAAGAATGACAAAGCAAAATTAAAGGATAACTTCACTGAGATTCTCTTAAATAGCTGATAGCCTCATCTCTGTCAGAAAATATAGTATAATCATAAAACTAGCTCAAGGAATATGTAGCCCTTTATAAAATGTTATCTTACTCAGTGTTCTGTTGCTATGAAGAGACATTATGACCATGGTAACTCTTAGAGAAGAAAGCATTTAACTGGGAGCATAGTTTCAGAAGCTTAGTACAACTATCATCATGGGAGAGAACACAGCTATATGTATGGTGCTGGAACAGAAGATAAGACCTATATCCTACTATAGTTTGAGAGAGAGACTGGGCTTGGCTCAGGCTTTTGGAACCTCAATGCTTTTCCCCTAGATATATCCTTCAACAAGATCACACCTCCTAATCCTTTTAATCTTTTCAAATAGTGCCACTTGCTGTTAAGTACTCAAACTACCACAAATGAAAATTTATTTCATTTCAGGACCAGAAGTATCCATATCCATATGCTCTCTTTTAGAAAGAAAAGTGTTTTAGAAAATATTATTAATATAAGTCTGAGAAAAAGAAAATGGAAAAATAAGCTTTCAATGAATTAGTTCAAAAATAATCCTTCATGAAATACATGATGACTCACTAAATGCACAGTACAGTAAATGAAAAGAGTTTCAAAGCAAGTAATATCATTAGCAAATGACAGTATACTGACAACAGAGACAACATACCATCACTTTCTCAGAGCAAGAAGAGATACATATAAACCATCAGCCAGAGTGACACCATCATTTGAGCTGCAGATGACATGTGCAAAGATTCAACAAAGTAAAATCCAAAGATCGCAGGTAGGATTTTGGGGGACGTGTTTTCTCTAGCCCAGAGATGCACATCAGTGTTCGAGACTTAAGATACCCATATTCAATAATGAATAGTGTTGGAAGTGGGTAGGGAGCTCGAGCACTCACTGATGCTCAGGTCCTGTTTTCTGCTCCAACAGTGCCATTTTCTTTCTCAACAGCAAAGCAGGGTCTCTTTGTTAACAGGCTGTTCAGCAAGCATTTCCCATCTCTCCTTCTTATGGTCCTCCTAAAATGACAGTAAATAAACTCTTATAAGCTTTTAATCCTCACACCCTTTTCTTAAGCTTTTGTCCTTTCAACATAACTGTCTGCAATGTTATTTCGCTTCTTGACTGTGTCTATTTTACATTTACTTCACAATCTACCTTAAAATGTAGAACCGTGTCTTTATTTATATTCTCTAACTATTCCACCTAACTACATTTTTAGAAAATATTATTACGGCCTTATTTTTTCCTTTTTATTGCCATTCCCCAACACACACATGAAAGAGTTGTTTTCTAATGTTTATCTACTTTCTGGAATAAATGTTTACATGTCTGCACATACATAATGCTGTATGTCATTTTTTTCACTTACACAAATTGCACTGATTCTGTTGTATCCCGCAATCCCCTTTGACATTCACTACTTTTCAAAAAATGTTCTCATTTCTCATTCCCCTGGCTCTCCCTCAGACCTCAAGTAGGAATGGCAAATATTCTGTTAGTCAGCTGCCTGGGCTACTGAGTAAAAACAAAGGAACTGTAATTATGGGCACTTTATTCAGGAAATCTTTCTGGTCTCCATGAAGAGGCTCACTTCAGTGGGTGCTATTTTATTTTTGCATCCCGTGCTATAGAATGATTCGGATGCCTGATGAGATAAAACTCAATTCTGAATGATGAGAACTTCACTTTCCACAGAAACAGCTTGAAAGAGTTTGCTTCGGTCGTAAAAACACCTTTCAGAAATTCACTGGAATTATGGTGTGTGCTTTGCTTATGAATCTGATGCTTCCCAGAGCTGCCCAAGAATAACAATTGCAGGTGTTTCTTTCTTGTTGCCTGAAGGAAATACAGATTTGTGGTTAAGCAGTTGTCTGCACTGGCTGCCAAATGTTATGCAAATATGAAGCCCTGGCTTTCATTCATTAATCCATCCTTCAATCAACATGTGACATACTGAACATCTACTAGATGCCAGGTTGGAGGAAGGATCTGAGAACAGTGGTGACTATAACAATCCTACTTGTAGTATGTGATTCTGGGGACAGCAAGCATGTAAACTAGGAATAGCAGCACATGATAAATGCTGCAACTGATGTGCAGTCAGGATCCCTTGGGGACACAGAGTGGAGAATTTAAACTAACATCTTGTGCAAGAGGAAGCTCTGAGGAAGAGATAATGCTAAGGTGGGTGTTGAATGATACTTAAAGAATTTGCAAAGTTAGCAACATCATGCTAGAGAAATATTTTGCATGAAGTCTGATGTTTAGGAAAGGTCACATATAACCTTTATATGTGAACATACATGGAAAATTTAGCTAAACAGACACACACAAACACATACATTCATATTTGTATAATGTATATGTATTTAAACTCAAATGAGATTTCAACGTTGGGTTTTGTGGGAGTTGAGTTATTATACAAAAGAGTAACATGTAAGGAAAAGAACGTTTATTTTTGGTTGAAATGTGTAGGACAATGGTTCTCATGGCAAACATTTCAAAAAGTCCATACATGTAATCCAAGCACTGGGTCTGAGTCAAGAGGATTTTCATGAGTTGGAAGCCATCCTGATCTACACAGGGCATTACAGACCAGCACTGCCTATAGTGTGTTCCTACCTCAAAACAATCAATCAAACAAACAAAAATATTTTAATGGCTTTTACATGTCCAAATAATAACAGTTAGAGTCTTCAGTCAATCTACATCAGATAATCTGTTAAATTCTTGATCTTGGCTGGCAAGATGGCACAGTGTGTAAAAAGGTGTTTGCTGCAAAGCCTAAAGACTTGGGTTCAATAACCAGAAGCCAAACAGTAGGAGAGAATGGACACCTGACACCTGAAAGATAGCCACTGACTTAAACACACATACTGTGATGTATGGCCCTGACAAACAAATAAATACATATATTATATATGATCTTCGTTCTTCTGAAGTTCATATTTGTTGTATCCATTGGTTATTTATCCAATAGAACTATGAATATTATTGACAATTAGTATACTGACAAAGACTTTCCTTGACCAAGGTTTATTCAGGGTGCACTGAACTCTCTTCTCAACAAGGAGTAAACCTTGGAGCCTAGCATTGCTGGGCTTGCATAATCCAATTTTAGCATCCCCACCTCCAAATCAGCAGAGTAGCCCTTGCCCTTGATATCTGACTTACCTTAATATTGGATCAAATTTCCGATCTGTTACCTCTGACCACCTTGGCCTACTTCAGCAAGAATTGAGTTTAGTGAGAATCCCTGAACCCTTGTGTCTAACTTGTTATATGTACATTTCTGTTCACTGACCCCTCCCTCATTCTGCTTGTTGTTATAAATTCCCAGCTGCTTTTTATTATCCTTGGAATTGGGCCCAGTTCTATCCTAATGTCTCTCTTTCCCTATTGCAGTGGTTCCTGAATCAAATCTGCTTAGACTCTGAATACTGCCTGGCTGTGCTTCATTTGACAGCATCACACAAGGCATCACCTGTTTTCTTTGAAAGACAGAAGTAGCATTTCATCACAAAGACCATTGCCTATGTTAGCTACCTTTTGACTGATAGATCTGGTTAATCTCTCTACTTACTAGTTTCCTCTTGTAGGCATATGAGTAAATATTATCAGTGGACAATCTCCACAGTCCATGAAACAAGACATTCATAATAATCATGTAATTGAAATTTAGAGAGTAAGAATTAGCCATCTGCTTTAATAAACTATGTATTAATAACCTGAACCAAGGCAGGAATACTGTGCATATTGATGTTTGAGATGAGGTGTCAGACCTTATCAGACTTTAAAAAGTAATTAATAAGCAGAATGGGCAAAGCCTAATATTAGAGGTCAGAAGAAAAAAATTGAGATAATATCCAAATTTTTGACCAGCCTTAGTAGCTAGATAACATTTCTTCCTTTTTCTTTTTTTTGGTTTTTGTTTTTTCGAGACAGGGTTTCTCTGTATAGCCCTGGCTGTCCTGGAGCTCACGCTGTAGACCAGGCTGGCCTCGAACTCAGAAATCCACCCTCCTCTGCCTCCCAGAGCGCTGGGATTACAGGCGTGCGCCACCACCGCCCCGGCTTCCTTTTTTTTTTTTTTTTTTTTTTTTTTTTAAAGATTTATTTATTATTATATGTTAAGTACACTAGAGCTGTCTTCAGACCCACCAGAAGAGGGCATCAGATCTCTTTACAGATGGTTGTAAGCCATCTGTGGGTGCTAGGATTTGAATTCAGGATCTTTGGAAGAACAGTCAGTGCTCTTACCTGCTGAGCCACCTCTCCAGCCCTGATAAGCACCTTTCTATGAACTCTAGGAACATACACTGCCTTACTGAGAACAGAAGTCCATGCTGAACCAGACTTCAGAAACAATGTTGAATGTTCCAAACTAACTTGAAAAACCAATTGAAGGCAGGTAAAATTCACACAGGTAAAGTATTTCCAGCTTAGAATTGAGACAGAGACAAAATTGCCCTCTACGTGTAAGGGGCAGATAAAGGTCTTTAATCCTTCTTACTTTTGTTTTTTTTGTTTTTTTTTTTTTTGTTTTTGGATTTGGTTTTTTCGGGACAGGGTTTCTCTGTATAGCCCTGGCTGTCCTGGAACTCACTTGGTAGACCAGGCTGGCCTCGAACTCAGAAAGCCGCCTGCCTCTGCCTCCCAGAGTACTGGGATTACAGGCGTGTGCCACCACCGCCCGGCAATCCTTCTTACTTTTAACATTTATTTGACCTTATAATTATTATTAATGTGTGTATGTATGAAGACACTGTGTATATGATGTGGATGTATGAGAGTGTGCTCACACCATAATGGGTGTGTGGAGGTCAAAGGACAACTTTGAGGAGTCCTGTTCTCCTTCCACCCTGGGTGTGGTGATCAACTTCAGGTGCTCAGGCTTGTGCAGCGGGAAGCACTCCAACCTGCACCATCTCACTGGCCTTGTCTTTTAATATTAATCTTTTTCTAGTTAATTGTATTTGTGGTTATTAATTGAAGTTCATAATTAATTCATATTTTCCTGGTTTTTCCTGTCCCAGGAACACATCTGGAACCATATTAAATTTTGTTGTCAAGTGTCCTTAGGATCTTAGTATATGCCTTTGCTGTTACTATCACACAATTGGTAAGTTTCAATTTTTTTTTTTTTTGCCACTTCCTCACTTCCTCCAGCAAGTCTGTTTTATACTGTTTCAACATAGTCTGTGCTCTACCCTGGGATCTGATCTCTTACTTGATTTTTTTAAAGTTAGCATACAGTAAGGCTCTCTCTGCTTCATTAAAGTCATAGCAGTCTAATAAATGCAGAGATCATGTACTTAACATTACAGTATCATATATAATAGTTTAATTACCCTAACACATCTCCTGTGGTTTTCTTTGTTCTTCTGCCCTGAATCTCTGGGATACAATTATTTGTTTGGTGTTTCTACAGCTTTTCTCTTTTGCAATGTCATCTAAGTGGAATAATGTAGTATATATAGCCTTTCCAATATGGCCGAAGCCATTTTCAAAAAGAGAAAGAGTACTCATATTTCTAACTTCAAACCTTACTACAAATCAATAGTTATGGTATTGACAACAGGATGAGTGGAATGGAACTATGATCTATAGAGGAATTTTAATCTAGCCACTTGACTGCTGAAGCTAGAGCACAGACAGACGCTCAGTACACACTTTTAACCCCAAAGGTTAGTTTGTAGAAGGAAGCAGCCATGCGTTCTTTCCCTGCTTTCAGTGTGCAGTGTAAAACATGAATTCTCAGCTTGTTGCCCGCTGTCTCCATCCTTATGGACTCTGATCTTTTGGAACTCTTAAGTCCAAATAAAATCTTTCTTTCATAAGTTGCCTTGGTCATAGTGTTTTATCATAGAAAAAGTATCTAATTATAGGGTGTTGGGAGTTGGTCTGGTGCTATGTATACAAATGCTAAATTCTAAACCCCAGGATCTGGTTGCTATGCAGATGAGTGCATGCTCACCCACAGCAGCCTTTATTGTGTAAACCTTGCTCTCCAAGTTAAAGATGATTGGTCAATAAAAGGGCTGGACAGCCAATACCTGGACAGAAGAGAAGTAGGCAGAATAGAGGTTCCTAGGCTTGGGCTCGGGGCTGAAACCATGCAGGAGGAAGGAAGAGGAGAGAAAACTGAGAGAGAAAGGAGGCAGAGAAAGAATATGGCACGACAAAGCAGGTCCACCCTAGACAGGACAAATATTGGCAAGTAACTTAGGGTGTGTGGCTGGGAGGTAGCTAGACTAACTTAGAAAATTAGTTTAAAGGTATCTGCCCAGTTATTGAGCTTTTAGTTTTGTTTGAATAAATCACTGGGTTTCTGTCTCAATTACTTGGGAATTAGCTGGGTTAGAGAAATATATGAAATATTAAATATTCAACAGTAGGGTCTCATATGTAGCTGTGGCTAGCCTAGAAGTCACTATGTAGCCCAGGTCTATGTAGAACTCATAAGTTATCAGCCTGTTTCTACAACTCAAGTGCTAGGTTGTAAGGTGTGAACTACCACACCCAGATCTAATTCTTCTCATAAAGGTTTTAAGGACAATCAATTGAAGAAAGAATTTGAATTTCAAAAGAAAGTGGTATGAAAGGCAGATAGCCACAAGGAAAAATGGAGTTGATTTTGCCTAACATCATTCACAACTTAAGAGAGATTCAAAAAGCTAAATTTGAGTTAATATAATAAACTCTTCAGGGAAAATATTTTGGGAAAAAAGGAATTGGATTTAGTATATCCAAAGCTACTACCAAGAAGGTAAAAGGGGGCAAGAAATGAAGCTCAATGTATAGTGTAACAGGTATACATGAAACCCTATGTTCAACATCTACACACACACACACACCACAGTTGGGCATGGTGGCACATTCCTGTAGTCTCAGAACTTTTGAAAGGTGGTGACAGCAGGAATCAAGGTCATCATTGGCTCCATATCAAGTTTGAGTCCAACCTAAGCTAAGTATAAAGAGCTAACGCATGTAATGGGAAAGAGCTGGTGAACTGGAGATAAAGGTCTAGGACCCAGAATGTACTAGTCCTTCTCTGGCCATGTGCAAACTACACCCGCATACCACACTAAAGCTCACAAAGGTTATATTTATATGAATACTCATATTAGACAACATTCACAATAGTCTAAAAGTACAAACAATCCATAAGTCCTTTAATGAAGAATGTGGTCTAACCAGACAAAGGACTATTATTGGCTATTAAGAGAGATTGGCCCTGAAGGCTGGTGTATGTGTGTATATATACATACATACATATGTATATATATGTGTGTATATATATATATCCATCCTACTTACTTAAGCTCATAAATTTCAAAATATCATAAAAATCTAAAGACAAAAACTATGAGGAAACCTCAGGAGCCTCACCACACCTTTTAGATACATCTATATTGCTTCCTGTGTTCTGTGAATTGTAATTTGTTTATTTTGAGCTTCTGAGCTAATATCCACTTATCAATGAATGCATACCATGTGCATTCTTTTGTGATAGGGTTACCTCGTTCAGGATGACACTTTCTAGTTTCATCCATTTGCCTAAGAATTTCATGATTTCATTGTTTTTAATGGCTGAATAGTACTCCATTCATGAAATTTTTTATTCTATTTTATATGTTATCTAAGACATTATATAAGATATGCTATATATATATGTATATGTATGTATGTATGTATTATATTTTTTGAGAGAAAATTTGCCTACATAGTCTCAGGTGGGATTACAAGTGTGTACTACTATAATAGTAAATATTTTTATTTTCAGTCTTTCTTATAGGCAGAGTTTTTCCTATCTTGTTCACTGCTGTACCCCAGTGTACAAAACTCACTGATATAGAATGGCATCAGTATTTACTAAATAATGTATTCTAGTATTTACCCTGAAATTCTTTACATAGAGTGATGTTTCAACATGCTGAGTCTCCAATTATTCACAAAATACAATTTATTTTTCTTCTGGCCAGTGCCCTTGCATTCTGTTCCTTCTGTCTGTATTGTTTAGTGGTGGTGGTAATGTCCTCAGTTCTGAAATATAAAGTGCCCTCTCTGTGCTTGTTATCTCTAGACACTGGAAATATGAAGTTCAATAAAACATTTTCTGCGGTAACCAGTTCCCACTACACACAGTCAAGACAGATAATTACAATGCAATAAGCTTCTGAGAAACTAAACAGTCTAATGGGCAAACGGAAAATGGTGCAGCCACTTTCAGAATTAGCATGGCAGCTCCTCAAACATACTCAGGTGCTGGCATCTTCAGGAATCCTAGATATTAGCCCAAAGGATAAGAATCTTTTTGTCTATATGAAAAATTAAACATCTGGAGCAGCTTTATCCTTTATAGCCCCAACTAGAAAAAATTCAGACATTCTTTGTGCTATGAACACATAAAGTATGGCTTAACCATGCAACAGAGTAGTATTTGGTATTTACAAGACATAAAGCACTTACAGGGCCTCATGGTTAAGCTTTAGAAATATAGGAAGCCAATGACAAAATCTCATATATTATATGGTACTATTTAAGTGAAATGTTCAGAATATGTAAATGTATGTATATGCGTGTTAATGGAAAAAGAAATTAAATTAACAAATTAATGGTTCTTCTGTACTAGAGGTATGTAAAAGATTTGGGGATAAATTTTGAGTTGGATTTGGTATTAGAAGTACATGTGTATGGATTCATTAAGATCCACAAATAATATTTCAATAAATCTGTTAAAATAGTTAAGTGACCAAATCTTGTGAAAAATAATAGATTTGCCACCTCTAAAGACCGGCCAAGACCATCCTCTGCTACCAATGTGTCTGGAGCCATGGTAACTTCATGTGTACTCTTTGGTTGATGGTTTTGTCCCTGGGAGCTCTGGGAGTACTGGGTGACTCATTTTGATATTCCTTGGGTCCTTTGTCTAGCTCCCCCATTGGGGACCCTGTGCTCAGTTCAATGGCTGGCTGAACGTGTCCCCCTCTGTACTTGTCATGCACTAGGAGAGCCTCCCAGGTAGTAGCTATATCCAGCTCTGGTCAGTCAGCACTTATGGGCATCCACAATAGTGTCTGGGTTTTGTAACTGTATATAGGATGCATCCCTGGGTAGGGTAGTCTCTGGATGGTCTTTCCCTAAGACTCTGCTCAACCTTTTGCCTTTGTATCTCCTTCTGTGGCTATTTTTCCCCCTTTCTACAAAGGACCCAAGGATCCATACTTTGTTCTTCCTCCTTCTTGGGTATCATTTGATATGTGAATTGTGTCAGGGAGGAGAGGCCCTTGGTCCTAGAAAGACTTGATGTCATAGTGTAGAGGAATACCAGGACAGGGAAGCAGGGGAGGGTTGATTGGGGAAGGGGAGATGGCTTATGGAATTTTCAGGGGAGGGGGAACCAGGAAAGGGAACAACATTTGAAATGTAAATAAAAAATATATCTAATAAAAGAAAAAAAAAGACCTGCCAAGATCTCATGCTACTTTCCCTCAGAGAAGCCTTGCTTCTTGCCACTGCCCCATTTGCCTAAGGGACTTTGCAACTGCTTATTTATAGCAGAAGTACCCACTGTTATGTTCTGGACCCTACCACCTGTGTCTTTCCTTGAGAGGAATGCTCCTCCTGTGCCTGTAACAAACACAACAGACTTCAGCAGCAAAGAATTAAAGAACAAAATGTGACAACATAATTGGATTAATATCAAGATAAAAGGAAGGGCTTTGTTTTGTTTTAGAATGGGAAAAGTTGTAAAAATTTCAAATAGTTACGTAGTAGAAAATCCAAGCATGGGGCATACGAATGATTACCTGTGGTAAAATACAAAGGTCTACTTGTAGGTTCCAAGCATGAAGAGGTCAAGGTAGCAGGACAGCAGGGGCCTGAGCTGTCATTCTACCTAAAGACCACTGGACTAAAGAGAAGCTCACCAATGTTTTCTAACATTGGCAACAGAGTTTGCAAAATAGACAACAAAAAGCTGGGAAAGATCTCAAGAAATGTGGAATGGAATAAAAATGGGAAGTGGATATGCAAATAGTAGAGACTGATGAAGGTACAGGGACTGAGACAATGAGGCTCTGGGCCGAACCCTGAACACCACATAAGATGAGGGTAATGGTGTGTGGCCTGTAATCCCAGTACTCAGGAGATGGAGGAAGGAAGATCAGAAGTTCAAAAGTATCATAAGCTTCTTATTCATTTTGATATCAGTCTATATAGACCCCATCTAAAATAATAAAAACATAAAAATAAAAACATCTAAAATTAGAAATTAAAAACTGCAAAATAAAAAGAAGGTATAGGCAATGGCTTCTTAGTATAGAAAATATTCTCTTGAGAGTGGCAGTGTAAACTAAACAAGCTGCCAAGTTAGTTTATCAGAGTTTCTATGTCACTGTCCAGAGTTCTTTTCAGGTTCTGCTGAACAGTTGTTGGTCTGCAGTATGTTTATAATTCCATTTAAAATGTCAAGAAATGTCCACCAATTTCTGCTGATATTTACCTTCTGTTGTATTGTGCCATCATAAACTTTGCATTGTAGCAACCAACATCAGAGTTTTCCTTGGTAATTTTATGGCACCACAACCACTGTTTTGAAACATCTTCCTCATAGTCAGGAAAGGTCAAAATAGCTCACAAAACCACATTAATAATGGTAGAAAGAAATACCACTCAGAAGCACAAAAACAGACCCATACAGTTTTTTGCAACCATGGGGACACAGAATAGCATACTATTACTTGCTGACCAGGGCATTACAGTTGTAAGATCAGTCACTAAAACTGTGGGTTTTCTGCATGCCTGAAAAGGGTTTTTCAGAGACCAAAATGGACAGACTCAGCAACATCAGCATTCTGATTCCTGAGCTCACATCATAGCTACTTGTCTTAGTTATTTTTCTCTTGCCGTGGCAAGACACCATGACCATAATAACTTATAGAAAACAGGCGTTTATTTGGGGCTTATAGTTTAATAGGGTCAGCCCATGACCACCAGGAAGGAGTTGGTAGCAGGCAGGCAGGCAGGCAGGCAGGCAGGCATGGCACTAGAGAAGTAGCTGAGAGTTTACATTCTTATCTAGAAGCACAAGGTTAACTGGGAATGGTATAAGCTTTTGAAACCTGAAAAGCCAAACCTTCCTAATTAAATAGTTCCACCAAGTGGGGACCAGGCATTCAAATATATGAGTCTATGGAGCCCAGTCTCATTCAAACTACCATATTCCACGCCCTGACCCCCATAGGCTTGTGGCCATATCATAATACAAAATGCAACGCACTTAGTCTGACTCCAACTGTCTCCCTACCTTTTGACAGTCTCTTCTTAGACTCAAGGCAATCTTTTAACTGTAATCCCCTGTAAACTCAAAATCAAAAAACAAATTACACACTTCCAACTTATAACAGCGCAGAAAGTAGGATTGGGGTTCAGTGATGAAATGCTGGACCAAAGCAAGACCCAAATCCAGTAGGGCAAGCTCTAAAACCTATAGCTCCATGTCTCATGCCAAAGGTCTTAGATGGACCCTCCCTTCCAACTTTACTGACCACAACACACTTCTTTCTCTTGGCTGGTTCCACTTTCTGATTGTGGTTATCTTTTTGGCAGACATTGCCCATCTCCAACTTCTTGGTGTTTCCAACACAATCTGGGCTTCATTTTCACAGCTTCATGAAATGGCCTCTGGGCCGCCATGAAGGGAACTCCTTAGAGCCTCAGCAGCTCTCAACAACCATAGTGGAAGATTCCACAACCTCTTTATACCTGTATCCTTCATGACTCTAAAGCCAGAACCATGCCCTATGCTGCCAAGTTCAGCTGCCTGCTTGGGATGGAGCCTGGCCACCTTCTTAAATTACATTTGCATAAACATTGATTTACTGTTTTTTTTTTTTTTTTTTTTTTTTTTTTAGGAGCAGAAAATCCTTCAGGCCTTTTCCTTTCATAAACTGCAGGATTTGCTTGGTGGGGTTCTGCCCTAAGGTAACTATCCCCTTTATTCCAATTCACATCAGACCTCTCCTTATCTCTTCTTAGCAAGCAGAGACTCCAACATTAAATTTCTTGGTGCTCAAATTGTACTTTTTGTATTCCCTTTGCCCTGCTAGCTTTTTTTCTCCCTTTGCCCTGCTAGCTTTTTTTCACTGTAGATCTATGTAAGAATGGTTACTAATAAGCAAGTAGCAGAGTTAATATTAGGTCATCTTGAAATCTACTATGCCAACTAAATTAATCCATTTTTTTCAATTTTGCCTTCAGAAAAATTTTAGGACAAGGGCAGAAAGCAGACACATTCTTTGCCAAAGTATCACCAGAATCGTCTCTAGCCTAGTTGCTAATATCGTTCCCCTCTGAAATCACTTGAGCTAGGCCTCTACATTCTTACTGTGCTCAGAATTATTGTCTTCTAAGCTCCTACTAGGATGGCCCGTAAGCTCCCACTAGAGCATTCAACAACTGTTTCCTAGTCCAAAGATACAGAAGCTACAGTCCTCTAGATCTGCATTGGCAGGCACGTCAGAGCAGTAGCTCCCTCCCTGGTACTAACTGTGCCTTAGCTACTTTTCTATTGTCATGTACAAGGCAATTTATAAGAAAAAAAATTTATCTGGGGCTTTCCATGACCATCATGGCAGGGAACATGACAGCACATAGGCATGGATGGCACTGGCACAGGAGCTGAGAACTTATATTCTTATCCATAGCATGAGGCAGAGAAGGAATAGGGTGAACTTTTGAAACTTGGAAGCTCACCCCCAGTGGCATGCCTTTCCAACAAGGCCATACCTCCTAATCCTTTTCAAATACTGTCACCAACTGGGAACCAAGAGTTCAAATATATGAGCCTATGGGGCCATTCTCATTCAAGTCATCACCCCACCACACTTCTGCCTGGTAATTCCCTACTCTGCTGGTTGATTATACATGAGAAACTCTCTCCCCCCCCCCTCCTTCCTTCCCTCCCTCCTCCCCACAATAGAATGAAAAGCACAAGAAAACATAATAAACTGACATTCTATAGAAAAATACTGAGAAATAACTATTATTAGAATAAACTGTGTTAGTTTAATAATAGTGTATTATCAAACTAATGTACTAGAAAGTGGCCTTAAAAACACTTGTTTTTAATCTTAGCCATTGCCAGTTTCTGATATAGCTGTCTCTGGAGAGGCTCTGCCAGAGTATGACAAATACTGATGCAGATGCTGGAAGTCAACCATTGGACGGAGCACGGGGATCCCAATGGAGGAGCTAGGGAAAGGACTGGAGGAGATGAAGGAGTTTACATGGCTCCAGCTGCATATGTATCAGAGGATGTCCCTATCTGGCATCAATGGGAGGAGAGGTCCTTGATCCTGTGAAGGCTCGAGGCCCCAGTGTAGGGGAATGGGAGGGAGGTGAGGTGGGAGTGGGTGGGTAGGTGGGTGGATGGGGAGTACTCTCATAGAAGCAGGGGGAGGGAGATTGGGATAGGGAGTTTGGGGGAGGGGTGACTTGGAACGGGGATAACATTTGAAATGTAAATATTAAATAAAAAACACTACTTGTTTACTCAGTGTTCTGTGAAGACTATCAGAACACCTGTGCTTCTATATCAATTCAATGCTTAGAATGCCCTGCTAGCATACAGAATAAAATTGCTACTTATCATTTAAGATATACTGCATTTACCAGACATGGTGGTTCATTCTTGTAATCTCACCATTTGGGAGGCCAAAGCAAGAGGACTGCTACCAGCTGGAGTCTAGTCTAAGCTACATATTGAGGATCCAAGTCCAATTCACAGAATGAAATCGTGTCTCAAAAAAATCAAAACAGTAACAAATATATGTAATTTCATTACTTCATATAAAGAGTACTCCAATTCATCCAAACAGAATTAGTTACAGCTTTGGCTATGTTCTCATTTATTTTGCTTATGTATCCTTTATAGCACCTGTGAATGTTCGTTCACTGCAGGACAAAATCCACTGTAAGTACTTTAAACAGAAGGAGATTTAACACTGTGTAAGGAAGGGGTCGAGGCTTGGCTTAATGGGGTGATTTTCACAACACTGTAGAACTGACCATCTCAGAACAAGAGCACACTCCACAGCTGTGATTTAGTTCAGAAAGTCAGGATAGGAAGGTTGGTCGCATTCAGCTGAAATGATCTCTTCACAAGCAGGACTGGGAAACGGGCCTAAGGCTGCAGCAGGGGAGTAACCACCATCTTTTAGGCTATGTCTGCCAATGGCAAGTGATCAGAAGCTGAGTGAACCCAATAAGTAGAACCTAATTTATACTCACATTCCTAGCTGAAACACAGTGTAGATTTCAATCTTAGTTTGAGATCTTTCAGCCTTTTGCAAATCACTAGGCTCCAGGAATGAAGGAAACAAATGCTGAGTGAGCCAGTCTAAGGTACTAACTATGGTGCCTTGTGGACTATAGTTTGATGTGTGCTTTTTCATTACAGGCTGGCAAAAGGGAGCAACAATATCTGATTTGTCTTGATCTCAAATGCTTAGACAGACACAGTACCAAAAGATATTTTTGGAATAAGCAGTTTCTTCACAAACTACAATGTGAGTTACTACTGAATTCAAAGGAAAATCTAGGGCATTATTGGCCTATTATTGGCTTGACACACTCCATGCTTCTTGAGAAGAATGTGCATAAACCTAAAAAAAAAAAAAAAAGCTAGATTATGGCCTTGGGTACGAGTGGAAATGATTTCTCTAACTCAGCTACTTTTCCAATGAGAGTTGTGCCAACATCCCACATTCTATTCTTGTTTGTGCCCAAACCCCAGAGCCACATATTTGGGGATTTTCCTAAATCCAATTTGATCACAGGAGTTCAAGAAAAAGGCAGACTATCCCTGTGGAGCACAGTTTCTGGATTCAAAAGAAAGGCTGCTGCTGCTAGGCAGAAGGCTGGTTGATGTAAACTGCCATCCCCCCCCCCCCATATCATTACTAAGTGGTTCTGAAAACTGTATTTACTAAAACCTTCTGTCTCCCATTTCCCTACACCAGGCTAGAATACACACCCTTCCTCTCATATCAGAGATCACTTATTACAAAGCCCTTGCCAACCAGAGTCTCCTTATACACTCTCTAAGAACCTAGTCCCTAGTCAGCCACAGGTTTGCCTCCACACTTCACCCTTGTAGCATTTCCTCTCTGAAATGGCCACTACTCCTTCCTATTTTGAGGGGAATCCAAATTTCTGTGTTTCATGAACTCTCTATTCTTCATAACTGGGTGCCTATCCAATGTCTTCTACAGAGTTCATCTGAGGAGTCTAGATCTTTAATATTCTCCCATCTGCTGTCCACTGTGTATTATGGCTTTCTTAAATACCTTGAATTTGTCACTTGGTTGTGCTTATACACCTAATTATTCTTTGCAGAAACTCATCTCACAGTTATTTTTGTCCCTATGTATGAATCCAGCAATTTATATTGGTTAAAAGTGCAATCCTGGGTAAGAGAGATGGTGATGACACAATTATAATTTTTCTTAGCATTTATATAACACACAATTGATGATTAAAGTAGCACAATTCTGGTCAGCTTCTAAGTATTTCATTCCTTCTCCAATCATTCTAGAAACTTTTATTTGAGGCAGTGTCTCATGGAGCCCTGGGTGACATTGAATCCCTTATATAGCTAAGGCTAATCTTTTTAAAATTATTTTTATACACTCCATATTTTACTTCCCACCCCACCAACCCTTCCCACCCTTGTCCACCTTCCAACTGTTCCACATGAGGATAATCTTAAATTTGATTCTCCTGCCTCTGAATTCTTTGATTATAGGTAGATATTAGGATTGTATGGCCACTATCATAGCCAGTTATTTTATGGAATGCTGTGTAGAACCTGGGCCTTTGTGCATGTTTCAATCCTCCACCCAGAGCATATCTCCTCAGCCATGACGAACTCTATTCTAATTATTATTTTCTTAGCACCTCCCTGGGTTAAATGTTGCTGGGATATATGGCAGGTACTTGACAAGTGTTTGCTTACTGGATATAAATCTAAGGCTCCATGAGACTTCAGATAGAATTTCTCAGTAATAAATCAGCAATAAATTTCTCAGTGCATGTATATATAAATTCGTAGTCTAGGTTGAAAGTTGGAAGTCATCAGCTATTGGTGCAAACTGAAGTAAGGATACTGGATGAGATCACTCAACAGTATTCTGCTTCTATGGGAAAAGCGACTTGTTTATTTGGCTGAGGTGATGAAGGATTCTAGAGGAAACGACAGTGTAGTCCTCAGTTAGGTTTGGCCACAGAACATAAGGAGATGACCACAAACATCATCAAATGCAGCCGTCTCGCTCTGTTTTCCTTGGATCAAGACAGCAATTTCTTGGAAAGTTTTATGATACCACCAGGGTAAAGGAGCTGACAGCAACATTCATCATTTATAGAAAAGCATGTTAATAATTCACTGTTTCAATTAACATTTACTGCTAATCAAGATTTCATGTCTGGAAGCCTCATACCCAGGCTCAGCAGGTCGGTTTAGAACCAATCTCCATCTGTCTGCCATGGAGCTACAAAGACACAAATGCCAGGCCTTCTTAAAGCTGGAGGGGGGACTTTCCAAAGCAGATGCTCCTGAGAGGCCACCACCCCATGAAGCTTGGAAAAACTCCTGCCTCCATATAGGGTGTGATGACTCCAAATTTTCACTTCAAACTCAGATTTTACCCTGAACCCCAGATTTATAAAGATGATTATTTAGGGGAACTCCTGTCTGATGTCTTATGGAACATCAGACTCATACCCACTCAACCATGCTTGTCATGTCCCAACATCATTTATTCCAGGTGGGCACAAGAAAATAATAACAGGCAGGAGAACAGAGTTCTGTTTGGCTGAGGATGTAAGCTCAGTTGGTGGGGCACTTGAAACATGCACAAAAACCCAGTTCCCAAAGGAAACAGCTGTATTCTTCCTATGAGAGATTAGACATTAGTGCTATTGGTTCTCTTACATGCTCTTTAGTAAGAGCTTCTATCTCTCTACCTCTCCCTTCATACAAGCTGGAAGGCATTCTATATTACCTAAAATACTTGCTCCTACATTTCATCATTTATAATCTGTTATTTACTAATAACCATTCCTCCTAAGAAAAACTACCAACTTTCCCCTAAATAGGAAAAGAGGAAGAAAGGATGGTTTCGACCATTTGATTGACCACTGTTGCTATTGTTCCAAAACTCATATAACCTTATTGGAAAGTATTTTAATTGTAACAGGCCTACTTCACTGGTTTGGAATAACATTAATACTTTATTACTTAGCATCAAATGATCAGAGACTCTGCTTTTTGGGCTTAAATAGCATTTATGTAAGTTTTCTGTGCCTGTCTGCCAATCTATAAAATGGGAAAAGTACAATAATTCAGAAGGCTGTTTCATTAAAGGATAAGCGTTTGTACACTGACTGCCTCCAGGGAACACAGAAGCACTAAAAACACTTCTGCATCACAGGTGAGATGGAATTCTTCCATATCCTTAAGAAGTATAGGCAATCACATCTTTGGCACCTTTCCAATTATCCATTTCAGTTTTTTCATTCATTTAACATTCGACAGATGATGGTTATATACCAGGTTTTCTTCTAGGAGCTGAGCATCCATTCAAAACCCAAAGCCCTATAGAAACTGCAGCTTCATCCTGGGGGAAAAAAACTTACAAGAATGTATTCACAGCTACAAAGTCCTTCGGTTATCCATTTTCTGTTACTACTCAAACACTTTAGACTAGATTATATACTGGTAGCTATCTTAGAGGGACCATAGACAGACAGTTAAATAAAAATAACAATGAAAACATTGGATGGTACAATAATTCTCCTTTATTTACTAAGGCTGTATTTCCAGGAGTCCAGCTAAAGCTTGTAAGTTTGAATATCCTAGACTCTAGAGCTATGGTTTTACCTACACATACATACATACATACATTCATACATACATACATACAAACAAACCCAAAATACACTTTCATCTTTCAATTATGCTCAGTAAAAGAGTAATTGAAGCAGCACTAAAGTATAAGTACAATAATATGCTATAATAAAATTGGCAAGATAACTCTCTTTAAGACTATTAAGAACAAAGCAAGGATCATTTTGAAAATGAGTATGCCTCCATTGTAGTTATGGTTGCTACTCTCTTTTGTGACACTAGGGATCAAACAAGGTACTTCTGACATATGATCTAGCATTCCAGGTTGGAACAGCACTGTGATACTGCAGTAGTTGGCCTGCTAACTGAGATGGCTCCTGAGTAACCAATAGGCAGGTGGCTTATACTGCCTGGATACACTGGGACATGGCATGTATCACATCCGGGGGGGGGGGGGCGGGGAACAGGTCAAGATGATATGGGATTTCATTACTCTTTCCCTCCAACTTTTTTACTAATAGTTTTTGGACCATAGTTAATTATGATTAATTGGAACAACAGAACATAAGACTATTTTGGTCAATGCTTTCCAGAAAAAGACAAAAATCTAACCTTTAAGAGGGTATTTTTGGGTCCTTAGAAACTGTTATAAAGATGCTCAAGTGTAGCCTTTCACAGTTAATGGCTTGTGGAAGGGTAGAGACGGGGAACAATTCAGTTTTAAGGGGCTGCCCAGTGGGCATGCTCTAAGGAGTATTTGGGGAATACACATTAGACTTGGTAAGTTTGGGGAGGGGTTGGGGGGTAGGGCTGCAAGGGTAGGAGGGCAGATCTGGGAGGAATGGGAAACAGGTGTGATCAGGGTGCATTGTGTGAAATTCCCAAACACTAAAAATATCATGTTGTCAGGGTGGGGTGGAGGGTGTCTCTCTGAGAATGCCCTGAAGAAACAAAATGCAGAAGAAATGTACCTCAGGCATAGGTACCACTAGTGTGGTCTCTCTCTCTCTCTCTCTCTCTCTCTCTCTCTCTCTCTTGGCTTTTTGGCTTTGGTTTTGTCAAGACAGGGTTTCTCTGTGTAGCCCTGGCTGTCCTGGAACTCACTCTGTAGACTAGGCTGGCCTCGAACTCAGAAATCCACCTGCCTCTGCCTCCCAGAGTGCTGGGATTACAGGCGTGTGCCACCACCGCCCGGCTAGTGTGGTATCTCTTATGTGGGACTGATCATCCTCGTTTCAGAAGTAGAAAGTATCTTTAAGGGAACAGGCAAGAAAGGGTAAGAGAACAGACTTGTGAGGCTTCTTAGGCTAGCCAGAAGTTTGATTATAAATGAAATTTTGAACCAGTAGAATAGCAAGATTGACTTACATTTTTAAAAGCTAACTCTGACTCACAAGAGTGAATTCTGTAGGAGCAGGATTGCACCAGGAGCTAGAAAAGTAATAAAGCAGAAAAACATCAATGGCCAACTAGCATAACCAAGGCAGAGGCTTGCAGAAGCAGATGGGTTCACTCAGAGATAGTAACAGAGTTGTCTCAGTTACTATTGCTATTTCTATGACAAACTGCCCTGGAAAGAGCACCTCTGGGAAGGGAGGGCGCATTTGGCTCACAGTGTAAGATACTGTATGTCTGAGCAGGGAGGTCAAGGAAGAAGGAGCTTAAGTAGCTGGTCATATTGTGCTCACAGAAGAGTGTTATTTTCTTGATTTCTAAGCGTTCTTGATTGTTCAGCTTGTTTTCTCATATATATTACATATATACCATATATTTGGAATATATCACACACATATACATATGTATATATATCACATATATACAATATATTCTCTTTCCCTTCCTACTTTCCTCTCTCCCTCTCTCCTTCCCTCCAGAATTTCACTGTGAGCCTAATATATATATATCAGGCTAGCCTTGTACTCATAGATGTCTTCCTGCTTCTGGCTCCCAAGTGCTGGAATTACAGGCATACATTACCATTCCCAGCTTCCAGTTACCTTTTAAAAATAACCAAGGCCCATCTACCTTCCTAATGATGGCACTGCCCATGGTGGCCTAGGCCCTCCTTTATCAGGTGGCAATCAATTACATATCCTCAAAGACACCACAGGCCACTCAGTGGCAATCTCCCCATCAAGACTCCTTTAGATAACCCTGAACTGTGTCACGTTGACAGTAGAAGCTAACTAGGAAAGGCTAACCTCATCAAGACAATTCCTCACAGATGTGTGACATATATAGACACCGTACTCTTACTATTTACAAACTCACTTTCAAGATAGGACAAAGCTCATTCTCACAGCAAGCTGCTATAACCACCTCTGTGTGAAGTGCACATACATATATACGTGCATACATATAGTGTTAATGCTTTTTTCTGCCTCTTCAGCTTCTGTTTGAAACTGCACATACTAATTGAAATGTTGCTTCAATGTTATTTTTAAAACCTGTGACCTTTATTAATAAAGTACTGAAATTTGGGAGTTTAAACAAATGACAAACCTAGATATTCCCTCACAGGCAGGTGTATAAACTGGCCTAATCTAAGTACATCACAGGTATATATGGAAGCTTGATTCCTAGGTGACTCTGGATCCTGTCAAGTTGACAATCAATTGGTGACAGGCAGAGTACATGAAAATTTAAAACAGATCTAAGGTATATTGCTGGAGCAATTTTGAAAATCCCAGACTTTCTTCCTGAAGTTAGTAACTGTGCCCAAGTGATCAAGGACATTAGAGGCTCACTAAGTTTGCATATCTGAAGAAGGAAAATCAGAACGCCTCTCTCCCATAGTCTTCTCTCTGAAGCCTACTTCGTTTGGTATGTCTCCCCTAGGGCCATGAGCTGGGGAGTGCTCACCTGCGTCTGTGGCAGGAGTCTCATGAAGTCTCCTCACTGCAATGGCAGTGTGTTAAAATCAGCTCACTAACATGGACAGAGCCTTTTTCCTCAAAGTTCCACCAGCCCTGGGCATATACACCAGGTGTACAGGCCATCCCAGCATATTCCCAGGACATCCTGAAGCTGAGTCTCCTACGCCATTCAAAGCCACAGGCCAGAACTACCCATGAAACTATTACACCTTACAGCCTTTGAGTCAGTTTCAGTTCTGGGCCTCATGAATGAATCAAGATGGACTCCAACAGATCACCTCATGTAAATAATTTGTCTTCTCCAAACATAGTACACCAAGCAGACAATGCCATGAGGGCAGACAGCTTTTGCTTACACAAGGAGAAAATGTCCTTTTCAGTCTAATCCCAGGGAAAGCTGGTCCCACTGATCATGCTTAATAAAACAATTTCAATATTTTATTCCAGTAATGAGAATCTTTTCAGTTGCTATCTCCACCAATAGAGAAGACAGCACAAAACCAAATTTTCTAATGTTCCTGAAAACCAAACTTAAGCCTATATAATCTTGAAGTTTTTAAAATAATGAGGTAAGTGGTAAGCCTTTAATCCCAGCAGTCCTGTAGCAGAAGTAGGTGAATCTGAGTTTGATGCCAGCCTGGTCTCCAGAGCAAGTTCTAGGACAGAGAGAGCTGCACAGAGGAATCCTGTCTCAAAAACAAACAAACAAACAAAAAATGTATGTGTATATTTACAAACTAAATATGAAGAAAGCAGGGGCAATACATGAACCAAGCAAACATGGAGACTGAGAAGCCTCTAGAAAGTTAGCTTGAAGGCTGGTGGGAAACATATCATTTTGAAGTGAGGTAAACTAACTTACAAATTAATTGGTCCAGGCAGCATCTATCCTGCAGAGACTTTTATAGACAGTGTGTCTCCTTCTGTAGAACAGGCCAGGCACAGAGAGCCAAATAAATGCTTCATAACACAATCATGGTGAGCCTTACTGCTCAACAGTGGACAAAGTCCAGAGTCAGGCTGGCACAAATCATTTTTCTCCTGTCACACTGTATTATCTAAAGTAAAAGTAATGTCCTTGTGTGCCACATTTGCATCTTAGGTTAAGTCAGTTTTTTGTTTTTGTTAATCATTTTTAAGCATTCTTTTCCATTTTCTCTTTAGGAGAGACTAAATTAAGTTCTGCCCCTGTTCTTCCTGACCAAGCATTGGACTGAGCCCAGGAAAACTGCAATAAGCACATGGGGGTGAGATTTGAGACTTCTGGAGCTGACGTGATGCTAAGGACAGCCTCTTATTTGGAAGGAATAAGGTACTGTACTGTGTGAAGACAAAGGACAGAGGGAGAGTAATGGATGACCTGAGAGAACTACAGGGGGTAAGGGGGAAGCTAACAGGAGAGGGAGAGGGGGTGGGAGGAGGCATCAGAAGACATGCCCACAGGAACATCATCTCTAGAGAGAATAGAGCAGTTTTCGTGGTGTTAACTGCACACTCTGCGGCTGTCCCTGCCGGACCATGCCCCTGTCCTCAGATGACCCCTCTCTTCCATTCATCATTTCATACCACAGCTCTGGGTGAGTCTTGCTGAGTGGTTAGTGCGAACTGTGCTGCCCTAGTCCCACAGAAGGGTTCTGGAGGAGACTTTTTTAAAGGTTTGAGCTAAAAATCAAAAGTGATTGCAGTAGTGACTGTGGTACTCCAGCAGCCTGTGCCCTCACAGATAAGCAGTGCTGGGAAAGGAGGGTCCTGCCATCCATCCACAGCATTACAGATCACAGGGTGAGAGAGAGGAGGGCAAGCAGTGCTCACTGACCTGACAGCTGAATGGTACACTCATCACCTTTGCTATTGTTTCTTGCTCAATGAAACAAGTGCATTATTAAACTCAGATTAAAGTTAATTTATATAAACTGAATGTATATTTTCTTTTTACTTCAGGTACTTGTTTGAAACATGGTCTCATATATCCCAGATTGGACTCAAACTGACTGTACTCCAATATGATCCTGAACTTCTAAAGCCTCCTTTGGCTATGGGATACATACTGACTCTCTCTCTCTCTCTCTCTCTCTCTCTCTCTCTCTCTCTCTCTCTCACTCACTCTCACACACACACACACACACACACACACGCACACGCACACGCACACCACTCATAAATATACCTATAACAGTCTCTCAGTCTCTCTCAGTCTCTCACTCTCTCTCCTCCCCCCTTTCTCCCTCCCTCCTCCCCACACCAAACACCTGGTATCAGACTGAAAGGCAAATAATAAATTAGGGGACAGATTATATTAACACAGTAAAACAATGTGTTTAGAATAAAAACTTGGATGAAAAATAATAGTTATTCTTAACATCTCATACTAGCAAAGCCTGAAACATGCTCAATGCTGGCAAAATTACAAGCATAATGCTTTCTGGACAGCAACCTAGGAATGGGTTCCCAGTGCTCTAAATATCTTCATAATCTCTGATCTATGCATTCAACTTTTGGAATACATTATAAGGAAATGATATAAATGAGGTCAAGGATTTGAACACAGTTATTCACTAAAGCACCATTTATGAGAGCAAGTCAGTATCTAATATTTGGAAAATGAGCAGGGAAATTAGAATAAGTCCACACAGTGGAACAAAATGTTACTATGAAAATTACAGACACTAGAAATTTTCAATGGGGGCTTGAGAGAAAGCTCAGTAGTTAAAAGTGCACACTGCTCTTGCAAAGGGCCTACAACATGGGGGTGACTGGAAAGCTGGGGACTCACAGCCACCTGTAGCCCCAACTCCACCTGTATGCCTCTGCCCTCCATAGTACAAATACTTATAAACCCATACACATAAATTACCTTTAAAGTTTCTATATGTATGTATGTGTCTGATATATGTGTGGGGTTTATGTGTGTGATGTGTCTGGTGTGTGATGTGTATGTCTGATGTGGGGGGATATGTGGTGTGTATGTGCGTGTGTGTGTATATATATATATATATATACATACATATATGTATATATGTATGTGTGTATGTATATATATACATATATGTGTGTATATATATATATATGTAGGGGGGTGTGTGTGGCATGTGTGTATGAGAGATGTGGGAGGGATATCTTCATCAGGGTTACTACTGCTGTGATGAAACATCATGAGCAAAAGCAAGTAGGGGAAGAAAGAGTTTTTTTAGTTTCAACTTTCAAACATAGTTCATATTCAAAGGAAGTCAGAAGAGGAACTCAAGCAAGGTAGGAACCTGAAAGCAGCAACTGATACAGAGGCCATATAGAGGTGCTGCTAACTGGCCTGCTCCTCCTGGCTTGCTCCTCCAGTTTTCTTACATAATCCAGGATTACCAGCCAAGGATGGAATCACCTACAATGCGCTGAACTCTCACAAAAAATCACAAGTTAAGAAAATGCCTTCCGGCTGGGTCTTATAAAAGCATTTTCTAAATTGACAGTAGCTCCTTTCAAATAACTGGGTTGTGTGTCAGGCTGACACAAGACTAGCCAGCACAGGTAGGGGTATGTGTGTGTATGTGTGAGATGTGTGATGTTGAGTGTGTGTGGTGTGTGTGTGTGTATGTATATGTGTGATGTGAGTGTGATGTGTGTGTGTGTGTGTGTATAGGTATCCCATGGTACTGCATATATGTATAGGTCAGAGGATAACTTTGTGGAGCTGGTTCTCTGTCCATTGATTCTGGGGATTAATCTCAGGTCATCATGGTTGTGCAGAAAATGTTTTATAATACAACAAAGACAAAAACATTTCATATAAAAATCATAGTAAAGGCAACTGAGAACCTTTGGAGAAATGGATGAATTAAAGTCTGGAGTGTGAAATTTACAAGCTTGAGTTGGAGAATTTTTTTTTGTTACTTGAAGATAGAGATGAAGATACAGATGGGTCCTGCCGGAAGAATATAAGAGCCACTCAAGAACACTCCTCCACTGCTGGTGGGGTTGCAAATTGGTACAACCACTCTGGAAAGCAGTCTGGCAGTTCCTCCGAAAACTGGGCACCTCACTTCCAGAAGATCCTGCTATACCACTCCTGGGCATATACCCAGAGGATTCCCCACCATGTAATAAGGATACATGCTCTACTATGTTCATAGCAGCCCTATTTATAATTGCCAGATGCTGGAAAGAACCCAGGTATCCCTCAACAGAAGAGTGGATGCAAAAAATGTGGTATATCTACACAATGGAGTACTATTCAGCCATTAGAAACAATGAATTCATGAAATTCTTAGGCAAATGGATGGAGCTAGAGAACATCATACTAAGTGAGGTAACCCAGACTCAAAAGGTGAATCATGGTATGCACTCACTAATAAGTGGTTATTAACCTAGAAAACTGGAATACCCAAAACATAATCCACACATCAAACGAGATACAAGAAGAAAGCAGGAGTGGTCCCTGGTTCTGGAAAGACTCAGTGAAACAGTATTTGGCAAAACCAGAACGGGGAACTGGGAAGGGGTGGGAGGGAAGACAGGGGAAGAGAAGGGGGCTTACGGGACTTTCGGGGAGTGGGGGGGGGCTAGAAAAGGGGAAATCATTTGAAATGTAAATAAATTATATCGAATAAAAAAAATAACAATAAAAAAAAAGACTTCTCTACACACCAAAAAAAAAAAAAATAATAAAATAAAAATAAAAAACCCAATACTACAGAAACTAAATATATCAGGTATATTTGGTATATTTCCTTTGTTTTTAGACTTGAATTTTTGATTCTAATTTAAAAAAAAATCACTGATCACCTTTGGAGGTTGCTAGGGAAAATAATTATTATTCATAAAATGGGCAAACTAAGAGAAACAAGTATGTATAATGGGTTTTCTCCACACAAATTATATCATAGGTCTGTGTTTCTCAACCTGTGATCCCTGGATCAGCAACACCTCCTGATAACCTCCACAATATGAAGTCCTCATTCCTGCTGTATACCTACTGAGTCAAAATGCTGATTATCCAATGGCTGGGCAGAAGAGAGAATATGTTAGAACTTCTGTCAGCTAGGAAAGAGAGAGGTGGGGGGAGGAAAGGAAATTCAGATCCGCCACGAGGAGGAAGGCTTCCTGAGAATTCACCAGAAGCGTGGAAAGCCCTAAATTCAAGTATTGTGAGATTCAGGGTTGGGAGGTAGTCAGATTAGCTGAGGGGATAAATACCAGTCAATCGATTGCCCAGACATTGAGGTGAAGCATGAAAATAAATCTTGGTCTGTCTGTGTGGTTGCTGTGAACTAGCTAAGATAAAGAAATGCAACTGCCACATTACTACATATATTTATATTAAAGTTACCATTTACACACAAGTCAACTTGTCAGAGGAGAATTCCTCAAGCACTTCTACCATCTTTTATCTAGAGATAGCAGTGGAATTTGAGGTCCTGGGAAGGACATCGGTGATCTTTTGTTGGTCATTGTCTCAGCACATAAAACTTTCCTCCTACTAGTACTGACATCAGGTCAGTTCTCCCTAGCTAGTAGGTATATAATTTCAATCTCCTTTAAACTATCCTACACTATAAAGGTTAGGAAGCTGATGAAACATTGATGAATTTGGATAAAGACAACACCAAATCAAACAGAACCAACAAATACAGTATACAAATCATGATTCAAAAGTCCAGCACTGAGGAAACAGAGTTCACAATTCATCACCATTAGTTCATTAGTTGTGACAGAGGCTACACAATAATAGGGACTATTAATCTCAGGGGAAACTGTAAGGGACATAGGAAGATTTATGTACTATTTTTATAACTTTTTCATGAATTTAAATTTCTATTAAGACAGAAAGTTTATATGGGCTAAAGAATATAGCTCAAAGTATGCTAAAGGCTGTATTTCAGTGCCCAACACTACAAAAAGATGTAAAAATCTTAAATCTATTTTAAAGTTAGTTTTTCTAGAAAAGGTTCAAGTTTTCATTCAGACACATAAATGGGACACACTAAAGGACAGTGGCTGTCACTGTCTTCACCAGGTATACTCACCTTGCTCCTTGATCAAAGTAGAAACCAATACAGAGAGACACATCTGCCTAATACTTCCTTCTTAGGTTGCTTATATTAAAGTATCTTTAATTATAGTTTTATATATTTGTAGGGCACAAAATTTCATAATTAATGAATATAGTGTGCGGCATGAATTACCTAATGTTCTTATCTCTTTATATATAAACTGCTAATGGCATCTTCTAAAACTGCCATCTTTTTATTCTGTTATCACACAAAGTAGTGGGTTTTATTGTGACCTTTCCATAAAATATGCCACTTAATTCTGATCCTGGCCATCCTTTTTAATTCTCACATCTTTTAAAATCATTAATTTTTTTTTCATATAATGGATGCTGATTCTATTTTCTCCTCCCCAAACTTCTCCCAGATCTTTCTCACCTCTCCCTATTCACACAAAACCTTCATGTTCTAGAAAAACAAAAACACAAACAAACAAATACCAGCTGGGCAGTGACTAGTTACAGGGAACACAGATGCTTCCTCAAAGGATTTCATAAATCCTGGGGACAAGCCTCAACCTCCATGTTCAGAAGAACTGAGGCAGAACAGATACTTCCTTACAGAGGTATGTCTTCTACCCTCAGATTGGCAGAATAGACACTACCTTACAGAGGTATGTCTTCCACCCTCTGATTGGCAGAATAGACACTTCCTTACAGAGGTATGTCTTCCACCCTCTGACTGATTAACAGAATAGACACTTCCTTATAGAGGTATGTCTTCCACCCTCTGACTGACCATGCACATGCCATGCCCATCTGGTCTGAAAGCTGAGACGGTAGGGCAGCCCTGCCTGGTTTTCCAGCCTTCCTACACTGACCAAAATGATTTGGCAAGGACTCCAGCATCTATATGCATGGCGAGCTGGGAGACCTCCTGTTCCAAACCACAGGACCATTATCCACTTATATATTTTTACTTTAGTACAACGCAGTTTTATGGGTCCCAGACAAGTAACATGCTAGGAGAGGTCCTGGAGATAAATTTGGCCTGGTGCTCTACAATTCATTTTTACTAATACATAGGTTTGAACCAGAAATAGGCTCAACAGATACCTGAAATGTCTAGGACACAAACAGTGGACTATATAAAGGGTATTAACACTCCCTTCTACCTTTCACAGGGTTGGGAAGTAGGTACAGCTTCAAGTTTCTTAATTATAAAACCTAGACAAAGGCCTTAATAATTTTCCATCATAAAATTCTCAATAGCAAACAAGGCTCTTGACACATAATATACCTTTAATGTGTTTAATGTTTCTGAATATATTTGTTTAATTATGGTTTTCCTAGGCTGTTTTTATTGAAGAGAAAATTACTGATACCAACGCAAAGACCTACAGCCAAACATTAGGCAGAGCTCAGAGTGTTAGTATTCTAAGCTCCACCCCACACTTACCTGGCCACAGCCAGGTATGCCCCACCCCATAGACCTAGCCACTATAAAAGGGGCTACTTGGCCCTCCTCTCTCTCATAGCTCTTTCTCATCCCACTCTCACCTCTCTGCCCCTTGGGCTCTCCTCCCCTTCCCCCTCTCTCCACATGGTCAAGGCCAGCCTCCACTTCTCTGTTCTGTTCTCTCTGTCTCTCTAACTCCCGTTCTCTACCCTGAATAAACTCTATTCTATACCATGTCTGAGTGTGTGTGGTCCCTCAGGGGGAAGAGGTGTTTGGGCACCTCCCCCACACCACTGTGCCACACTCCTTAACCGCCCCCCCCCCATTCTCTCTTTTTAAGCCCCCTTCACAAGGAATCCTGCAGGAGAGGGGGAGGAAGGATTGCAGGAGCCAGAGGGGCCAGAGATACTACAAGAAAACGCACAGAATCAACAAATCTGTGCTCAGAGGCTCACAGAGACTAAACTGCCAACCAGGGAGCCTGTCAAGGGTCTGACTTAGGCTCTCTGAATATAAATATAAATATATTTATATATATAAATATATATTTTTATATATTTATTTATATAGCTATATATAAATAATTGATACCATGTCATAAGAAATCACAGTTGAGTGAGCCAGTTTCCTGGAACTTTGACTTCAAATATGACCTGTAACCTACAGGCCCCAGGTCTCAACAATCTCAGCCTGAAATGACAAAGTTCTAATCTGTATCATTTTATTTTTAAAATAAATTAGAACAAATATGAACTACTCAGTTCAACCCCTTCTTCAAATGATCAGTGATCCTTGGTAAATGTTTACATACAGGAACATACAGAAAGAGATCACAGCTGGAAGAGAGGTGCTCGCCAACTAGGACATAGATCCTGGACACATCACAGGACTATGCAGCAGTCTAATTGGTTCCTTGACAAGACAGTGGTTGGATTAGACCAGCCCCACAAACCCTTCACCAGTCACTGTGTTGGTTCACAGAGACAGCCATGATCTGAGCAGAGAACTTCCTTTAAACAGCCCTATAGTCAGTGTGAGGTGATTCACCCTCACTGTTCTGTCAGGGGCAGACTACATTTATTATGAATCTGCTCTTTTAATCCTCGGTGAGCTAGCCACATGTGTAAGGCCTCTGCTCTATTATCAGAGTGTAATCTTTTCACTTTTCAAAATAACTTCTCTCCAGAGCTAGAAAGCTTAAATAGGGCATCAGAGTGCTAATCAGCTCCTGTTGGGGTGTGGAGTGGCAGGCATCTGTGTAATAGCCACAATACAGCAGCAAAGTGAGATTCTCCTAGTCTGACCCAGGGAAACAGTAATGCTACCTTCATCTGTTTCTAAAGACATTGGCCTGCCTGTATTATAAATAAACAGTATAATGAGCAGACATGGCATTAGGGCAGACGACATATTCTTTACCACTAGCAACCTTTAAATTCCCAGTGGAAGTTTCTCAAGTTCTCACTGTGACATGCAAGAAACATCTTCTGAAACACCATTTTTTCTTTTTTTCATTCTTGATAAGAAAATACATATTCATTTTTCCTTTAACTTTCTCAGTCAGGATTTATGTGCCCAAATTCATTTAATGATTATACAAGTCTTCACGCATCAATTTCACAAGCAGAAAAACAAAAAAAGTGCTTGCTACATATTTCTATAGAGTTAATATTATATTTCCTTAGACTGATACACATTTCAAAACATAATAAAAGTCATTTAAATTTGATTTTATTTTAGGACAGAAAATACCTCTCAAACTCTGTAGCAGAGTTGAAAAGAGCCTAACAGAGGCAGTGATGAAGATGAATGCCGTAGTTCAGTACTTGTGTGTATTCTTGGTGAAGCCAGAAGAGTCAGCCCACAATGTTTAGAAGTAACTAAAAGTAGAAAGCAAGGAAAACCCTGTGTCTGAGGCTCTGTTGGCCTAGGGCAGGAATGTGCCTCTCCACTCCATCTGCTCCACATTCAATCTAACAGCAAATCCTTCCAGCCATATGATATTCAGAATGTACCTAATCACTCTCTCAGTCTAGTCTAAGCCACGGACAACTCTTTCCCAGTCTACTAGTCTATTCTAATTTACTCCCAGCTTCTTTCTTCCTTATAACTTTATCCTTCACCCACTCCAAGCTTAGACTTTCTATGACAGTCCACACTAAGCTTTCAAATCACATCAATTCTTATCAGCTGATATCACTTCCCTGCTCAGAACTGCCTAAGGTCTCAGTCGGACTGAAGCCATGGCTTGGAACCTGCACCTCTCACGCTCCTCTAGCTCTGATCATCCTTCCTTGCTCTGTGCTAGCCTAGGCAGGAGCACTACTCCCTCCGGAGTTGTCCTTTAAGCCAGACACAGCAGGCCTCTCACTCACAGGTCCCTTCAACCTCTATTCAAATGTAACCTCATGTGAGATGATAACAACCTCCCAGGACCCATCTCTCCTGTTCTGCTTTATCTATCTTTATCAAACTACTGAAAACCACATATATTTGTTAGAATTTTGACTCCACTACTATGACTAGTACCAGAAGTTTTATTATGATGGAAACTTCTAGTCTCTGGTGTATCTCCTATCTCCACATAGGCTGTGACACATAGTAAACTTTCCATTAACAGTTGAATGAACAAATGAATGTCATATTCTGCATTTTATTAGAAAACAAACTCCAAATTATTAGAGACAAATCTAAGCACTAGAAGCTATGGAGAAATCCTATCAGTATCACTAGACACTAGAGCAGCAGTTCTCAACCTGTAGGTCATCATCCCTGACAACCCTCTATCTCCAAATAATATTTACATTATGGTTCATATCAGTAGTAAAATTAATAGTTATGACGTAGCAACAAAAATAATTTTATGGTTGGGAGTCCCCACAAGCTGAGGAACTATATTAAAAGGTCACAGCATTAGGTAGGTTGAGAACTACTTCTCTAGAACAGTGCTCTAGTTTCTTTTCTGTTGCTGTGATAAAAAATAAAAAACATTCTGAGAAAAAGCAACTTGGAAGTGCATTGATCAACCTGACCATAGAATGCTACAGAGGGCAGAGCTGAAGAAGTGACCCCAGCCCTTTGGAGGAGTACAGAAGATCATGTGTGGATCTCAGACACTGAAACAAGCTGTAATATTGAAGTTGCTTGGAGACCCCAAGATGTTTGAGATGCCAGAGCTGTGAGTGATCTGCTGAGGAAAGCTGGTAATAGGGAGTAGAACCAACCCAGGAGAAAGAAGCTTGTTGCAATCAACGAAGATGAAAAATGGAGTTGGAGATCTGAAGACTGCTTTGACATCAGACATGGAGATACAGAATCTGGAGTTTGCCCAGCTGGTTTCCTGTCTTGTTTTGGGGAATTAGTTAAGTGATGGGAAAAATCTCAGAAAAGAGTTTGAACTTTGTACTTTTAACATTGTTGAGACTGCTATAGACTATGGGGGCTTTAGAAGTTAGACTAAATGTAATTTTTATTATGCTATGTTTAGGTATGGCCCCCATAGACTCATGTGTTTGAACTAACCTATGGGGTCCAGGGAGTGGAATGTGATGGTTTGTATATCCTTGGCTCAAGGAGTGCCACTATTAGAGGGTGTGGCCCTGTTGGAGCAGATGTATCAGTGAGGGTGTGGGCTTTAAGACTCTCATCCTAGCTGCCTGGAAGCTAGTATTCTGCTAACAGCCTTCAGATAAAGACATAGCAGCTTCTTCTGTACCATGCCTGTCTGGATACTGCCATGTTCCTGCCTTGATGATTATGAACTGAACCTCTGAACCTTGAAGCCAGCTCCAATTAAATGTTGTCCTTGTAAGAGTTTGCCTTGGTCATAGTGTCTGTTCACAGCAGTAAAACCCTAAGACAGAAAAGAAAAAGTTCATTTTAGCCTATACTCCCAGGTAACAACTCACCACTGAGGGAAGTCAGGGAGGGAGGTGAAGCAGAGACCACAGAGGTAGGTTAGTTACTGACTTGCTCTCCCTGGCTCATGCTCAACTAGCTTTCTCAAGCAGCTTAGGCCCATGAGCCTATGAATGGTGCCACCCACAACAGGCTGTGTCCTCTGTATCATTCATTAATCATGATAATCTCTCAGAGACATGACCATAGGCTAATTTGATCAGGATAATTCCTTAATGGACATTCTCTCTTCATAAGTATTTCCAATTTATTTCAATAAAGGTGATAATACAAACTAGCCTGTAAGAGCAGAATAAATAAAGAGATGAATCTATGATCCAGAAGCTCAAATCTCACAGTTATTGTCCACCAGATAGTTAATATGGGCTGTGTCCCCAGGTTTGGAACCTTCTTGTCTAAATCTAAACCTATCTTCAATTCCTGGCCTGGTTTCTGGGATTCTTCAAGCTTCCAAAGGGATTATCTTATAGTTGTCTCCTATGTATCCCCAGTGTCCTTATGTTATTAGGAACAGGCCAGTACTTAATAAATAAGTGCTGAGTGACTGAACTTTAAATATTAAGTATGTTTGCACCATCTGGGAATTGCATGCTCTAACAATGGTGAAATATAAGTCCATGGTAGGGCTCTGTGAAGGCCACTCGCATAGTATACTTTTGTTCTTTCTAGGTTCTTTGTAACATGGTATAGTCCAGTATTTACCTGGGAAGAGAAGATCATGCTGAATAAGGAAAAAAAGTCTACTCTGTTTTCTAGAGAGCAATAGAGCATGACTCAAGCTCTCGCCCTTTTTGGCCTATCATCATGAATATCATCCCATCCTTTTTACCACACAGCATTTGCAATTACTTGAATATAACTTTTACGGACAAAACTTTTACTTTTGTTTTTTCTGTTTCTGTCTCATAAGTCCCTCCTCAAGGGCAGACTGGTCTCAACTTCTTTCATCATTAAGTTGTTCTTTAATATCTGAGCTGATCAAACAGCTCCCTCTACAGTCTTCCTGGCTGGCTGGCTTCCTTCCTTCCGTTTCTTCCTTTTTCCCTTCCTTCCTTTTGCCTGCAGTAGTATATTTTATGTTTTGAACAACAATTTCTAATACTTTTAAGGTCAACTTTCCAATTGGCAGAACTGTTATCATCCTGTGTTCTTGCCTTCCCATAATCTACCACATAACAAGAATTTGTGTTAGATACAAGAATTTGTGTCAAATATAATATAGCTTTTTCAACTTTTTCTAAATGTTCATATCACTAAAATTTTCCTTTATTGGTAAAACTTGGTTTCTGTATTATGGAAATGAACAACTAACAGAATATATGTACATATACATGACATGGAAATTTGTGTATATTTATGAGCAGACTCATACACATACATTAAGGCACAGCATACACGTATAAGCAAAGAAGGGGAGGGAGAGGGAGAGAGAGAGACTTGTTGACTCCCCTCCTTACAAGGACAGCCATTTACAAGGTCTGCAGGGGTAGAAGTTCTCCCAGAGCAGAGTTCTTTTGTTCTATCCAGAAATTCAAATTGAGGGGCAGAGACCCACCCACAAAAGGAAACAGTACTTTTTTGGTCTACCAATTCAAATGCTAATTTACGTAAACTGCCCTCACTAACAAACCCAGAAAAAATGTCTGACCAGTAGTTTCTGGACACCAAGACAGCAGATTGGAAGCAGCTGCTAAACTGAGTCCAAGGACAGAAAATCTGTAATGAACAGAATTCTCAAGGTTATAGGTGACTACATTTAAGTTCAAGGACATGGCCACAGGGTTCTGAAAACTGAATTGTCAGGAACAAGGACTAACCTTGCTAGCTGAATGTAGATGCTGAAGCTAGAGTCTGGTTTGGGACCCACTCTAGAACCAAAATATTTTGTAAAATTAATTTCCTCTTCACATATAAAATGGAAAGAATAGCACTACTTATTCCTTAGGACTGTTAATAAAACTCATTAATACATGTAAGTTATAATAACATATATGTCTATAAAAACATGTGAGTTATATATAACAACATATATTAACACATGTGTGCTATATGTATATATTGTTATTATAACATATGTTTGTTAATATATAAATCTTAGCAAAAAAGTAAGCTTTATAATGTAGTTGCCATTTTCTAAATTATCTAAATAGAAAACAATGCAAAAGACTAACTATAAAAATAATTCTAAGATCACTATATCACTATATCCTAACAAAATCACTGTATCATAAATATTTGACTTCAGAAAAAAGTCTGGTTCTTAGAATAAAAGAGTTCTCCACTAGAGTTGGGGAAATGCCTCCGTGGTTAAGAGTACTTGCATGCAGTGCTCCTAGCGAGGGCAGAACGAAGTATTGGATCCCTTGGAACTCAAATTACAGATGGTTGTGAGCTGCCATATGTGTGCTAGGAATCAAACCTGGATTCTCTGCAAGAGCAACACATGTTCTTAACCACTGAGCCATCTCTGAGGTCAAAGATTTATTCTGATATAGTGGTCTTGGAAGAACACTTGGGCAGAGGCAGGAGAGATTTCAACGTTCATCATACTGACTTCTTTCCTGAGCCCTGGTAACTGACTACTCACTCTAGTACACTTGAATAGAACTATACAAGAGAAGGCTACGACTAGACACCACCACCAGATCATTCCTAGTTGAGTTCCACTGTGTGATCCACAGAAGGAGGATCAGCCCTGGGAACTAGGATTCATAAAACATCTGATTGCTTAGAGAATGAAGAAAACTTAAAGAATGAAATGACAACATTGAAATGATGATGACCCCACTGGCAAAGGTAGAGTGGATGGAAGCCAGCACCCCAAGAGATCTCTTAAGAAAGGCCACATAATGGCGTCAGCCTATAGCAAGTATTTCTAAATGTTATGAAGAATATAGACTCAGTTCAAGATGGCAGATTGAATACATTCTTGTCTTCTTTAATTTCTAAACTGCAAACTATAGATGAAGAAAGCAGCAATGAGAACAGAAGGCAGAGGGAAAGTGTGAGAATGGCTCACCCAGCCCTGCAAATGTGCTTAAAAATGTTTCTTCAAAGTCACATGGGTGGAAGTGTGCCGAACTGACTACAGTTCAAGCACTGAAGCACTCACAGTCTGTAGACAATTGTAAGGAAATCCTTGACTAATAAACCTTAAGTTTGATAAAAGTCTAGGCCCAGGAGAGAAGTGAAGGTTAAAACAAACATGGAAGAACAACTGAAGATTTGTGTAGAGAACTGTCTCTCAACCCTTCTTACCATAGGAAGGGGTTTGATAGCTCAGTACTTACCACCAGGAAAGTATCTGAAGAAATTAAGTGAACTGGCAATGGAGAGATAGAGTGCATAATAAAACTACTCTAAATGATACCATTAGGCCCCACTTTACCCCCAATTTGTACTTTCTAAAATTCCTTTTAAAAGAAATCTTCCCATCAGCAAGCTGGCCACAGGCATGGAGTACCTTTGTGTTCTTTCCTAACTATCCCTGGTCTTAGCCAGAATTTCAGCTGTCTGCTGCTACACAACATGCTATGCCCAAACTTATAAGAAACTACAGAAATACGTATGAGGAGCTCCTAAGCTATTTATGGGCAGTGTGCAGTTGTCTCTTATAACTGATGCTGTAGAAGGCAAGCTCTTGTCAGTTGAGTCCCTGGGAGAAAGATGCAGTGCTCCATTCAGTAGCTCCTCCCATGCTCTCTGTGTCTGGTCCATCACAGGAACTACATTCTGTTCACTGCATTACCTGGCTAAGCCATGCCATTATGGATGGCCTAGGCCATTCCAATGAGGTATTCCCAGAGCCTAATAAACAGATGTTTTTCTAGAATCCACATTGTCCCATATGTAATCTTTTTCAGAATTTTCAACAAGTTGTTTTGAAGATACAGAATTTTAATCATCTGCTATGGTTTAGATGGGGCCTAAATGTGTACTATGGGCAGAACATGTGGCTCTATGCAACCACATTTTGTTCTTTACTAATTTCTCCTCTGCCTACATACGGGTTATGGTAGTGCATGGACCAGGAGCTTGGTTCTAGTGTTATAAGGTTAAGATGGTGGGGCTTTTAAGAGATGGGACCTAGTACAAGGGACTAAAAATGTTGATCTCACAGATTCGTTTTCCAAGAAATAGATTATTTGAAAGAGGTCATACAATATGCTTGCCCCTTCTGCATGTGGCTGGAATATTTCTGCTTCTCTCTCATGCTGATGCAGCAAGGGGTACATTAGTGGGGAGCCAAAAATGGGGCCTGACCTTGGAATTCTTTAGCTTCCAAAACTGAGCTAAATGGGCCTCTTTTGATTATGAAATATGCAACATCATGTGTTCTGCCATGACAACAGCAAACAGACATCATGACACTGTTCCACTCAAAAGTATTTCAGTGGTTATTACCCTTTGCTCTTATGATAAAAGAAAGTTCCCATATCTAGTATACCCACAAATCTAATTTCTCCCACCATCTAACACCTCTTTATTATTATTTTTTATTTCTTATGCCTGATGCTATAGAAAAGATATGGTACTCTTGTCAGCTCTGACTCCCCTGGCAGAAAGCAGCTTTCCTGGGGAAAGGACCAACTCTTGTTTGGTCTATGATATTAAATAATGTTTCTAATATTAGCAGGTGGTTCATAGGGAGAATAACAAGATTTTCTTATTGAACATGAGAGAGGGAGAGGGCATTGAGTTATAAGCTATTTTTAATGATTTCTATACAGAAAGAATAAGCCCTGACCTAGACTAAACTAACCCATATCAAATGTGCTAACTCATGTCAGTAAAAACATGATCATCTTTAAAAGGTTAAGTAAAAGCAATCTAGAAAAGATAAAGTCACATAGTTTTAAAGAAAAAATATTTCCAGTCAAAACAAAGGATATCTTGACTTAGTAAAATTGGAGAGATAGAGTGCATAATAAAACTACTCTAAATGATACCATTAGGCCCCACTTTACCCCCAATTTGTACTTTCTAAAAAGAAATGTAGCCTATAGGGTATGCTCTTAGCAGTTTCCAGGGCTTTCTACCTAACTTTTCTCCCCCTAGTTAGACTCACTAAATGGCTTCTCTCATGTAAGGTGTTTCATTTTCATTTGTCAAGAAGAAAGCAATTAAGTCAACCTAATGGTTAGTTTTGTTTGAAATTAGTCAAGCAAATTGGCATGCTAAGATTGGACACTGGCCTCCCACGAGCTTATTGGATGTGAATTCACTTGAGAATCGCATTTAGCTATAATCACGTTGATGGTCAGCCTATCATGAATTTGAAATGGAGAGGATTACCTCAAGAATTATTCTAGATGTTAATCTACTTCTCAAGGGGGATGCCAGGATGTCTTTTAAGTATATATTGCATTGAAATGGCCATGCTTAGGCAGGTGGGAGCTTGGACTTCTACTCCCACCAGGTACTTACAAGTTGTATCTTTTCCTACCTCTTTCAGAGGGCAGAGGAAAGGAGCAACAGACTCAAGGAGTAATAACGTCACTCAATAGTACAATGGGGGAGTTAGCTAAATCAACCAAAAAACAGTGCCTCAGAGACCCGAAGCAATGGGTGAAATCTTCCCAAACTGGGGAAGAGAAATTAACCACCAGACTCACAAAGCTATGTCCCCCAAAAGATAAATTTCAAAGAAATCCACCCCAACTTAAACTTCTGAACACTAAAGATACTGAAAATAGCCAGGGGGAAAGTAAGTTTTACTGCAGGCAGAACAAATGCTAATGACAGTGGATTTTTCACTCAGAGACCAGAAGGTCAGAACTGTTAACTAAATTCTTTCCAAGTGCCCAAACGGTCAGTGTAGAGTGCTGTTTCCTGCCAAGGATTTCTCTGGGCTGGGGCAGGAGAAACAAGCATTCTGAGATACAGAAAAACCAAGTCAGTGCTGCCAACGAACCTACCTAACACACAAGCGAAAAGTTCTGTAGACAAAAATAAAATGATGGTGAAAAACCTTAAACAAAACCAAAGAAGCCAGGTAAGCAAAAATATCTGTCAACAGGCTTTCTGTCCCTTCTCACATTTTTTACATACATTTGAAAGCTGAAGCAAAAGACATACTGTTGCCTGAAATATGGCTGTGAGAATATTTAGAGGAAATATTTAGGACAATTACAGTATAGAGAGAGGGAAAGGGATAAAATAGAAAGCAATTTATACTTTATTCAAGCTGGCAGAATAATTGAAAGTTTCAGGGAATCATAGCTAAACAAGGATGTCTTGGAGTTTGGTACAATTGAGAGGAAAGTTTCATAAATTGGACTTGATGAAGATTAAAATGCTTTTTTTTTTTTGGTAGAAGATGATTATGAGGATGGAATGGCAAGCTACACAATAGGAGAAAGGATTTGCAAGTGATACCTCTGACAAAGTACTAACAGCTAACATATCTAAGTCAGTCAGGGGTGATGACTTATGCCCAAACCCCAAGAACTGGGAGGCTGTGCTAGGAGGATCACTGAGAGTCAAGGCCATTATGGTGTATGTAATGAGTTTCAGGGCAGTAACATATTACTCAGTAATTCTACTTTTAAGCATTTATCCACACAAAAATGAAAATATATTCACACATGAATCAGTGGGTGAGAGTTGTTGAGATGGTTCAGGAGGTTAATGTTCTTGTAGTCAAGCCCGATCCCACAGGATAAAAGGAGGGAACCAATTCCCCCAAGTTATTCTCTAACCCCTACCACACTATAGCAATGCACACATACACTCAAGTACACCTATACACACACATACACACACACACACACACGTATGCACACACATATACACAGAGTAATAAAATTAAATAAACTAGTTTGCTTCCTATTGCTGTGATAAATACTCTAACCAAAACAACTTGAGAAGGAAAGGGTTTATTTTTATAAAGTCCATCATGGTGAGAAAACTAAAGTAGTAGCTAGGGAATAGCATGGTTTACTGGCTTACTGGCTTGCTTGGCCAGGTTTCTTTTCTCAATCTCTCTCTCCTCTCTCTCTCTCTCTCTCTCTCTCTCTCTCTCTCTCTCTCTCATATTATTGACTATTTATTTGGAAATTTCATATAATGTACCCTAGTCACATTCACCAGTATTACCCAGGTAGGTATACTTGCCTCATGACCTCTTCTAAGACAAAAGAAGAAGAGAAAAGAAAAAAAATTACCAATCCCAATTTGTGCTGCCCATATACTTACTGGAGCATGGTCAAGCTCCCAGTAGGCAACCCCTTAAAGAAAACTAAGTCCTTCCTCATCCCAATCCCTGCCAGAAGCCATCAACTATGAAGAGCTACACCTCAGCATCCCTATTACAATTTTTAAGAATTCTTAGAAGGGGTAACAAAATACTCACAGGAGCAAATGCAGAGACAAAGTATGGAGCAGAGATGGAAGGAAAGGCTATCCAGTTACCAAATGCAGACACTATTGTGGATGCCAAGAAGTGCATGCTGACAGGACCCTGATATAGCTGTCTCCTGAGAGGCTCTGCCAGAGCCTGACATATACACTGGTGGATGCTCAGTCAACCACTGAACTTATCACAAGGTCCCCAATGGGGGAGTTAGAGAAAGGACTGAAAGAGCTGAAGGCTTTGCAGCCCCATAGGAAGAACAACAATATCAACCAACCAGGGCTCCCAGAGTCTAAACCACCAACCAAAGAGTACACATGGAGGGACCCATGGCTCCAGCAGTATATGTAGCAGAGGATAGCCTTGTCAGACATCAATAGGGGAAGAGGCCCTTGGTTCTGTGAAGGCTTGATGCCCCAGTATAAGGAAATGGGAGGGCAGGGGGGTATGAGTGGGTGGCTGGGTGAGTGAGCACCCTCATAGAAGCAGGAGGAGGGAGGATAGGATAGGGGGTGTCTGGGGGGTAGAATCTGGAAAGGGAATAACATTTGAAATGCAAATAAATGAAAGATCCAATAAAAAACCAAATAAAGTCTGAAAATACAAAAAAAAAAGAGTTCTTTTCAATGGGTTCCTCTCTAGACTGTTTCTTTGGGGGTGGGGTGGGGGTGGGGAGGGGAGAGATGTCACAGAAGCTTTCTATATCTCTCATTCTTACCTGTGAGTCTGCAGTGATCAATATTGCTGCTGCTGCAATAAAGAGCTTTTCCTGCTTTTTCTTGCCCTTTATAGTTAGCAGCAACATAGAACATAGACTTCTACATGGTTTCTGGCAGCACAGACCACAAACATCCAGATTTCTTATACAACCCAAGACCACCTTTCCATGGGGCTAGGCCCTTCCACATCAATCATTAGTCAAAAAAATTGCTCTGTAGACTTGCCTATAGGCAATCATCTACAATGATGTTCCCTCTTTGTAGATGACTGCAGCTTAATGTCAAGTTGACAAAAACCAAAGCAAAACCTACCTTAGCACAGGAAGAAACAGTGGGTAAACAGCTTAACTGTGGTACACCCACACTTTGAAATGCTATTTGGCAATAAAATGGAAGAAACTAATGAACTATACAACAAAACCAGGATTAATCTCTAAGGAATTGTGTCTGACAAAGAGAAATGAGAAGAAAGGGAAAAACAAGCCAGCCCTCAAGCATGCACACTGTGTATATGTGACTTTAATGATGTGAAATCCCTTGTCATTGCTGTTTTGACTTTTTAAAGTTAGACTTAACCTAGGGACTCATCTGTGCTTGCTACGGAGGACATTCTCCAATGCTATAACATTATTTAAATTACCAAAGTACAAAGAAAACAAATCAATGCTTTCAGAGAAGACAGGGAACTTTAAACTGACTATTGAAAACTGCTTGAAAGGGACAATTTCTCTATTATTTCTGACAACAGCATGTGTTTACAATTATGCCAAGAAGAAAACAAAAAAACACAATAATATTACCCATCAGAGATGAATAGAAATTTCTTACAAGTTTTGTCTATTGTTGCTTTATGCTTCCTATTAGGATAAAAATAACGAAGTCACGGAACACATATGATAAGCATTTTAATATGCCTCATTTGATGTTCACACGATACCCTGAGGCAGGATAATCACTCAGTTTGTAACTCAGACATCCAAGGTTTAGAAAAGCTATGTATATTATCTAAGATCACACAGTTAGTTATCAAATGACAAGATTCACATGGAGACATTTCTGGTTCTGAAACCTGATGCCAAGCACCCTTTAATGGTACTCTGTGCTGAGCATCGCATGCGCAGGACTTTAGTTGGCAATAAGAACTAAGAACATAAGATTTTAACTGTGCTTTCCCTTCATCAAGTTGTTTTGTTTACATATCTTTTCCTATGCTGCTTGCATGCCTGAGTGCAGACACAGTTTTTTGTATTCCAGAAACATCACAGGCAAGTTGAGCCTTTTCTACTTCACTGGCTGACCGGATAAAATCCAGTGCTTCCTAAAGTAAGTTTCTAAGTAGCATGAAAATGCTGGCAGCCTCTGGCTGCAATACTCGGACTTTGCTCTATTCTTCTGAATCTCAGTAAAGAATATTTACCCTTCCTTTCTTTCCATTCTCCTTTCTGCCTGGGTTTTGGACAGTGAAAGGTAGTGGGGTTTTAAAATGAATATATTCATTTTAGAACCCTAACATGGGGCTATTCCTTAGCACGCTGTACCAAACATCTCACACTTTCAGACTTAGGTTTCTGAATGGATATAGGGGTTTTCTAGAATCCTCAACTACTGGAGGCTCCATAGATATCCCAATAAAAATACAAATCAGTGTTTATTCCATGGGAATCTCTGAGTCCTTGGGCTTGCACCTGACTGCACCTTAACGTGGTGATTTCCTAGGCACATGCTAACTGCTTTAAATGTGTTGAGTGACTTACTCTCATCCTGCCAGAGTAAGCATTTTGATCATTTCCATCTTCTATAAGACAAACATACAGAATTGCCCATCTGCTTACATTACCAAGCTACACATCGGATGGGATTTTGACCTAACTCAGTTTTGACTAAAGAGCTCAAGAGCTCAGCCATCCTACTTTACTACTGTCTTCAGATAGTGACAATGCACTAGTTAGGAAACTTGTTTTCATACGCTTTGGGGAACATCAGAACATACTTGGTCAGGAAATAAAACAAAAGTAAGAAAAATGCCTGGGAAATAGTGACAATTTTTTCTTATACAACAACAATTGGTAAATTAAAAGAACTCTAGCCTTCAGTGACAGTCCCACAGTTAGCTTCACAGGTATTATTGCTCTTGTGCTCTTTGCTCTAGCTACATACAAACATATGCACAGATACTTAACATACAATATTTTTCTCAAAACGATTTTTGAGAAAACATTACAATTTGAGAATCCACTACTATTACTTCTTTAGTCTGAAACAATTCCTCAGTCTGTTGATAATCTTTAAAAAATTTAAGAGCTCAAATTAGTTATTTTGCAGAGTTCAGAATTTGATTTTAGGCATGTTTCCCCAATATTAGATTCTGGTATTTTGGCAAGACTACTGTGTAATTATACTTGGCTCTTCTTGGAATATTGAAAATACAATGTCGGGGTTGGCAAGATGGCTCAGTGCATAAAGCTACTTTCTACCAAGCCTGACAATCTGAGTTAGTCCCTAGAATCCAGATGCTAGATGGAGAGAACTGACTTCTACTGGCTGTTCTCTCAAGTGTGTGTGTGTGTGTGTGTCTGTGTCTACACATCGCCGATGTCAGGTGTCCTTGTTAATCTTCTGCACTTTGTTTTGAGACAATCTCTTAGATCATATTTGGCTATACTAGCTGGCTATCAAGGCCCAGTGATCCTGACTCCACTTTCACAGCCCTGGGATTATGGGTGCACATGGCTTTTATTTGCATTGACTCTAGGGATCTGAATTAAGGTCCTTATGCTTGTAGAGCAAGCACTTCATTTATGTCGTCATGTCACATAAATGTCACATAAATTTTATCTTACCAGAGAAAATTATTTGATTTTCCAAAAGATCTGGATATTAGATACAACTGTTGCGACTAAGTTACTCTTAGGTTCTCTCAGAACTGAACTGGGACATGTAGAAAAACATGTATATACATACTTCTGCCTATTCACCCAGACAGATACAGAAAGTCAAGTCCATCTTTTCATTCCTGTGTATGTGTTCATTGTAACTAACTCCAATTTAACTCCTCTCTACTCACACTGAACACCACCTTTTCAGTATTCAAGACCCTTATCTAAAAGTAACAAACTTGGTTCCCATTATATTTAATAGTTATTTCAAGTGTACACAGGCATAAACATACTATGTACACAAACACACACAAAGTGGGTAGGGGAAGGGAGGGAGAGGGAGAAGAAAAAAGGACGGGGAGAGGGAAGTGGGGAAGGAGAGGGAAAAGGAAAGGGAGAGGCAGAGGGGGAGGCAGGGAGAGGGAGAGGGAGAAGGAGAGGGAGAGGGAGAGGGAGAGGGAGAGGGAGAGGGAGAGGGAGAGGGAGAGGGAGAGGGAGAGGGAGAGGGAGAGGGAGAGGGAGAGGGAGAGGGAAGGTACCAAATGACCAAAGAGTGGTCTGGTGAATGACAGAATGATGACAAACTTAATTCTTATGAGACCATGGTGTCAGGGCCATGCATTGTTCTTTTAGAAACACACCAGGCTTTACAGGTGTCAAGACAGAATCCAAGACAGGACACTTTCTTTGTTGCTTTTTTTTCCCCATTATGATCTATGGGTATTTTTAGAATGATGTAGAAAGAAGTGTCAATTCTTTCATAGCCTCTTACATTTTTTTCTGGAGTAATAAGACAGAATAAGGCCAGGAGCAAATATTTTATAATAGGCTATACACTTTTAAGGAATAATTAGAGTGAGTCACGGACTCCCTTAGTTTGAAATCCAGCCTTACCAGGGAGTTGGAGATTCATGAAATGTGCTATTGTTTTTTGAGACAGACTTCATGACTCTTTGGCTGGTCTCCAACTCTCTATATAGCCAAGGGTATCCTTGCCCTTCTGATTTCCCTTCTACTTCCTGACTGTTGGGATAATAGGTGGGTTTGTACCACCACATTTTGTTTTATGGAGGTGCTGGTGATCAAACCCAGGGTGTCTACTAACTGAACTTCATTCCCAGCTCAAAATTTAAGATTTTAATAGAAAAGAGGAACTGAAGAATTCGCTTGGAAATCTTGGCTGTTTATTCCCTATGCAAAATTTTATTTCTTTACTGAAACTTTAAGTAACTGAAGTTCAAATTTTTCTACTCAAAACTATTTAATATATATTGCATAGTTCTTATTTGTTGGCCTAAAATATACTGAGCAGTAACAGAAGCACAAGGCCTATGGTAGAATGAGAATAGCAAGATAAATAGGCTATAAGCTCTGCTCTCATATGGATTCACTATGCTGAAAACCACTAGGCATTACTATTCAATCCCAAAATAGTACTCAGGTGAAAATTTACAGGCTCTGGGGTCAAAGACCCGTGAGTTAAATGAGATTTTGGAACCAGTACCAAATGTATCTGCTTTCTTGTCATCTAAGTTTTAGTAAAAAAAAAATTTATACACTATAAATTTAAAGTAGTACATAGATTGTTGCAATATTACTTACAGAGATTGGAGGAGTTCCATTCCCCTAGTCATCATTTTAAACAGAACTTATTGTTCCTATTTGGCTACAAGTAAACCAATATTTTATGAAGATTTAATAACTTTTAAAAGAATTCATAAATAAAACTAAAGATAGAGCAGTTTTCAGACTCAAACATTGTTACAAATTTTTCGAGTTGTCAACTTTGCAGACATTCTGTCCCTATGACACTACCCCAATTCTGAGTCTATAAAATATAATCTCTATAATCCTCACTGCCTCTTATGAACAAATGGAATTTTTAAGACTCACACTCTACAAAGTGATTGAAGAAAATAAAAAAAGCAAATCCTCTCTCTCCAGGAGAGCATGCTAAGATTTTCAAAGGCCATATGACTTGCCTTCTTTTTAGCCCACAGATCTTATACATTGATGTCACTTGGTATGACTTAAGGAAGCACCAGACTTCTTCCCTGAGAGTCAGTGGAGCAACACTCTTGGAAATTGTAACTGGATTTCAGAAATTCCTCCCCGAATGTGACTTCACTTAAGAAGAAGCCTTCTTAACGCAAAGTTGACTTCTGTAGGAATAAAATGCTTGATGAGAATAAGGTGAGGAACTTAATGGCACTGATGAATACCAGAATAAAAATTAGAGCTGTGTGGCTGATCAGTAAAAAGAAGTGGAGAACAAAGGGAGGCTGAAAGGAAATCTCAGTAGAGAAACACAGAGGTAGAGATTAGGAGAAAATACATAATCAGCTGTGTTGCATGCATGTGATTGTATGAGTGAAGGCTTACACACAGAAATATGACTTGTCACTAAGTGTGACTGCAGAGTTAAACCAGAGGGCATCACCTGAAACTTGTTAGAAATGCAGCAATATGGACTCAATTCATAATTAAGATTTGTATTATATCAGGACCTGAATAATTTGAATATGCATTTAACTGAGAAGGGGTTAGTTATCAAATATACAGATAGTGATGAGAAGACCACAAGGCAGGTGGAGGAAGGAGGCAGTCTAAAGGAAGAGATAGAGATGTGTATGCATAGTCAAAAGAGCCAGGTAATTTGGAGATAGCTGAGCTAATTGTGAATCACATATTAGTCTCCATTCAGGCGTAATGGTATTAGACAATGCCTGGGAGTTCCTTTAAAAATGATATTGTAATAGATTACTACAAAATTCTGATCTCATTGTTTGATATATTGGTTTTAATTTTAGGCTTTTGGTATTAAATGTATATTTTTATTCCCTTGTTGCTGTCTAATTTAGCTAGGGAAAATACAGGAAGGTATTCAGAAGTAGTTTAGGGTAAGATGTCAACCCCAAATAGGCTGGCTTCTGGATACTTAGTTTTTTCCAGATTTTTTAGTAGTTTTTCCTCACAGACCCTTTTATAAGCTCCATGTTTGAGAACATTGGATGTTTTTGTTTTCAGGGTATCCTTGAGCACAACTATATTATTTAAAAATAATAAAAATTACTAAAATATATAGAGAGCAAGAATTTCATTGTTTTTAAGTCAAGTAAGGGAAGGAGAGGCACCACATTTGGGAGAGGTAACAGGGACCTTCCAGGCTGGCTTGATCTAAGTGATTACACATATATTTATGTCATATTTTTAATCATTATTATACTGTTTAACTGTATAACTTTTTCTATTAAAAATCAGAGATTCCCTCCCATACCCAGATACAGCTCGACTCTCTGGAGGTCTGTCACAACCACGCTCGTAGGTGAGACACACATATACACACTCTCTCTCTCTCTCTCTCTCTCTCTCTCTCTCTCTCTCTCTCTCTCTCACACACACACACACACACACACACACACACACACACACACACCGCCCCAATACCTGGCCTAACTAGGACCCCTATGGGGCCCAGTGGATCTATCTGCCCTGCCAGAGACACATCATCCTTCCAGCCCACAATTGCACTTGTACCAGAGATCAGATGCTCCAGTCTCCCCTCCCCACATGCTCATACCCAGAGACAGCCTGACTCAAGGAGGTCCATCACAACCAGGCTCTCAGGAGGGACAGGCTCCAGATGGAGAGAGCAAGGCCAGTTAATACCTGAGATAACCAGATGGCAAGAGACAAGGGCAAGAACATAAACTACAGAAACCAATGCCACCTGGCACCATCAGAACCCGTTTCTCCCACCACAGCAAGCCCCACATACCCTAACACACCTGAAAAGCAAGATTCCAACTTGAAATCTGATCTCATGAAGATGACAGAAGACCTTAAGGAGGACGCAAATACCTCCCTTAAAGAAATACAGGAGAACACAGATAAACAGATAGAAGCTCTTAAAGAGGAAACACATTAATCCCTTAAAGAAATACAGGAAAACACAATCAAACAGTGAAGGAATTGAACAAAACCATCCAGGATCTAAAAATGGAAATAGAAACAAAGAAATCACAAAGTGTGGCAAGCGTGGAGATGAAAAACCTAGGAAAGAGAGCAGGAGTTACAGATGCAAGTATCACCAACAGAATACAAGAGAAAAAAGAGAGAATCTCAGGCATCGAAGATACCATAGCAGATATTGACACAACAGTCAAAGAAAATGCTAAGTACAGAAAACTCCTAACCCAAAACACCCAGGAAATTTAGAACACAATGAAAAGGCCAAACTTAATAGGAACAGAAAAGTGAAGATTCACAATGCAAAGGGCCAGGAAACATCTTCAACAAAATCATATAAGAAAACTTCCCTAACCTAAAGAAAGAGATGGTCATAAACGTACAAGAAGCCTACAGAACACCAAATAGATTAGGCCAGAAAAGAAATTCCTCCCATCACAAAATAATAAAAACACTAAATGCACAGAACAAAGAACGAATATTAAAAGCAGTAAGGGAAAAAGGCCAAGTAACATATAAAGGCAGACCTATCAGAATTACACCAGACTTACCAGAGACTTTAAAAGTCAGAAGATCCTAGAGATCATACAGACCCTAAAAGCAAACAAATGCAGCCCAGGGTACTATACCCAGCAAAACTCTCAATTACCATAGATGGAGAAACCAAGATACTCCATGACAAAACCAAATTTAAACGGTATCGTTTCACTAATCTAGCCCTACAGAGGATAATAGAAGGAAAATAGTATACCCAAGAAATCAATCATCTCACAACTACATATGTAGCACAGGACTGCCTTATCTGGCATCAGTGGGAGGGGACACACTTGGTCCTGTGGAGGCTTGATGCCCCAGAGAAGAGGGATGCTAGAGGGGTGAGGTGGGAGTGGGTGGATAGGGGAGTACACTCTTAGAGGCAAAGGGGAAGAGGATGGGGTGGGGGTTCATGGAAGAGAGACCTGGAAGGGGGATAACATTTCGAATGTAAACAAATAAAATGATTAACAAATTAAAAAAAAAGAGAGATACTAAGTACAGATGATATCTGAGGAAGAATGGAATATGTACCCTTTCACCTTGAACTGCCACAATAAATACAGAAACCTTGCTTTGAGCACCAATATAGCACTTCCTGTTTTGGCTGCTCATTATTAACTGAGTTATCTCCCCAGCCTGAGTCATAAGAAATCATTAGGAAAGGACTACACCTCTCCCTCACAGAGCACCAGAAGAATGCTTGTTGCAATATTCTTGGATTAATTTTAGACAATGCACTGCTCAATTGCTGTCTTAAATATCAGTTCCTGTTCTGGTTCCACAGTAGTTATGTCCTACAGAGCTAGGGCCCAGTTATCTTCATTCTGCCTAGGTATCCTCTATGGGTTTATGAGCACAGGTGCTTCTAAAATGAACATGCATAAAATCCAATAAATTTTAGCAAAGCACACCCCTCCCCCTAGGCTCATAAATCTAGCTTTGTTGTTAATCCTTTCTAAAACACATGAAGCATGGGTATTTAATCCAAATATATTAGTTACATGTTTACCCCAATGAAAATAATAAAGATAAATACAGCAGTGTTATTGCTGAGGCTATAAAATCCATTTGGTAAAAAGCAATCATCTTAGTTTGCCATTTCAGTACACTAAAATGTTCATGAAATATTTATTTGTTTTTTTGAAACAGAGTTTCTCTATGTAGCCTTGGCTGTCCTGAACTCTCTTTGTAGTCCAGGCTGGCCTCAAACTTTGAGATATATATATCTCTTTTTCAACTCTCTGTTATGATGAAATTTTAAAGTTCTATGTCAAAAATACTGCATTAAACATTGACACAAGTTTATCAAAATTCTATTTTACCCGTGCATTCTCTGTAGGCTCATTTCTAGTTTTCAATTTTTCTATTACAAAGCAAAAGCTTGTTCTTCTGCCAGTGTAAAGTGTTTTCATTTGTTGTATTACTTACTTGTAAGCTCAATTCCAATTTTGTTTTTTTTTTCTCACTGGGAGGAGAAATACTAAAATGGAGACAAAATTAGTGTCTCAGTTGCATTTCTGCCTTCTGAAGAATGCTCAAGCTCTATAAGGTGCTAATGGTCACTAAACAAGTGAAGAGTTGGCTTAAGATAACCCTGTTCTCACACAGTGGCTTCCTGTCAAAAGGATGCAGGCCCTTCATTATTTGCTGGGTTGGACATTTTCTTAAAACCCAATGAGCATCTGAGAAGCAGAATTATATTTCTAGATTACCTAAACATTTACAGTGATTACTATCCCAAGAATACTGCCCAAAGATAGATGGCTACAACTATACAATCTCTCTCTCTCTCTCTCTCTCTCTCTCTCTCTGTGTGTGTGTGTGTGTGTGTGTACAAGTGCATTGAGTGTTGGAGATCAAATCCAGGGCTCTGTGCATGCTAGGCAAGCAATCTTCTAACTGAGCTACTTTCTCAGGCCCCAAACCACATACAGCATAGCCTCAATAATGAAATAAAACACACACACACACACCCACACCCACACACACACACACCAGAATGCTGTAATGATTGAATTTTCTGGCACAAATTCAAGATTGTAGACAAAACTTGGTTTTATATGTAAATGTAAATAGATGGGTGTCTTCACACAATGGGGAAATTAGGATTTATCTCATAGATTGTAGTCAATGAACTATTGCCTGTGAAATAGTTTGAAAATTCAAAGATCAGAATAATAGACTTAAGGAACAGTTGTTAACATTGAAATTTACATCCAGACAAACGACACCAGAAAACAGTCATAAAGGCTTTGTCACAACATTGTCAGGACAAATCTGAATTTGATTCTGAATTTGATAATCAAAACCCACTATATTCTTTGTTTGAGACAGGTCTCAGGTATCCCAGAGGTTAGCCTCAAGCTTGCTATGTAGCAAAGTGCTGGGATTACAGGCATGGGTGAACAAACTGATTTACACAGCTATGGGAGGCAAGCACTCTACAAACTGAACTGCAGCCCTAGCCAAAACCACTGTAGGTTTCAACACATCAGCTTAAATATTTTTGTGAGATTTCTTAGCCTAAAATGCTGTCATGCTGACAAGTAAAATAATAACTATGAAGAAGTTTATGATAAACATAATTGAGAGGCTAGGGCCAGTATGGGAGCTCAACAGCTAAAAAGCACTTGTCATGCAAATATGACAAATTGCTTGACTTTGGATTCTTGGAACCCATATCAAAAAGCCAGACATAGTAACCTGTGACTAAATCCCAGTAGACAGGGGCTGGCGACAGGCGTTTGACATAGAGGCTCACAGGCCATCCACCTATCCTGAGTTTCAAACAAGAGAGACTTTTCCTCAAAACAGAAGGTGATGGCGGACAGCTGAGGTTGTCCTGACTTCCAAATGTATGGGATAGCACAGCAGGAGCACATCCTCACACTTAAAAATGTATACATACACATGCATGCCAAAACAATTTATAAATAATGAGCTAGATTCAACTAAGCTGCTCATCACTGACACTTGATGTCTTCTTACTCCATCTATTGCTGCTTCCATGGAGTGTAAATTACAAAAATTATCAACACTTTTTTGTATAGCAAGTATTATGTTGGTCTGATTTGTTAGATTAACCTACATATTAATATTAATTGTATTTCTGTCCATTCAGTATTGTTTCAGAATTCTAAATATCAATGCTATTACTTTGGAAGAGGACATTTCCTACTCAGGGTGAGAAGTGAGCTTTGTGCATGATATAAAAGAGAGACTGGGAGCTGATTACATCGATATGACTGTTGTAGCAAAGGGGGCTTCCGGTAGACTGGCCAAGTAAAACTCCAGTCAAAAGTCCAATTAATCAAATAAAATGACTAGTTTCCTAAATTTACAGTATTTCGACCTTGCATAAATTACCTTCCTGGGTTTAAGTCTTATCTGTAATGTGGGTATAAAAATAGCACCTCCTTCAGAGTCATTTTGAAGACTAGACCAGGTATCTCCTCATTGCCTACTCAGAGAAATTGCTCACAAATATTAGCTATTTCTAATATCAGGACCAGAAAGGAAATTCAGACAAATCAAAATGATTTTAGCCCCTCTGAACTTCTCATTTTTTAATTTGAACATTATTAATTTAAAGGGACAAAATTATTGCCTAGTTTCCATTAATACCTTTTGTTTTTTAAAGTATATAAGGCCTTAAAAAACTGAACAGCTCCCCACCCTACCTGTTTGGAACAAAGTTTCCTGTACCCCAGGCTGGCCTTAAATTTATTATGTAGTAAGCATAATCTTGAACTCCTGATCTTCCTCTCTCCAACTCCCAAGCGCTGGAATTAGACTTAAGGTTGCTATTCCAGGTTAATCTAGTGTAGGGGATTTAACCCAGGGTCATAGGTATGTTAGGCAAGAACTCTACCATTCCAGGCCCCTGAACAGCTTCTTCATAGTAACAGTCTAGAGTAAATATGCAGTGCTGAAATATAAAATAGATTCTGGGAGTATAACTTAGTTGATAGAGAACTTGTCCTCTATGCACAAAGCTGTCTAATTCCCTGCACTGCTTAAAACCAGGCGTGGTTGGCTTGATGGTAATTTCAGCAGTCTAGAGGTGAAAGCGACATCATCAGAAGGTCAAGGTTATACCTGGCTTCATAGGGAGTTCCAGGCCCGTTTGGGGTGAGACCCTGTCCCAAAATAAACAAATAAATGATCTTTTAACAAATCCTCATAAAATTCTGATCCTCACCCAAAGTTTTAGTATCTTTCTACAACTCAAATTTCATGTTTCCCCTTATTATAAACATGAATGGGATGGGAATAACTTCAGTGGCTTTGCATAACAGGAAAAATAACTATGCTGGTACAGTATGAAATGGTCTAACACAGACAAAAACTACATTACTAGACTAGAAAGAAGACTCTATCTTACTGACTCTAAGAAATAAGCTGGTATGCTCTGCAAAGGCCACTTACAGAGACATTTTATAGCAAGTATAGGAGAGCCTTTGGTATAATTGTGAGAGCAGCCGTTGGCTGAGTCAAAAAAGGTTAAAGGGACCACAATTCTATGCTCAGATAGAAATGAACATATGAAGAGGCTGGAGAGGTGGTTCAGTGGTTTAGTGCTACTGGCTGCTTTTCCAGAGGACCTCAGTTCAATTCCCAGTACCCAGATGGTGGCTTATAACCATCTGTGACTCCAGTCCCAGGGTATCTGAGGCCCTCTTCTGGCGCCCAAGGGGTACTGCATGCACAGCACACTAACATGTATTCAGGCAAACATACACACAGAATAAAAAAGAAAAATAAATTAAAAATGATATTCACATGAGAAATTTAACAAACTAACTTCTTAATGGATAGTTTTAATTTTTCTATAAACAAGTATGTCACTATATAACTTTCATGCTTCCTTTCCTGTTGGATTGAAAAAATCTTTTCAAAATTGGTTATTTAAAACTGTATTTTCTTAACTTTTTGTGCTTTTATATTTACCAAAACATAGTTTTTCAAGGTGCAGAAGTCTTATGAACGAATAAATGATGGTTAGCACAATGTGAGCATTTTAATGTAAGTAAACTTGGTCTTGAATTTAAAAAATAAAAAGAACATGACACTGGGCAAGGAAGGGGAAGGTGGAACAGGAAAAGAGCTGGGGTCCTGGGATGAACTTAGTCAAAATATGTGGTATGAAACGCTCAAAGAATAAACTTTTAATTTTTTTTGAAAAACAAAAATTATGATAATAAATTTTGTCATATAAAAAATCTGTTGGGTTTATTAGATGGTTCAGCAGGTAAAGGTTCTTGCTAAATTTAATCTCCAGGACCAATGTGCTGAAAAGAGAATACTGATTCCTACAAGCTGTCTTCTGACTTTCATAGGCATGGCATGGCATATGTACGTATTCACACAACACTACCACTAAGTTCTTTAAACCTATAGGAAATTCCCAACTAAGATAAAAGTTAGTCTAATTGGATCTTATTTTGGTAAACAATGGTATGTTTATATGTGCTTTACTATTCCATATAATTATAAAATGTAGTTACCCATTTAATTAACATAAATTGTTCACATTTCTCTATAACTTTTAATACTTGGATATATTTCTGTATTTTTCAAGTTATGCAATGCTCACTTTTTAGTGAAGATTACCAATGTATTCATCTTATCCAATCCAAAAGGAAGGTTAAGGCACCATCCAGAGTGTATGCCTCAGATGTGTGAAAAGAACTGTTAAGCTTTTGGTGACATCTAGTGGACTACTTTTATAGCTTTTATTCAATGTCAGGAAGCAAACATACCTAACTACTCAGCTTCTTCAGCCAGGAGAGCAATTTCAAACAGAAAGTCTAACCCTTATTGCAAACAGCATAGCTCTCTACCTCCAATCCTTCTCTGCTCCACAGTTCAGGTGTCAGTAGCGAGACAATCAAGGGAAGCTGAGATTGCCACACCTGCCTTCTGCCACCGAGACGGCCCTCACATTTTTTGGTTTATACTTTGGCTTCCCTCATTTCTGCTTTCCTGATAGTCAACCTTAAGATATGTCCTTAATTACTTTTAGTGATTCATATGTATCGCTTTAAATTCACCTCTAAGCTCTGAGCAAAATTCTTACGTCCAGAGCACACTCCCTGTTTGCTACATCTAAATTTTATTCTCATGCAATTCTCATAGCAACCCGCTACTCATCTTTACATCTTATTTCAGTCATTACTTTTTCAAGGTTACATTTTCTGGTGTCCTATGACAAATTATTACTGCTATTACCTTATCATTAACTATAACATAATTAAATTTGTATAATTTAACTACTCTGTCATCCCTTTTGAACAATCTAAGGATTAAGCTATGGCTGGGATGTTAACTCAGCTAATAAAGTGCCTGTCCAGTATGTACAAAGCCCTTCCTTCAATCCTCAGCACTGCATTAGACGGGTTGGTGGCACATGTCTGTAATTCCACTACGTGCAAGAATCAAGAAGCTCTGGACCTCAAGGTCATTCTTAGATACAAAGATGAGTTTGAGGCCTGCCTGGACTACATTAGGGCCCTAGCTAAAAAACCCAGCCAATATTTTGTTTAAAACATGTTTCCATTGCCTAGCTAAGAATTACTTTCTCCAGAATGAACCCCCCAGAAGATTGGCCTTGTAGAAGATGCAACTTTTATAAAGTTTAGTGAGAACTTGTTAGGCTCACCTTTTAAAAAGACAATTCACAATTCACTCTGCACAGCTCATTAGTATCTTCCCAATAGTAAATGCTAACGTGGTGTGTGTGTGAGAGAGAGAGAGTGAGAGACAGAGAGAGAGAGAGAGAGAGAGAGAGAGAGAGAGACAGAGACAGAGACAGAGACACACACAGAGAGAGAGACAGAGACACAGAGAGAGACAGAGAGAGAATGTCTCCACTAAGCAAGTGGCCTCCAGGCAGTAAGGGGAAGCCATACTGCTGCACAGGCGTTCAGCTCAGTGGGGTCATTGCTGCATTGCAGTTGCTCTACAGTTGTTTTGCACTGGATAAATGACATTCAGTGTTTTCTATACATATTTGTTGTTGGATCTTTAAAAACTCATTCTTAGAAGGGCTATCCTGAGAAATTATCCTTAGAATAAACATCACTGCATAAACAGCAGACAGATTCTAAAAGGAATTTTTTACCTCCATAGGGAATTTATGTATGTAATACAGCTTGATTTATGTATGTAATGCATAATTTATGTATGTAATACAGCTTGATTTGTGTATGTAATACATAATTTATGTATGTAATACAGCTTGATTCTGCTTGGTCAGTTCTACATTCTGCCCCAAGGAGAAAAACATTAGAGGAGAGTCACTGTCCCTGAAAAGGAATATTTTAAGAAAAGGAAATCACATTGCTCCCAGAATATAAACTAAAAGGGATGGGTGTGAAGACTACATATTTAAAGAAATGTTATAAAAGCCCTAGCTAGTTATAAATAGCTTCAACATTAAGATTACTATTCATTAAGTAATGTTAATTACAGAAGTTTTTCTTTGCTTCCCAAATAAATATGGATCTAGTGTGAGGAAGGCATGCCTGTAGTCTAAGCACCTGGGAGACAGTGACAGGTGGGACAAGAAATTCAACATCTTCCTTGACTGCTTGTGAAGTTAAGGTCTGAGACTGTCTAAAAACATCTGCAACTTTCTAAAATTTGGAATAAAGATATTCAAATTATACCCAAGGTAGTAGTAACCCAGTCCAAGATTGGAAGGGTCTAGAAACTGAGTCACATATACCACCTGTACTCATGAGAACAAGAGAAAATCACTGTAAAAATAAGTGTTTCTCTTTGGTTATATGCCATGTGCTGTGTAAACCTTTAATTTTCATACTAAAATTTCTGTGAAATGTTTTAAACTTATGAAATGTCAATGTGAAAAATCACAGAAATGTTAATTGGAAAAATTTTCATATAATATATTCTGACCATGATTACTCCTCCTCTAACTTCTTCCAGATCTTCCACTTCCCCATATGTTGTAATTCTTAAAAAAATTATTTTTGAGATATGATCTCATCATGTAAAACTAGGATGACTTCAACTCATAATCCTTCTTTCTCTATCCAATGGGACACAAGTGAAATCCATCATTAAAAAAAGAGTAAAAAGCATAGAGCATTAGATTCAGCTAAAATCTCCATTTCCTCCCCATACTAAATACCTCTATTAAGTGTTATCACTCCAATAATGCTTTCTGGTTTTAGTATATTTACGCAGTTTTCCCCTTCTATCACAGTTTATACTTACCCATGTTGATCACCTGGATCCGGCCAATTCTAGGAGCTTCTGGGTGGAACTTCATCCTCTGTTGAACCGTTCCTGATAAGCTGTTTACACCTTTTAAATACCCAAGAGGGCTCTAAAAGACCAGTTTATTCATAACTCCTTGTGTACTTGTGCATTTTTTAGGGCATTTTCTTGAATGAAAATTTCTGGATCATGAGTGTGCATAACTCCTTGTGTACTTGTGCGTTTTTTAGGGCATTTTCTTGAAAGAAAATTTCTGGATCATAAGATATACACCCTTCAGCTTTACTAGGCACTGCCAATTTACTTCCAAAGTGGCTGTATCCATTTCTACACTTACCAGGAAAGCATGAGTCCTTTTGCTCATTTTTCCTTGTCATTTTAAAAAGCTGAATTGCAAAGCATTTTTTTTGGAAGCTATTTCAATATAAAAAAAATCTTCCAATTGACATTTCATTTTGTTAACAGTACCTTTATCACAAAATATCTTAAGAGTGTGGAAATTATATCAATATTTTCCTTTAGGTTTGGGCTTTTGTCTTTAAAAAGAATTCTCTACCCAACTATGGTGAATAGAGTTTTCCTCTTCAGAATTGTTTTCAAACCATTTAGGAAGTATTTCTGTGTATGGTGTGAATTAAAGAATCTGATTTTATCATTTGCAAATCAACAGTCACTTTTAAATTGTCCATTCTTTCACCATTGACTTTTAAAGCTACTTCTATCATATAACAATGCTGAATCTGTAAGTGGGCCTGTTACTAGGCTCATGATTTTGGTCTACTGGTCTATTCTTGTCTGTTGATAATATATATAGCTTAAATTGTTAGAGCTCTGCAATAAATCTTGATATCTGTAATACTTGGTGTCTCCTAATACTTTCTCAATACTGTTTTGGCTCTTCTTGCTCTTTATTCCATCATATAAATTTTAGGATTAGCTATATCTTCCATTATCTTTTTAAAAAAACTTCCTTCATAATTTGTTGATGAGATAAAGCTAGGTTTTGGGTTTAGCTTACCAAATATGAACATTGCATTGCTGATCAACAATAAATGGTGTTATTAAGGAGGGAAGGGGAGCTACAAGAAAAAATGTTGTGACTTCACTTGAGTTGTACTGCTTTTTCAAATATATTTTGGTGAGATTATTGATAACTTATAGTAAGCCTTCTCAATTGTGAGCAAACACAAAATTTCCGTTTAGTTCTTCTTTTGTCCTTTAATAAGTATCGTTTCCCCATAAAGATCTTAGGAGTTTTGCTAGAATAATTCCTGGATTTAAAATTTCTATTTGCTGTATTACATCTTCTGGGCCACTATATGGCATATCCTTTAATTCATCTACTACATTGTCAAAAAAAAAAATAACCAAAAACACCCTTGTTATAGGACTGTGTGTGTTGCATTCAGAGATCAAGACTTTTTTGTTGTTTGGACATCCATCTGTTTCCGCCAGCAATATTACACTGAAAAACAAGTTCTATACCATTTCTCACATAAGCAGGGGGATTCCACGGGTATTTCTTGACCTAAGTTTGGGGTGGAAAGAGGAGACATGTCTCTCCTGAAGTATCTTGAAAGAAGCCTCTCTGATCTTTTTCTGCCCAAACCTCCCTTTTCAGTGGGGAACACTCAACACTCCCTCTTTGCTTTTCTCCGACAGTTGACCCTGCCCCTTCATAGTAGTCTGAGATTCTCAGATGTTGAAATGCAATCTTTCAGGGATTCTCTGACCTTTGTTCCTGAGAAGCTTCACCCAGGGGGAAGAAGCCCAATTTTCTCCACCTGAACCAGTATCTATATCGGAGTTAGGAATGGAAAGTCATTATGATTCCCAAATCCACCATTGGCACATTTCTTAATAACTTATTAATGGTAAAAATAAATGCTATCAATAGGTAATTTTGGGTTGTTTTGTTTTTCAGCTTTGTGGTTGGTTGGTCAAATTTTAAATTTAGTATTCCATCGATGTTCCAATCATGTAAATGCTATCTTGGGGAAGGAAGAAACAGGAGATTCTGCAGATCTCCAAAGAAAAAGCAAAATCGGCAAAGCAGTCAAAACAAGTTAAAATAAAAGCCAGCATCCATTTGCTTTTGACTCATCGATTGAATGGCACCATCTTTACACAGCATCTGGTCTAAGTGGGTTTGGTTGCTGCTTGGTTGGTTTTTAGTACTGGAAACAGATTCAGTTTGAAAGACACTTTGAAATCGAGTAGCAAACACCAATTCCCCCCAACTCTTTCTCCCCAATCCCCAGTTTGGTCTGAAGGGGCACGATCCTTTTTCCGTTTTAGGTGGGCAAGATTTCTGTGCAAAGACCTTAGAACCGTTTGCCTCCTTTATCAGGCAAATTTGGAAGGGAAGAAGCCTTTACGGGAAATACTTTGAACGACAAGGAAGACTACTACGCAGGTTCAAGTCATACTTTTAACACGAGCTTGTTGAAACGTTTAACAATTCCAAAATGAAATTAAACGAGTTTTAACTTTTTTTTTTTTTGCCTCTCAAATGCATAAAAATGCAGAGGAAGTTAACAAGGGGGGAAAAAATCTTAAAACGGTAAAAATAAGAAAAACAACTCTTCTTAGGACTAGTCCTTGGATGAGTTACCAGGAAACTGATTCTTCTTTTCTTGACTTCGGATGCCAGTCCTGAGGCCAGCGGGCTCAGTACCTGCTCCGGCCTCCCCCTCGCTCCAGGCGGCTTCCCACGCGGCCTCCGCCCCTCGGGGGCGCCCGGCGGCCCGAGCGGCTGTAGGAATCGCGCGGCGTCGGGCAGCTTCGTTCTACAGACGGCGGCAGCCCGCGCTCCGGTCTACCCACGCGCTCGCGGCCACTCGAGTAGCGCTCGCTGCGGTAGCTGTCGCGGCCGCCGTAGCCGTCGGGCGAGCATCCCCGGTACTCTTCGTAGCGGCCCCCGCCGTAAGATGGCGGCGGACCTCGGGCAGGGCCGGCTCCACGCGGGTCCCCGTAGCTGTCGAAGGGGTCGCGGTAGGAGCCTCCGCTAGGGTGCTCGTAGTCGCGCTCGCGGCCCCCGTAGCCGTCGCGCTCGCAGTAGCCCCTGGAAGGGCATTCGTCTCGCGCGCTCGAGTGGCCATAGTCGCGGTAGGTGTAGTCGCGGGGCGACGGCGCGAAGTCGCGCGGGTCCCGGGCGCTCGGGTAGTCGCGGCTCGAATAGCTCTCCCGGGGCGAGTAGCCCTCGTCGCGCGGGCCCAGGTACGGGTCGCGGCGCGGCGGTGGCAGCTCCCGGCGCGGCGGGCCTCCGTAGCCGTCTCGTCCCCGGGAGCCCGCCGCCCGCCCGCGAATTCCCGCGCCGCTGCGCGCCGGGCCCGACGGCGCTGCTCTCTTGGGCGGAGGCCCGGCCCGGCGCGGCGGTGGTCCGCGCTTCAGTGGCATGGGGGCCCGCGAAGGCCGCAGGTCGAAATCCCCCGAGTAGCCGCCTTCGTCGGCCGACCCGCCCCGGGAGGGAGGGCGCCTCGGGCCGCCGCCGCGGGTCCCGCGCAGGCCCCTCGGGCGGCCGCGGCTTCGGGGAGGAGGGGGCCCGCGCCGGCCGCTCTCGAACACCGGCTTGGTGGCCTGGGCCACCTTGATGGCCTTACCATCCAGGGACTTGCCGTTCATGTCTCGGGCTGCGGCCTTGGCGTCCGCGGGGTTCTCGAAGGTGACGAACGCGAAGCCTCTGGACTTGGAGGTTTCCCGGTCCTTCATCAGGAGCACCTCGATGATGCGGCCATACTTGCCGAAAGCGGTTTCGAGGCCCTTCTCGTCGGTTTCGAGGTTGAGACCCCCGATGAAGAGCTTCCCTGGACGGTCGGCTTCAACCATGTCGGCAGCAGCGACGGCAGCGGCGACGACGGCAGCAGCAGTGAGGGCTGTGGTGGCGGAGAGGCGAGAGACAGCGCGACACTGACCGCCCTTGCTGGTCGAGACCGCCTCCTACCGGTCGTGGGGCGCTGTGCGCAGGCGGGAGGGCGGAAGGCAGGGCCGGCGGCCCCTGAGCCACGGGCGACTCCTGCCTGTGATTGGTCGGCAGGTCCGCACCTCAAGCGGGTGTCTCGGGGAGGCGGAAACTGGTGTGTGGCTTCGGTGGCCTCCAGTCTCAGTCAGCTGGCCCTGGCTTCACGTGTGGGGCCGTCCCAGAAGCGCGGCTGAATTAAAAAGCCGTTAGGGGAGGTAGAAATAAAGTTCCATTGCTCTTAATGAGAAGAATTCCAAGGCATTCCAAACCTAGTTACCCAAACGATTTTAAAACAAACAAACAAACAACAAACAGCCCCCTGGAAAATGAAATTAGTAGTCGTTTTAAAGATTTAGAACGGAGTTTGTATATAAAGCTTAGTAATGAGATGCGAGGGTTTATTTTTCCCATGAAGGGAAGAAGGTGTTGGTAGGCGAAACCACAGTTTAAAGTAAACTAATGGTCTACTTTTTCTTTACTTTAAATGGTTTTAAGAGTAAAACCATTATATGGATTTACTCTCTCTCTCTCTCTCTTTTTTTAACAACAAAACAAAACAGTCGTCTGTTTGGTCTCACATGTATTCACGAAAATGTTTTTCACATTTCTTCCTGCTAGTTTGTAAGGTTTAATCGTAGCCATAATTATCTTGTCTATTTTCCTCCTTTTTGAAACTTCTCTTATAGAATGCTTTGTCATATTTTTCCTCGGCCATGGAAGAAGTTTCTTTTTCCATTTTCTCTAATGTTCTTCTAAGTTTATAAATGTGCTTAGTTTGATGCTTAATCTTTTAAGTGTGTGCATCCACGGAACCATGTCCCACACGCATCAAGATGTCTAACATGCCCCTCACTGGAACGCTCCCATTGTATTTCTCTCAGAACAGTGTCTTCCGTCCTCACAATGGGGGGGGGGTGTCACTGTTTTCTCATCTACCACAAATGGAGTTTTCCTGTTCTTCAACTTAATATAAATTTACTTCTATAATCATAATGAACTCCTGTGATTTGGCTGATTCACCTCAGCATGCTTTTGTGATTTATCTATGTGGCTAGTCTGATACTTTTAGTATTTCTTACATGGTTCTTTCACATCCTTTCCTCCTCCCTTGGGTGAACATTGGAACATTCATCACTCTTTCCTAACCCAATCGTTTAGGAAACTTGACCCCAAAATACATCTGGATTCCATCGAATTCTGTTTTGCTCTGTTAACACCTTCATACAAGCTGCCACATCTCTGGCAACAGACATACAGCACAGTTTTTGTCTAGGCTTCTTGGTATTTGGCTCCTGAAACCCTTGGCATTTCTGGGAAAGAATGCTTTTTTTTTTTTATTTCTAGGGCATACTTGGTGCCCAACGATGATGTAATGGTTTGAATGAGAATGAGAATGGCCCTCTAGAATGGCCCTCTAGAATGGCCCTATGGAATCATATTTTAATGCTTACTCATTAGGGAGTGGAAGTTTGAGAAGGATTAGGAGGTGTGGCCTTGTTGGAGCAGTTATGTCACTGAGTGTGGGCTTTAAGGTTTCAAAAACCCATGCCAGGCCCAGTGTCTTTCTCTCCGTGTCCCTCTCCTCCCTCTCCCTGTCCCTCTCCTCCCTCTCTGACTCTCCCTGTCCCTCTCCTCCCTCTCCTCCCTTTCCCTCTCCTCCCTCTCCGTCCCTCTCCTCCCTCTCCCTGTCCCTCTCTCTCTCTCTGCCTCTCCCTGTCCCCCCCTCTCTCTCTCCCTCTGCCTCTCCCCGTCCCTCTTCTTTCTCTCTCTGCCTCTCCCTGTCCCTCTCTCTCTCTTTGCCTCTCCCTGTCCCTCTCCTCCCTCTCCTCCCTCTCCCTGTCCCTCTCTCTGCCTCTCCCTGTCCCTCTCTCCCTCTCTCCCTCTGCCTCTCCCTGTCCCTCTCTCTTTCTCCTCCCTCTCCCTGTCCCTCTCCTCCCTCTCCTCCCTCTCCCTGTCCCTTTCCTCCTTCTCTGCCTCTCCCTGTCCCTCTCCTCCCTCTCTGCCTCTTCCTGTCCCCTTTCTCTCTCTCCCTGCCTCTCCCTGTCCCTCTTCTCTCTCTCTCTGCCTCTCCCTGTCCCTCTCCCTCTCCTCCCTCTCCTCCCTCTCCTCCCTTTCCCTGTCCCTCTCCTCTCTCTCCTCCCTTTCCCTCTCCCTCTCCTTCCCTACCCTTGGCCAAGGATCAGAATGTAACTGTCACTTACTACTCTAGTGCCATGCCTGCCTGCCACCACACTCTTCACATGATGATAATGAACTAACCTTGGAAGCTATAATCAATCCCAGTTAAATGCTTTCTTCTATAAATTGGTCATTGTGTTTCTTCACTGTAAATGCTGTGTAAATAAATCATGTAAACGCCGGTGGGGACCTAGATAACATTAGTGTAAGAGCTGATTACTTAACCAATCTAGTGATAAGAACGTGAGAACTTTTGTGCTCCAGAGGAGGAGGAGGAGGAGGAGGAGCAGGAGGAGCAGGAGGAGGAGGAGGAGCAGGAGGAGGAGGAGTAGGAAGGGACCATGGATATACATACACATATATATCATTAATGTGTTGCAGTAGAAATATGGAGCTGAAAGAATAATAACTATTTAGTAGGCTTACCAAGAAATAAACCCCTTTCCCTTAGAACTAATTTTGGAATAGTGTGAAATTGTGCTAGATTTATATTGTATTGATAGTGTCTTGGAGCTCAATTGACCAATAAAAAGTTATATAGTTATGTTTAGGAGTTCTAAGGCTAGTGTTTTTCCTGCTTGCAAAACCACCACTGGGCGGGGGGGGGGGACCACCACTGTTTTTTTTTGTTTGTTTGTTTTTTTGTTTTTTTTTTTTCTTTTTCCACCACTGTTTAAATAGAAGAAAAAGAGCTCTGGGTGGTTGTGTAGAGGTTTGAATAAAAATGGCACCATAGGTTCAGTGGCAATATTGGGAGGTGTGGACTTGTAGGAGGAAGCGTGTTTCTGGGGGTGGGCTTTGAGATTTTGAAGCTCCAGCCAGACACAGTAGCTCACACTCTCTCTTCCTACTGCCTGCCCCTACAGGTATAAAACTCCAGCATATCTGCCTACCTGCTACCGTGCTTCTTGCCATACTGACAATGGACTAAACTTCTGAACTGTTAGCCAGCCCCAATTAAATGCTTTCCTTTATAAGAGTTGCTGTGACCATCATGTTTCATCACAGCAATAAAACCCTAAGACAGGGAGTTTAAATAAAATGATGTTTTCCTAGCAATCATGGAAGAATTTTGATAATGGTAAAAGCTCTTATGTGTGGGTTGCTACTGACATCATGACACTACAGCTAGCCTGGCTATATGGTTAAGGGGAGGGATAATGAAAACCTGGCTTTTAAGGGGACACCGAAATGAACATCACTATGGGGATTTTGGAAAACTCCAGCATTAAAACAGAACATGTTGATGTTCATAAGAGGAACTAATTTGGGAATAAGGTACAGTTGTACAGACCTGTAGTCTTTACTTGGAAGGTAGAGGTTGGAGAATTGCTTGACCCTGGGAATCTGAAACCAGTCTGGACAATCTTAACTCAAAGGAGGAAAATAAAAGGCAAATCTGTAGCTTTAGAAGGTGGCTGGAATTTACCAATAGATATAACTATATACTTGTCCATTTTATTTCTGAACTGACCCAAATAAGTTGAGAGATTATGTTACAGGGAGCCCAAGAGAGATGACCACATAGACACAGTTTATAGCCAATTGGAAATCTTTATTCCAAATGGTAGGACTACACTCGGATTATTTAGGACCTAAGTATAGTCCTGAGCATTTAGAGCAAAAGGCATTTTAAAGACAAAATCCACATCATGGTATCACACTCTGCTGTTCCCAGAGGAGATTTGTGCAAGCAGGCAGTTTAGCAGAAGCTAAGCTAAGCTAACTGTAGCATTGTGAATTCAGGTTCCTAGAATAGAGTTGGGTAATTTTCCACTGGATTGTCCATCAGGGTAATCAAATTCTAGTTAAACCTGAAATGGCCTCAGGTTGGTCTTGCCCTGTCACAATTACAATAATGCAAAAAAAAATGGAGAACACTATATGATTTCATTTTGTATTGTTAAGATACAAACTACTCCTAAAGACACTTCTGGGGTAGAAGAGACAGATGTCACATTCCCTGTAGAGTTGCAGAACATAGCTGGTAGGTAGGACTGATTTGGACCAGAAGTGGTTTTGTTCCCTTTATTTTACTCATTTTCCTGGTGTTTAAGTTTGAATCTATAGCCTTGCATATGCTCAGAAAGCCCTCTACCACTGAACTACTTCCTGACCTCTACCAACTTGTCTTGACAGAAATAGACACTGAGTAAACAGGGCTTTACTTACCCCATAATAGATGCAAATGCTAAGAGTGCTAATAAAGAGCTAGAATAGAAGACATTACAGTAACGAGGACTTTCAGATTGTATTTCTTCAAACAAGGAACATGCTTAGATCCCACAGTTACATCAGTGCACAGAGATGTTCTTTCAGGCCCAGTGCCAGAAATGGATGCCATGGCAGGGTCTCTGAAGAGAATCAGGCCCCTGCCTGTGTCAGAGGAGAGCCTCTTCTTATTTTTACACCTTAAGGACGGGGTGAGGTTTCCAGCAGCAGCCTGCAGCCAAGTTCTATGATTTCTATGCAGGATGAGTGTATGAGTGTGGCATGAGAACCTTAACATCAATACCCTCAGATGTTAACTCACTTCATGTCTGCAGTGTCCCAGGGATGCCTGGCCCCTTCAGTGACATGGGAAGCTGCTGTAAAGGAGAAGCTAGATGCTAGGTTTTATAGGTGGGTTGCTGCTCTTATTCCTCCACTGGGTGTCCTGCCTGGCTAAAGGAGGTGGACACTTCAGACTCCACATCTTTCACTGCTAGGAGACTCAGGGAGAAACTCTGTCATAGACTCCCTGGAGCACCCCCAATTCTGTTAACTGGACCAGGCCTCTGTTCCTAGCTCTCCCTACACCTTATCTCCCCTTCCCCTACCCATTCCCTCTCTTTTCCAGTTCTCTCCCCCCATCCACCTGCAATGACCATTTTATTTCCCTCTTTGAGAGCTTCAAGCATCCTCCCTTGGACCCTCCTTGTTGTTTAGCTTCTTTGGGCCTATGGATTGTAGGGTGGGTATCCTTTACTTTATGGCTAATGTCCTTCACTATAAGAGAGTACTACCATGCATGTCCTTTTGGGTCTGGGTTACCTCACTCAGGGTATTTTCCAGTTTTATCCACTTGTCTGCAAATTTCATGATATTATTGCTTTTAATAGCTGAGTGGTGTTCCATTGCATAAACGAACCGCATTTTCTTTATCTATTCCTCAGTTGAGGGGCATTTGGGCTGTTTCCAGTTTCTGGCTATTATGAATAAAGCTGCTATAAACACAGTTGAGCCAGCATCCTTGTGGGATGATGGGGCATATGTTGGGTACATGCCTAGAAGAGGTGTAGGTGGGTCCTGAGGTAGAACTTTTCTCAATTTTCTGAGACGCTGCCAAATTGATTTCCAGAGTGGTTGTACAAGTTTCCTTTTCAACACAACAAATTATATTTATTTCGGTATGCATCCACATTTCAACATGTAGTGGTCCTGAACAGAGTGGGGAACTTGGCAATGAGCCAGGAGGCCAGGCCCACTGATCTGCAAATGATCTGCAAATGAGGTGACACAGAGCTCCTCCCTGTCCCTGCAGAGGGTCTGAGGAGCCACACTGAAATCTGAATCTACAGGGTCAGGGCCTCCTGTTCAGTCAGCTGTCAGGCTCTACATCAGACCTGATGGGTGGCCGAGAGCCCTGTTCATACCTCTTCAATGTGTAAAAGCAAAAAGCAATTACGGGAAAAGGAACCAACTCAGAACCATGTGCACTGAGGACTCTGTGCATGGCCTTTCTCTGGGCATATATGCACCAAGGACCCTGAGAGCTGGCTAGTCTGAGTCTCCCTGTGACTACTTTGTTCACTTCATGACTTGAGCTCAAAGCTAGAGGGCCAAGGACTTGTGCTCCCTTCCCAGGCTGGTGGCAGGTGAATGTGGTCTGGAGCTAAGTGAGTGAGGCCAGGCTCTTCCAATCTCATTTGATGGCTTCTGGCCACAGCAAGTGTTGGGTGGTGATGGGCAACAAGGGAGTTGAGGAGGGGAAAGCAGCACCCCTTAATAAAGGTGGGGAGATGGGAAGCTCTGAATTCCTCACTCGAGGTCAATTTCAGAGGGAGGGGAGGCTTACAATCTAAGCTTTGGCCAAGGGCGGGAGTGGAGGAGTGGGGACCATGGCTGGATGGGGCATCACTTAAGACTTAAGAAAGCAGGGGTGCAGCCAAAGTGCTCCAAGTCCAGAAGTAGTCAGTTCCATGGCTGCTACCTGAAGCCTTTCCATCTATTCTAAGGGCCACCACACAGCTGTGGTGGGGGGGGGGAAGGGGCAGGCAAAGGCAGACCCAGGCCAAATGTCAGCAGCAGGTGATTGTGTGACTGTCTGTTCACAGTGGCATTGGCTGTGCCCACTGCTTCCAAAGGAAATCGATTTCAGCACCTCCGATCTCAGAAGTTCAATCAGGCAGACAGTGGTTACACTTGACAGATGATGGTACGCAGCTCAAGTCTGGTATTTCAAATGGACAAGAAGTTAGTTCTAGCACATTGTCTCTGGATGGAGTCTGAGTGGGGCTTCCTCCCCAGTACTTTGAGGTCTATAGATGTTATCTAGAAAATTCACTACTGTAGAAAATGAAGACTTGGGTTGGATGAGGAGAGGAGGCCGGGCCTTGGTGACTAATTGCTGTAACACTGTTCTTCTGGTGGCTGTGGCAGCTTTGCCTTCTCTTTTGACATCATCAGGCCCCGCAGTACCTGCAGGATGACTTTGATACTGTGGGAATTCTGCCACTTTTCCAGCACTGCCATGACTCTTGGATCCACCACTCGATTCGAACTGCTCACACCACTCATATTAACTCTTGTTACAAATCTTACAGATGAGGGTGCTTCTGGGTACTTAAGCCCACATTCTCTTTTAAGGCTGTGTATTTGGTTTTCATATATTGTTCATGGAGGCCCAATTATCATGCCTGTCCATCTTGTGTCATGTCCTTGTCCGCCTCCAGGGCCCAGTTAACTGTGCCATCGCCTACTCCTTTCTGGCCTTCTTCCAGCTCTTCCAACAGTTGGAAATTTCGAGGGACTTTTACTCCTGAGCCTGTGGTGGCTGCTATCTTGCATTGCTCTGTTGTACAAGTTTTCACTCTCACCAGGAATCAAGAAGTGTCCCCCTTGCTCCACATCTTTGCCAACGTGTGCTGTCACTTGAGTTATTGATCTTAGCCGTCGTAATAGGTATAAGGTGGAATCTCAAGAGTCTTTTTAACTTGTATTTTCCTAATGAGTAAGGATGTTGAACATTTAAGTGTTTCTCAGCAATTATAGATTTCTTTGTTGAGAATAATTGTGTTATTTGGTTTGTTGTCTAACTTCATGAATTCTTTATTAGCTCTCTGTCAGATATAGAGTTGTTGAAGATCTTTTCCTATTCTGGAGACTATTGTTTTGGCCTATTGATGGTGGCTTCAGACTCTTACATTTTTAATTAATTTTTTACAGTCCAGTTGTTACCCCACTCTGGGTCTATCATCCCAAATTTCCTCATCCCGTTCTTCCTGTCTCCAAGAGGATACCCCCCCAGCCCTTCCCCCCCCCCCAGGCCTCCCCACTGCCTGGGGCCTCTAGTCTCTAAAAGGTTAGGCACAGCTCTCACTGAGGCCAGACCAGGCAGTCCTCTGTTGTGTATGTGTTGGGAACCTTGTACCAGGTAGTGCATGCTGCCTGCTTGGTTGCTCAGTGTCTGTGTGAGAGATCTCAGGAGTCCTGGTTAGTTGAGACTGCTGGTCTTCCTATGTGGTCCTCCTTAGCTTCTTCCAGCCTTTTCCTAATTCAACCACAGGGGTCTGAGGCATCTGTCCATTGGTTGGGCGTAAGTATCTGCATCTGACTCTTTCAGCTGCTTGTTGAGCCTCTCAGAGGGCAGCCATGCTAGGCTCCTGTTTGTAAGCACACCATAGCTTCAGTAACAGTGTCAGGCCTTGGAGCATCTCCTTGAGATGGATCCTATTTTGGGCCTGTCACTGGACCTCCTTTCCCTCAGTCTCTTCCATTTTTATCGCTTCACTTCTTTTAGACAGGACCAATTCTGGGTCAGAGTTTTGACTGTTAGATGACAATCCCATCCCTCCACTTGATGCCCTGTCTTTCTACTGGAGGCAGACTCTGCGAGTTCCATCTCCCCACTGTTTGAGTCCTGGGAGTTTCTCACCTCGCATGTTTCTGGTATGTTCTAGAGGATCTCCCCACCTCCCACCACCCAAGGTTGCATATTTCCATTCATTCTGAAGGTCCTCAGGGCTTGTCTTTTATTCCCAGCACCCAATACCTGATTATGTTCCCCTTTTCCCCTCCCCCCCCCAAAACCCAGGTCCCTCTCTCCCTGTGCCTTCCATGATTGCTTTCTTCTCCCTCCCAAGTGGGATTGAAGTTCCTCACTTGGGTCCTTTGGCTTGTTAACCTTGAGTTTTGTGGATTGCATCCTAGGTATTCTATCCCTCCCTTTTCTTGCTAATATACATGTATTAGTGAGTACATACTATGCATGTTCTTTTGGGTCCGAGATACATTACTCAGGACGATTATTTTCTAGTTCCATTTTCCTGCAAAACACATAATGTCCTCATTCTTAATAGCTGAGTTTTCCATTGTGTAAATGAACCACATTTTCTGTATCCATTTGTCCCTTATGGGACATCTGGGCTGTCTCCAGCTTCTATCACTGATAAGGCTACTATGAACATAGTGGAACACGTGCCCCTGTGGTATGGTGGGGCATCTTTTGGGCATATGCCCAAAAGTGGTATAGCTGGGTCTTCAGGTAGATCTATTTCTAATTTTCTGGAACCTCCAGATTGAATTCCAGAGTGGTTGTACAAGTTTACAATCCCACCAGCAATGGAGATGAGGTCCTCTTTTTCCACATCCTTGCCAACATGTGCTATCACCTAAGTGTTTGATCTTAGCCATTCTGATTGGTATAAGGTGGAATCTCAGGGGTCTTTTGATTTGCATTTCCCTGATCTCTAAGGACTTTTAACAATTCTTTAAGTGCTTCTCGGCCATTCAAGATTCCCCTTTTGTGAATTCTGTTTAGTTCTATACTCCCTTTGTTTGATTGGGTTGTTTGGTTATTTTGAGGTTAGCATCTATCCAAAATACATAAAAACTTCAGGATTAGAGTCTTTTTTAAAAAAATTTATTAGATATTTGCTTTATTTGCATTTCAAATGTTATCCCCTTTCCTCATTTCCCCTCTGAAAAGCCCCTATCTAAGCCCCCCTTCCCACTTTCCTGACCTGGCATTCCCCTACACTGGGACATCAAGCCTTCACAGGATCAATGACCTCTCATTATCTGAAAAGGCCATCCTCTGCTACATATGTAGTTGGAGCCATGTGTACTCTTTGGTTGATGGCTTAGTCCTTGCGAGCTCTGGGGGTACTCGTTGGTATATATTGTTCCTCCTATGGGGATGCAAACCTCTTCAGCTCCTTGGGTCCTTTCTCTAGCTTAAGTGGCAAGTTGCCCTTTGAAAGGGAGGGAAACAGCAAAAAGTGCTGTCCATGGTCCTGCTCTGTGGCAATGGAAACCTGGTTGGGGCTGGCCCCTCTGCTCCATTCTGAGTCTAGAGACAAGGCTGTAGCAAATCCATCAGTGACTGGCTGTGCTCCTGTCTGAAGCAGTTATGCACCTCTCCATCTGCAGACTTGCTCTGGGCTTCCTTCTGTTTGCTCAAGGCTAGCATTCTGTTCCCAGTGTACTCGCTTCCTCCACACAGGTCCTGCCCCTCAGGTCTCAGCCCCTCCCACCCTACTCTTAGTCACCCTCTTCCTACCCTTTATACCCCCTCCTCTCCCACAAGAAAGTCTTCTAAGTGCCGTCCCTGTAGCTACTCACTGCCACCACCTCATCAACACTGAGCTTTGGCAGCATTGCCAGGGTAGAGCTTAAACTGTTCCAATTCAGACACAGATGCCCTGCAGGACTTTCATACTGGGTTTCCAGCCATCCTCCAAAGTGGTGTCCAGAGCATCCCCCACTCAATACCACCAAAGAGCCACACATGATACCATGAAGAGGAAAATGCTTGGCTGAGCCTTGCCAAATGCTCATTTGCCATGCTATGAATTATTCTATTGAGTCAGGGTCTCATCATGTAACTCTCGCTGGCCCGGAACTCACTTTGTAGATCAGGCTCAACTTGAACCCAAAGGTTCACATGTCTCTTCCTCCCAAGCGCTGAGTATTAAAGGCATGCAGTGCCATACCTGGCTCCAAATCACTAGTTTTCCCCACCATCACCCAGTTCTGGAATGGTTTGTTCTACGGCTTTCTTTAATAGCCCCTAACAATCTTTCTTGGGTTCAAGTTGGCACAGATAATTACTGTGCCACTTTATCAAATGACTCCTTTTAGTTTTATTTTCAATAGCCTTATATCCTTTTAAAATTAATCCCCCACCTTTTATAATAGGAGGTTACAAAGTAAGCATTGCAGAATTGTATTCCCACATCTACCAAAATCAGTGATTTTCAACTAGTCAGTTACTTAAAATGCTCACTTCTATGGAGATTCACCCCAATATTCTTGATCATTGAGTCTAGTATGGAGTGTATATAAGTCTACATTTAAAGACAAGTGACTGACGTCGGCAGTACTCAGTGCACATATGGATGCCATTCTAATAGAATAAGCTAGAGCACTGGTATGAACTAAGCCAGGGCTGTGGGAAACCAAGGTTTGTAACTCTTTATTTCCCCCACCCCCATCCTCAATCAAGAAAATGCCTCCATAAGATCCAGCTATAGTGCATTTTCTTAGAAATTAATGCAGGAGTGCCCAGCCCATTGGGATGGTGCCATACCTGGGCTGGTGGCCCTGGGTTCTATTAGAAAGAAACATGAGCAAGCTATGTTGAGCTAAGCCAGTAAGGGGCACTCCTCTGTGGCCTCTGCATCAGTTGCCTCCAGGTTCCTGCCCTGTGTGAGGTCCTCTCCTCCCTGCTTTGATGAGGAACCATTATATGGAAATGAGAAAAATAAACCCTTCTCACCACAAGTTGCTTTTGGTTGTGGTGGTGTTTCATCACAGCAATAAGTAACATTAACTGGGACAAGTCCCACCATCAAGTTCAGTTCTCTATTTTCCAGGGTTTTACGCTCCATAGTCAATAAAAACATGACACTTGTAGCACTTTGTGTTTTGCTTTACTTTCTCAACCTCTGTGTGAAACCCAACAAACATTTTACAGAGACGTGTGTGACCAATCCCTACTGGAATGCGGTTCAGTGCTTCTGGACAAACAGTATTTCTTACAAGTTAAAGGCTTTGCCACTTGGAAGTTATGTTTTTAAATTTTTAACAGGAACATCAGGTTCTTCAGAAATACTGCCACCAGCACCCACTTTCTGTGTTAGGACACTGTGGCTTAATGACCAAATGTGGATTGTTAATCCTTACATCAGCCAGAAACTTCTTGATTTTCTTCTTGGCTATTTCCTTTTTGTCCAACCTGAGAAAATAAATGAACTTAAGGACAGGAACCAAACCTTTGCTAACAGGGAATTTAACATTGATGGGAAGTGGGAATTCAAGATATGGTGAGGGAGATGCAGCAAAGAGAAGTGGCATATAAACAAGGGCCTCTGGGAGCCTCTTCTCAGGAGGAAAGCAACCAACACATTCTTGTTAATAATAGCAGACACTGTGTCAGCCTCAAGTCTTATAGATCCTTGGAATAGCCTCAAGGACCCATTTTTATCAGTCTATCCACTTTACTTTGAGATACTAGCAAATACCCAAAGTTAAACAGGGTTGGGGCCAGAACTCAAACTGAGGTAGTCTGATTCCAGATCAACCTACCAAAGTGTAACAGGTTGATTCTGAGGGTACCAATTAAAGGATGGGCATCCTAAATTCCAATATAGGACACAAATCCCTCTGAGAAGCAATTCAAGACTTACGCTAGAAATTCCATTTTGCATGTTGGAGACCTCAAGACTTTACATAAATTCCTAATTGCTTCATGATCAAGGGCATTCTTCTTTAAGTTCATTTGTATCACACTGTGGTTGTTAGACAAGAGACCTAAGAGATCTTGGCAGCAACCAGGAGTTAAACCACAGTTTTCCAATCTACAGGGAAGAGAGACAGACAAATGACTTTATTTTATGGGCATATGTTAAGCACTTAAGAGATCTGTTAGCTTTGTAAGATAATATTAGAAATTAAAAAAGATCTGAGTATAGGTAGAGTGAATTCATGAACTACAGGAACTCACATAATTAGAAATTTGTGGGTTAAACATATCCCCTTCTGACATGAATTATAATTCATAATTACAAGTCCATGGAATTATATGCAAGCATAATACTATAAAATAGCCAAGAGATATGTGTGTGTGTGTGTGTGTGTGTGTTGACATATGTGCCACTGAATGCATTATGAGGTCAGAGGACATCTTTGTGAAATCCATTCTCTACCTCTAAAGCCTTTTGAGGGATGACAGGGATCAAACTATTTGCTCAATGTGGTAAGCCTCATTACTTACTGAACCATCTCACCAGCACCAAGCAGTTGAAATCTTGATCTAAGGGTAAACTAAAATATATAAACAGAAGATTTTAGAAACGTGGTACTAAGTCCTTAAAAGCAAGAAATAACAAGACTTCAAGTACAGTGTCATTTATGTAAATGCACATTCAGGGGCTAGGGGAGATTGTTCAGTAGGTGCCTTAACTCAGGGTTCAGATTGCTGTGAAAAAAGCAAAAAGGAATTTGAGGATGAAAGGGATTTTTTTTGTCTTAAACTTCCATATCATACTGGAATAAATCACATGTGGAGGTGTGTGCATGCCACAGTGCTGAGACCATGCATGGTGGTCAGAGGATAGTTTTCAAGAATTGTTTCTCTCCTACAATTTTGGTGCTGTAGGTTGCGAGGATCTAGGATTGAATTAACAAGAGCATATAGAACGGACAGGAGATTACCAGCTCCTTGAGAACTTGGCATTTCTACAGAAACATGACTGGTAAAATACTCTATTTCATATGAAAAATTAATTCAAGAACAATTGGAATATCTGAACAATGACAGAGCATGGAGGACCCCCAATAGTATACTATTTATCTGAGGTACTTAAGAAAAAGGTGAAGTAAGATTCTATAGCAAAAGGCATACAAAATACAGGCCCATATATTTGAAATTCTGATCCTTATTTCTCAGAGTAATTTATCTTCTATAGCACCATTTGCTTTTTTTTCTCCACTATAAAATTACCTTTCTATTCAACCAGTCCATTTTTTTTTTTAACAGAAAACTAAACTCACCCTAGCCTCTGAATGTGGCAGTTTGGATTTCTCAAAGCATCACACAGAACATTCAGACCAGCATCACCCAAGATGTTGAACCCAAGGTCTAGGTTCCACAAGTTTGAGTTGTTCACAATAACAGAAGCCAGATCCCCACAAGCATTATTCGTGAGAACACAGCCCATCAACCTATGGAAAACACATAAGAGGAGGAAAGAGCTCTTTAGTAGCAAGACTGAGCTAAGTTCTTTCAGGAGAGTTGCCCAGGCAGTTAAACCTCTTTTTCTATGTATTAGTACAACCCAGGACATAACTAAGGTGGATTAATTACCAATAGAAACAATTTAATGAGCTGAAGAAACCAATGTATGAACTGTTGCCTTCCATTAAAAAAAAGCTGAGGGCATATTAGTTTTTTTTAAAGCATTTATGATTTTCCCTAGGTTTTTAAGTTTATATGTATGAGTGTTTTGCCTGCATGCATGTATACAACATATACTCCCAGTATTCAGAGAAGTCAGAAAACTATGCTCCATCCTCCCTGTACTGGAGTACAGACAGTTGTGAACCACCACGTGGGTGCTGGGTTCAAACTCTGGTCCTTTGTCAGAGTGTTCAGTATTCTTAAATTCTTTTAAAATGGATATACTTCACTCATACTGCTAGGCATTGGTGGTACATGCCTTTAAACCCAGCACTTGGGAAACAGATGCAGAGGCAGGCAGGCAAACACAATCTCTTCGCATTTGAGGCCATTCTGGCTTACAAAGAGTTCCAGGACAGCCAGGCCTGTTACTCAGAGAAACCCTTTCTCAGAAAAAAAAAAAAAATGAATGAAAACTTTTCCAAGGAACCCTAAGGGAACCTTAAGTTTTTTGTTGTTCTTTTTATAGGTTTTTGAAGTAAGTTTGGAGGTCTTGGGGTATAGTTCAATTGTAAAAGTCCCAGTTTCAATATGCTATACACACAGACACAAACACAGAAAGACAGACAGATACACAGCTGTTAAAATTCTATCTTTTGGCTATGATATGGCTTTTGTACTCAAACTCACAGCAGCTGTGGCTACCAGCCCAATATCAAAATGGATGAAAGAGGGGCTCTCCAGGCAGCATCTCTATGTTCATGAGTTTTGAGAGGGAGAGTCTTTTTTTTGGGAGTGTGGCTACTGGTAGTCACCTATATTCCATAGATGACCCCCTACCTTTTCATAGAATCAGTACCAATTAGACTTAGCAGGTTCTAAAATAGTAGTAATTTAAAAAGAGGACAAAAAGCTGAGAAGGAAGTGAGTTGTGGGGGTAGTAGGAATGGTAATAGCTATAATGAAAATATATTTAAATTTTTCAAAGACAAAAATTATTACAGTAACATTAAAGAGCAAACAATGAAGCCACATATAGAAATTTCTCCCAGGTCCTTTGAACATTCACAAGCTTTACCTTACAAGGCACAGGTCTGTAATTTCTGGTACTTGGGTAAAGAATCATGAGGTGGAGGCTTACCTGTGCTACAGAAGGAGTGTAAAGCCAAGCGGAACAAGTTAGTAGATCCTATCTGAAAAGGTATACATGTGCCAACCCTGTCGCCCACTTGTCACATCTGCTGTTATTTCTTCACTTCTTTTCCTTTTTTTTCTTTTTAATCTTTTTTTCCTTTTTCTTCTGCAATGATCTGCTCACATAGCGAGTCCATTTCATCTTCCATCCCTAAAGTGACTGCCTTCTCTGTGGTACCATTTTACTTCTTGGGACTTTCTTTATCCTTATGCATCAATACATGGAATATAGTCATCACTGGTCTTTATTTTTATTTCATTAGCATTTTACATCACTTGATAAGAGCATCATCACCAGTCCTCTCAGCATTAGATTAATTGTTTTTCTTTTGTGTGTGTGGGGGGGGCAGAGGATGTGGAGGTGGTTTTTAGAATCATAATTCATACAAATACTGAGAAAAGTGCATAGGCTTCCCAGAGGCTATGAAGGTTGAGTAAAGGCCTTAGATATACTCGTCTTGTAGAAATTGTTCTTGTGGTTACAGGAAAGGTATTGGCTAATCCTTATCAAGTTGAGTATAGATCAAGGAAATTTGGAGTAACACATATATATTATCTTGTCCTGAAGGATGTGGATGGGTGCTTAGATGTTACAATAAATTCTTTTGGGTGTTGTTACCAAATACCTGAAAATAAGGCACTTCCAGTGTCCAAGGTGAGGCAGAGCATTATGGTAGAAGGCTGTGGCAGGTAATATACCAACTTAATGACAGGCTTAGAAGCAGGAAAGGGAAGGAAAGTACAGGGGTGTGGGGGGAAGTGATAGCCCTCCCAGTAACTGGCTTCCTCCAAGTAGACTATGTGGGTGATGTTTCTTTCCATCACAACCCCAGAGAAGCTCTGGATAATGAAGATTTTCAACATCTAAAATTTTTTGGGGGGTGGGAGAGAACATTCCAAATTCAAACTGTAACAGCTTTCATGACTCAATCCAGTCAGGACAAAACTTCTGGGCATGCCAAGAAGCTGAAGATAAAAGTTGAAGAAATGCTGGGTTGTAGAGCTGGAAAAATGGCTCAGTGGTTAAGAATATTGTCTGCTCTTCCAAAGGACCTAGGTTGAATTACTGGTAATCATATGGATGCTTATAGTTGTCTACAACTTCAGTTCCAGGGCTCAAACACTGCCTTTTATGGATAACAGGCATACATGTGGTATATAGACATGCGGGCAAAACTTCCATGCCCATGAAATAAATCTATATGCAGGATTTATAACTCTTAACGACTAAGTTTATAGCTGCCAAGTAGGTTGACACTGCTGACACCTCAGTCTTATTTCACCTTGTACTTAATATTTATATGATAAATTATTAAATATCCTAAGTCATTAAAGTAATCCACAGGATAATTTGAAGTAGTTAAAGATTTTCTGGAATAGCACCAAGTCAAAGAGAACCTCAGTCCCATACACTCATAGATCACGTATTTAAGCCATGCATATTCTTGCATTCTTATGAAGAGAGCTCAGGAATGAAAATGGCTACTTTTAAAACTGGACTTTAGGGCAAGGTAGTGGGATCTTGCTGCTTCCTGTGCTCAAGAAACAGTCCGGGAAGGTGCAAACTTCTAAGCTAGTCTTGCTGCTCAGTGACCCTGTCTCAAAACTAGAAAACTAGCTGAAAAATTAACTGGAAAGGGAATCATGAGAATGAAAGTAGAGATCTCAAGAGAGGTGGGAATAGGAAATAGAGGAGAGGGAGGGCATTGGGAGGTCAACAAGAGGAGAAAAATACAGAATATGACACACATATGGAGACGAACCTCATTACTTTGTATGGAAACCCCAAAAATCAAATTGTAGGATTAAAAAGAAAAATATATAAGTTATAATAACAAATCCCTCCAGCTTCTTTGAATATTAATAGGAAAATTAAATATAAACCTGGAAATGGAAAGATGGTTCAGTGGTTAAGAGTATTATCTCTTCTAGAGGGTCCAGTTTAATTACCAGCACTTACATAGAGGCTCACAAACTGTCTATGTCTCTTGTCTTAGGGAATCTAGAATCTTCTTCTGGCCTTCGTGGTCACCAGACATGCAAATGGTACATAGGCATCCATTTAGGAAAACCACTCATACGCATGAAATAAAATGATAAAAAAATTAAATACATTTTGGAAAAACAAACCTGAAACGAAAACTAGTAGAGAAATTTCAGCCATGTGGATATAGCTGATAGGCAACAGATTTACTAGGACACAAAACTAAAATGGCTCCTGTTTAGCCCGATGCCTCTGGACTCTTTACATGAGGGAAGCAGATTATGATGGCCATAGTAATTGTGGGTTTTGGTTTTGTTTCAAACCAAACAGGCTTCTTTAGCTCGTCTCCAACAGAATGAGAGAAGCGTCAGTCTATGCTCCTTCTCTGATACTCATATTTCTCAGTTTTTCCTTTCATCTCTCCCCTGCCCTCCAAGACTGCCCACAGTTCAAAGTACACAACACTAGAGTCATATAAAACCTACTCCAGTTCCTGAAGATTGCAGTTTGGCTGCTGAAGGGAGTGACACAGAAGCTTTAGTCCGTTATCCTTTAGCTCGTTAAATCCCAGGTCCAGGTGTATCAAGCTCTTGTTGTTCAGCAGAGCGGTGGAGAGGTGCTCACTACCAACTGGAGTGAAACAGCAACACCTAAGCCTACAGAGAGGCACAGTACGAGGAAAGATGGAGTCAGCCTCTACGTCTCAGTCAAAGTTTCATGTCTGCTCAACACTTCATCTCAGGGCAGACTTCCTATTGTCAGCCTGTCTCCCTCATGAGTCATGTCTACATCAAACTGTTAAAAACTGGACTCACACTCTTCAGAGCCAATCACAATGTCTGTCCCTGTTTCCAATTTTCTAAAACAGGGTCTCACTTTGCAACACTGGTTGGATTACCCAGGATGGGTTTGAAACACAATGCTTCTCCTGCCACAGTCTCCCTAGTTCTAGAATCACAGGCATGAACCACCACACCTGGCTCAGTTTTCCATGCTATAAATCACACGGTAATCTTTTATTTTCCTAAGAATGTATATAGTCCACTCTTGCAGAAGTAGTCACATGGAATAGAGAAGCAGACACGAGGTCTATAATAGGAATAAGCAAAGTCAGTATTATTCTTTGTATATGATAGTGGTGTTTTAATTCAGTAATTTAATAATTTTGGTACAACATGCCTTATATATGGGGAGATATAAGTATAACTCTTACAACAAAATTAATTTGGAAAAATATTTAAACATTAAATTCAGGATAAATTTAGGATGCGTGTTAAAAAGCATTAAAAACTATGAGATGACAAAATTACATCTTAAAAAGATATTTCTAGAAATGATAAGTTTTAGGAGTTATAAGACAGAATGACTTATAAAAATGTAAACATCTTGGCTGGGCATGTAGAACATGCCTATAATCCTAGCACTTGGAAGGCTGAAGCAGGGGAATTTCCAATTCTGGACTAGCCTAGGCTACATAGCAAGCTCAAAGTTAGCCCAGTCAATATAGCAAGTTCAAAGATATCCCAAGCAACACAAAATCATATCAAATTATTTTAAAATTTCATAATATGGAAAGAATCATACAGGAAATTAGAAATAAAGCAACAAGATAAAAAATTTCTGTACTATATAAAAGTATTATATATGATAATAACCATCATATATGACTTTTAACAGAAAACATCCAGAAGAAACTGGAGCCTTTGAGGAAGCAATTCCTAACATATGAAAACCCCTAAATATATGAAAACATTCTCAACAAAAGTCACTTAAAAGTTGTGGTTTTTAAAGATTTTAATAGTGTGTATACATATATGTGTGTATATATATGTGCATTCTAAGCTACATTATATTGGGAAGATGATAGCAAACACTCACACAAGGCTCTGTAGAGTACACTGTGGATTCTTCAAGGTATAGCTGAGCAACTCTATCCCTTCATCTTCCAAGATGTTGTCTGTCAAGCATAAATGTGTCAGCCTCTTGCTTTTGGTGAGAGCCGAGGAAAGAACTTCACAACCAACTTTTGTGAGGCCACAGCTTGCTAAGCTGAAGCAGAAACACACGGAAAAGGACCCGCTCATCAGTTTCCAATTGCCCTGCCTTACTCCATTAGGAAATTATCTGATGTTTATATTGGCTGATTTTCCTGTAGAATCAACCTCAGACATTTAACTTGTGAAGTCCATTACATTTAGGTACAGGAGTGAATGAAACAAAATGGAGAGGTCTAGAAAGTATGGAAACAAAATAAAAGTATAAAATCAAACATAAGATAAGGCTGGGGAATAGCTCAGTTGGTAGGCTCTTGCCACACAAGCACGGATGTCCTCATTTTGATCACCAGCACCATGTAACAAAATGAGTAAATTAGCTTATGTTATAAACCCAATTCCAGGAGGGCGGACAAGGCAGATCATTAGGGCTTGTGTCGATCAGCCAGCCTAGCTCATTTAGTGAATTCCAGGCCAATGAAAGACTGTCTCAAAAAGAAAGGTGCATGATTCCTGATGAACAATATTCATGGTTGACTACAGAGACAGAGAGAGACAGACAGAACCACACCCACTGACACTCCCACCCTCCCACAGACACATACCCCCACCCACCCCCATCCCTACCCACAGACATCCCCACCCACAGACACACACCCACAGATACTGGCTCCACCCTACCCACAGATTCCCCCAGTCACACATACCCCTACTCCACCCACAGACACACCCAGACAGACTCCAGAGACCCCCCCAGGTCCCCCACAAACATACCCACCAGTCAGATAGTTACAGAGGTGCATATACACAAACAGAGCTGGACTGAAACACAGAGACAAAGAGAAACACATACACACACAGAGTCACAGAGGCAAACTTGGGAAAAGGGGACATCTGGCCATATAGCTTAGTGTTATTGCATGCTTACCATGTTCAAGGTTCTAGGCTTAATTCCAGATTAAAGAAAGAAAATAGAAAGGAGTATAGAAGAACCCTGACCCAGCTATGTTAACCCACACATTATTTCCAGTTCATAAGGTATAAGCCAATTGACTCACGCCAGTCTCTCTAGAGGACAGTTTGGATTTTCTAAGACCTCACACAATGACTTTACTCCATTATTTGATAGATTGTTGGTAGACAGATTCAGAAATACCAGGCTCCTGTTGCTATGGAGAGCCTTGGATAGAGTTTTACAACGGTCTGCATTCAGGTCGCAGGATTCCAACCTGAAAAGCAACACAAGAAAGGGGAAATGACACATTTCAGAGAATTAGAACCACTGTTCACTCAGCCACACGGGGGCAGTCTCCCACTTTTGGAGCTCTTGGCTGAAAATTCAGCTTCCTTTCATAAAAGAAAATATGTGTTTCTTCTGTAGTCCCACTTAGTACTCTATCAGGTTGGAAAATCTCAATGCCTTTCAAAAATATGAATGACTAAAGTTTTAAACCTATTAAATAGTATTTTTTTCATAATGAGGAAAGAAGTTACCTCTACCTACAACTGAGAAGATGGACACAAGGAAGCTGTGACGTTGATGTTCTACACCGATTTGTAGAGCAAAGATGACCCACAAGTCAAGTGCCAAAGCTGTGTCTCCCGTGGGTTTTTATTCACAAGTCAACTCTCATTTTCTAAAGAACCTAATTTTGCTTTAATATTGAAAATTTTTATTGTTAAAGAACTTGTAAATTAAAAGAAACATTACCCAGTGAGGTTAGTCAAACCCAAAGGCTATACATCTTAAGCTAGCTTCTACATAGTTAGAATAATGCCAGGCTGGGCAGGTGGGAGTTGGCAGGTGGGAGTGGGCAGGTGGGGGGGCACCCTCAGAGTCAGGGGAGGAGGGATGGGATAGGGAATTTCCCAAGGGGAGACATGAAAAGGTGATAAATTTTGAAATGTAAATAAAGAAAATATCCAATAAAAGAAAAAAACGAAGGAACAAGAATAAAAAAGAAAATAAGGGGTTATTGCCTAGTCAGCAGAGTGCTTGTGTAGCATGCGCAAAGCCATGGGTTCGATCCCCTCTTCCACATCATAAAAGGAATGAGAAGCAAATAAAATTGTGTCTAAAATCAGAGCGAAACAGAAAGTGCATGTGGTGTCCTTCTAAATACCTGCATCGTGGCATATGCAGAGATGGCATGGGCTGTGTGCACAGGTATGTATAAGAGTCAGGTGATAGAATATCCCAGGCATGCCCCATTGTCTTATTTTTTTAAAAGCAGGGCCTACCCTTTAAGTAGTCCCTTTTAACCAAGTCACTAGGTTCCCTTTATCAAAAGTCAGGGTTTGTATTAGAACATGAGCAGTTCAGTGTCATCCGGTCTTATCACCGTGGCAAAATAAACATGCAACTAAGTGGGGTAAGATTTATCTTGTTCATGGTTTCAAAAGATTTAGTCCATCATGGCATGGAGTGGGTGGACAGGCATAGTGTGGTGCCAGAAAGGTGTGCATGGAAGGAATGGGGGGGGGGGAAAGAGAGAGGGGAAAGAGCAGAACTTTTTATGAACCCTGGTTAGCCTAGAATACTCTACATATAGATCATGATGGCCTTGTCTTTCAGAGATTCACCTGCTTGTTCTGGGATTAAAGATATGCACACCCCTATCTTAGGCTTTCCCTGCATATTTTAGCTAACCTATTATATAGAATGCAATAGTTTAAAATAGTTAAAGTTAAAAATAGTAAAAGTCTGCCGACTAAGCCACCCACCAAGAAAAGGATGATACATCTTTCCATCAAAATTCATGAAATTATAGTGAAACATGTGTATGTACTTTTTCAGTATGTCAGGTACAATATTCGAAATCTATAATTTAAACTTTTCTAGAACATTTTATTCCTAACATTTGCAAAATTCTTACAAAAAAGGGACCCAAGTCAGCAGAAAAGCCTGGAAAGCACTGTTTTTCAACATTTTCATGACTCATATGTAAAACTAGAAAGTAAAATATCAAAATGCACTGCTAAAGAATTCAGCTCAGCATGATCTATGTACAAACCATATTAATAAGGACATTAATATTGTCCAAATCTAATGAGATCAAAAGCAGATAGGAAGTTGGATATTATCCCACATGAAATATTTAGGGGGCCTATGAGACTAGAGATAATACACATTTAGAGAACAACTAGTCTTCCATAATGTAGATTATTGCAAACTTGATAACTTCTGACAAACAGTCACTGCTGGCTCTACTAAGTCAAGTCACATCCAGAGTCTTCCACTCAGCAGCTGACTATATAAATCTATATTGAGCATCTTTAGTAGAAGGCATTATTCAAATCTCAATAGAAAAAGGCTTTTATCAAGTCTTGTCACTTCCAGTGCCAAAGCTTTTGTTTTAGATCCATAGACAGCACTGTAAGAGAAGATCTTTCCTACCAAATAACAGAGTTAGTGTGGGTACTTTCTTTTCTTTGTTTTGCTATTGTTATTTTAGTCATAAGAACCAGTGACATATGTCTATGTGGCTTCCAGATAATATATTTTTAATCCTAAATCTACTTGCCTGCTAGTTAAATTTCTGTCTCAACCTGACCCATTCACAACCATACTCAAGATTTGCCCATCAACTCTTGAGATGCTATGTGTTAAGTGAATTTCATCTTTTAAAACCTATGTTAAGTGAAATTTCATTTTTAAAAACCTGGTTAGCAGTTAAAAAAAAAACAGTGGTCCCAAAATTCACCTTGCCATCTTAAAAAAGGCCTTATTCCAGGTTTTGCTATGTTTCAAGTACCTGGACTATAAATTTTATTTGTGGGAAATAACTTACCTTGGCACTTCATGCATTAAGATTCAGTCTTGACTCACAGAACTGTTCAGGGATTATAAAAATTTCTAAGATGAATCTATTTTTCTGGTTCTATGTGTGAGACAAACTGACTTAACTGACTTTCACTAGAAAATAAGTTTTCTTAAAGGCTATCATCCAACGTGCAAACTAAGTATGATGGATGGCTAAGGTGCTCCTTATCCCTAAAGAGCTTCAACTGGAGGGCCAGTAGTAAGAGAAACAGTACATGACAGTAAGTGTACACCTTGACAGTTGACAGTTGCCACACTGTTCTTTTCTCAGCCTTCCAGGGTTGTCTCTGGGCCACAGTTGAGATAGTAGGGATTTATATCAATAAACAAGTAAAAAGGAGCTTTCTCCAATACTGGTTACTGTCATCATTAATCAAAAAGACACAATATATGCCAGAACTGAAATAAGAAAAATGTTAAACATTCAAGTCTTGGTCTATTCCCTCTCTTCAACTGAAAGACATAAAATGAAAAGTGTTTCATGGGGAATGAGAGGAGTAAGTCTTCCTGGGGTAAGGGATGAACTAGAAAAGTAGGCTTCCACCATTCAGCTCTGGGAGCACTAAGTCCAGACTTCAATGTCTACTGGTAGACACAAGTCCAAGTTATAATGAAAACTCAAGCTTACCTCAGCACCCGTAATTTACATCCTCGGCATTTCAAGGCTTCACATAAGGTCTTTAGTCCATTTTCTTCTAAGTCAGTACCTTTCAGGTCAAGATGTGTCACCTTATTGTTGGAAACCAAGAAACTAAAATCCTGACAGCTATTCAGGAAACAGACAGCTTTGAATCTTCAAAAGAAATACATGCAGAATGATTATATAATCATTTCCACCCATAGTTGCATCTTCTTCTCTTATCTGAGTCTGCATTTCTTATACTCCAGGGTAAAGCTCAAAACCAGAGTTTCAGAGAACTGCCAACAGCAACAGCAGGGCTACCACATAGCTTTGGATTTGTAGCCTGACAACTGGTATTCTCAACTAATTCGACATTACTGGAGATGAAAATGGAAATGAAAATCTATCAGGAAAGTTAGAAGCCTCCGAACTTTTAGGAATGACTACCACAATTATCATGATCGCTCCAAACACTGCAAGGATAACATCAACTTACAACACTTAAATACTTTCTATAATCAAAAGTAAATACACAAAATCATCTATAACATGTTTATTATTAGCAACATATACTGTTGCAGATATGCCATTGTTTTGTGGGCTTTGGTAAGTATACAGAAGTAGTATAGATAGCAAATAAAAAGGTTCATCTTTCAATTTTCTTTACTTCCTCCTAACTGCATTTTTAACAAACTTGGTTTTTCTGCACTGCCTTTCCTAGACCAGAATTCCATCTGTCCAAACTTCACCTTAACTAGTAACTCCCTGGAAGCCACTCCCACTGTTCCAGCTCATTACCCAGCAGTCTTCCTCCATTAACTCTCTCCCTAGCTTAGTGCCCTCAAGAAAGTACTTTTTGCCCATTTACACAGCTAACCATCTTCCTAAGTCATTCTATAAGTATAAATTAGAAGCAATTTTTTTTAAGGGGAAAAATGACTTACCACCAAGAAGCCTAATTGAGAACAGTCACCATGGTATCATCCCTTAGAGAGACCCTTTGGTTTTAAAAGAAACTAGCCAAAAGGTAGCTTGATTATTAATATTTATACCAGTTACATTTGAGGAAATATGTGAGGGAGATGCTCAGAGATAAGTAAAAAGGATTCATACATCCAGTGGCCGCTCCTTATCTATATGCTAAAATATGCTTAAAATATGACACCAGATCTCACAAACAATGAGATTCTAGGAAAAAATATTTGGTAAGAAGCTAGAAAATTTTTAATGGAGCCTCAAAACCACATGCCAACTGCTACTACAACAATTGCTTCTCTCCCAGAACAAATGAACTCTTATTCTTATATTCTCAGTTGTGCTCCATTTTTCCTGTTCTTAGAATGTTCTGTACAGTGACTGCAAGTACAGTTGCACATCACTTAATGAAGAAAAAAATTATGTTTAGGATATATCATGATTTGGGCCTTGTGCAAACAGTTGTCCTCACATGGATCTAGGTCACTAGGCAACAAGAGTTATGGGTCCACTACCATCCTTCATTGACCAAAAAGCCTTTGTATGTCATATGACTATTTATTACTATTTTCCCCTAACAAGTAAGTAGAAGGTAAGACAAAGGAAAAACACTGGAAAACCTCCATTAAAATTTCTCATGTGTCAGGTGGTGAGACACGCCTTTAATTGCCCCACTCTGGAGACAGAGATAGGTGGACTCTTGAGTTCGAGGCCAGTCTTATTTACAGAGTGAGTTCCAGAGCTATACAGAGAAACCCTGTCTCAAAATACCAGCCCCAATCACTCATGCAAGTCTTACGTTAGTTTTTGTAGGTTACATTTTGGGTGACTTAATTCTTCATTCAAAATTTTCATCAAGGATTCATCAATTCTGCTTTCACACAAATCCATTTCTATCAGGGATTCATTTGTATGAATCACAGAAAACAGATCTTGCCAGTAATGAATGATTTGAACAGCAGCATCTTCAAGGCTGCATAATTTAAAAAAAAGAAATACTAGTCACTTTTGCCTTAGAAGATGCTATTGGATAAAAATATGTTATGAAAGATAATTAGGTACATCTTTGCTATGTACAGTCCACCAGACATCTTCTCTGGCTGCCCAAGACGTTATTTACCCCCCCCCCCCATCCATTCTCATCCATTCCCCTCAACACACATGAAATAAAAACTACAGACTTCACTTGGTAGCAAGAAACTCAGGGGTGGGGGTGGGGGAGAATTAGTCTGACCTACATTATCTGTGTGCATTTTTAAAAAAATTTTGAGATAGGGTCTCCCTGGGTATCTATCCGAGCTAGTCTAGAACTTGGTAGGTAGACCAACCTGTCCTCAAACTAACAGACCTGCCTCTGTAGTGCTGAGATTAAAGGTGCGATTGACTACATCCAAGCTTATGTATCTGCTTTCCTGTAGGTATATGTGCCAGTGTATGTTCTCATGTGGACGCCAGAAGACAATCTCAGGTGGTGTTCCATGGGTGTAGTATTTTTTTTTTTATGAGACAGTTTCCTCACTGGCCTGGAAATTGCCAAAATAGGCTAGGCTATCTGGCTAATGAGTTACAGGAATCTGCTTGAGTCTGTCTTCCTTGGCACCCTGATTATAGATTCTTGCCACATTGTGATTACACATGCATGTCACACTGTGATTATACATGCATGTTACTCTGCAATGTGGTTTTAGGTGATGAAGTGTCTTAATGTTTAAGGCAAGTGCTTTACCAACTGATCTGTCTCTCCCCAGCCCTTTGTATTATAATGAAATTGAAATGAATGAGGCTGGGTGTTGCTTAATGGTATTTATCTAGTATGTTTTAAGATGTTGGGGTTTTGAGTCCTAACCTTGGGAAAGGGAAATTTAATAAATGAAACTGCAGAGTGGTGGGCTATGGAGATCTTAATTTGTGGAAACCACTCAAGAGCTTCCTATTTACAAATACTTTAGACAAATGGTGAGGCAGACAGATAGATAATGGTCATTAAACTTATCACATCTAATAAGCTGTGATGACTGGCAGCTATATGAGCCAACACTCAATACATAACAGCTGTTTAATGTATGTTTGAACCAATTATCTGTTTTCTAGACAAATACCTCTATGCCTGTCTTGGAATTTTAGAAATTGTAACATCACACCTATGTAATTCTTTTGGCATCAGAATTAAATTAGATAATATGTTAAGCATCTTGTCTACCATAGAACTGTATGCCATATAATAAGCTTTTGCTTTTAGTTAAATATAGCAATTTTATAGTTCAAATCTCACAAATTTAGGATCAGAAAGACAACTTCATGAAAGGGAAAGGGTAAACTCATATATAGAACAGTATAGTGTAGGGGGATAGAGGACAGGTAGATGACCTGTGTATATGAGCCTCAGATTTCTATATGGGTTATCTAAAAATAACTTCTATACATTAGCTAAGCAATGTTTCCTTCTGCAAAATCTACTTCCTTACCAGTAAACTCAACACTTACCACATTTCACCTGTAGGGTCTGAGTCTAACGTATTTCTCAAGTCTGCCCTCACCGTCAGTGTCATAGTCTGTAGAGAGTGGCAGTGCTTAAGGCAGAATGAATATATACGCAATTGTTGTTCTTCATCAATCCTCACGATAATCTTTTGGAAACACATCAGTGCCCGAGTGATGAATTCTTCATCTTGACTCTCATATATACAGTGAAGCAAGTCTTGAAATCTCAGCTGTAACAAAGTAGAGTCATCATTTTCGAATGCTTCCATACACACAAGTAACTCTTCTTTTACCTCCATGGATAGTGTAAGGTTGAAAGTTTCCTCTAGTTGTCGTACTCTGTCTTTATTTAGTAGACCAAACAAAAAGCATTTCATCTGCTCCAAATGAGGGTCATGAAAACGGTTGCTTTCCAGCAACAGATACAAGTTTTCAAAAGGTTCAGAGGGATAGTCTTTTTCTTCTGGATTCTCTCTCAGCAAGTAAAACAGAGCTGCAAAAAACTCCTGAACATGGTGGTGAGTGAACATGTAGCAGTTTTCATACTCGGTGTCCTGCTGAAGAACATCTGCATCCAGGAAAATCGAGATGTCCTCTCTGGTTAACTCGTGCTTTCGAAGATTTTGCTGGTAGAGTACATGCTTCATAGTCCAAATGCCTTCAACAGCAGCCTGGCATAGGCTCCTTAACAGCGTTTCATTGGGCAGAGTAACAGAGCTCCCAGGTACACGTGGAAATAAGCTGCAGACATAGTATGTGAACAGAGCCGTGCTGTTTTGGCAGGTCTCTTCAACGTTGCCACCTCTCTCCATGTGCTCCTTGAGAAAAGTACAGATCATCTGGCACACATGATACACGTGGCACATCTGGAAAAGCCTCCAATTGATTCTTATTGAATAAGCTGCATTCAAAGCCCATGTCTTATCTTTCAACAAATGGTGGATATAGTCCATCCTTGCATTCTTAGACAGTCCTGGCAGCTTTACACGATGAGGCTTCTGCAACAAAGGCACTAGTCGCTTCCAAGCTGTGGACCTTGTTGTTACTAATAAGTATGACTCAGGAAGCATCACTTTCCTCAGCAAACTACTAATAAGAAAAGACACCGGGTGCTTCTGAGTCCAATCTTTACACAGTGCAAACTCTGGCTCTTCAAAGGAGAAATCCATTTCATCAAAGCTATCAATTATAAAAAGGAGACTGCTGGGTTTGGACAGGATCTGTTCGATGGGACTCTCGTTGCGAGGCCAGTACTTTGATATTAACTGAGCAAAGCTTCCCTCCTTCACTTGGCTAATTTCTCTCCCACTGAGATAAAAAACATGGGTAAATTGCTGATAGAGATTGCCATCTGCCCATTCTAACATTGCCTTTTTCAACAACGTTGTCTTCCCAATTCCAGCAGCTCCATAAAGGACTACTGTTTGTGGAATCTTGGAAGTTTGGATATCCTCATCAAATATATGCTGCAACAGCTTTTGGTCTTTATGAGTAATTATACAATTTAAAGTTGCAGATTCTCCAGGGAAAGAAGTATTATCCCACATCACACAAAATTTTTCCTTTATTACAGTTCTGTAGTCTATTCCATCATCTAAGTCAGTTAGAATGGAAAAGAACCAAAAACACACATGATCAAGACAAATTTTCTTTAATTTCAATGTTAAGATTCTCCCTGCCCACCCATCCCCTTCTCTCTGTCCACCCTCCCCTCTTTCTCTCAGCCATATACATATTAGTAGTTGAACCCAGGTCCTTCTCTAAGAGCAGCAAGTGCTCTTAATTACTTAGCTCTTTTTCTTTAGGCCTCTAGGTTAACTTTTGACTAGGCATTTCTAAGTACTGTATTCTTGAAATCCCAAGTCAATATGGTTTTGGGTCTGACTTTGGCCTTAATTCCAGTTCTATTGACTTTGAATGACTGATAACAGTGGTACATTGACAGTAAACTGTTCAGCTGAAATGGTCCTTAGAAACTAACCCTGCCATCATAAAGTTAAAATATATACAAAAACTGACCAAAGTCTTCATCCTTAGACACTATTTTCTCTTTAGAAGCATTGTCTTCCATCTCGACATCCTCTGTCTTCATGGTCTTTGTTGTTCCTGAAATAGGTTCCAAGAGGATCATGAGATTTACCAGAAATAGAGCTTTAGGAATGGTTAGAACGGGGCCAGAATTGTTCTTTTGTGATTCTATCACTATCTGGGTGTAGTGCTGAATTAGTTAAACTGCTTTGGCTCCTGGATGGTTGCATGTACCTGCCCAAGTGGTTTGAATTTACAAATGAAGGACACACACACACACACATTTTGATATGCCTTGATTAACTTAATAGCTGGCAACTTCTAAACCTCCCTGGCTAGCACACACTCCCTTCCAGTATTCCTGAGTTAACATCTTAAAATCTATATTTCACCTCTGCTATCCCAGACCCAATTTGGGGAATGGCCCCCAGGGCCACTTTTCCAGAATCTTACATGTTGGTGGCCCTTTAAGTCTGTTCTCCTTGCTCCCCTGTCAGGCTGATTCTCCTCTTCCTTTCCCTCTCTGTTCTTTGATCTAAATGTCCTACCTCCATCTCCCTGCCCAGCCATTGGTTGTACAATTCTTTATTACTAGTTGAAGCCAGCTGGGGGCATTAGACCCTCAGTGTTTGGAAGTGCAGCTTTTGGGTGACAAATTAAGAAAAAGCATTAGAACCAATTCTCAACATCTGCATTTAATAAAACTAGAGCCAAGAGCTTTAAAAGCTGTACAAGGTTAGCTGAAGAAGAATGTGGTACAAACACTAGGCTGAACTTTTGCCCCCCTCGCTGCTCTAACATCAGGTACAAAATCTCTGTGTAATAGAATCAATAAAGAAAATCAAACTGAGGGAAATCTTGAAGTGCAAAATTTAGGAACTCAAAACAGACATTAGAGGAAAGCCTCACCAACAGAATAAGAGATGGAAGACAGAATTTCAGGCATTCAAGACATGGTAGAAGAAATGAATACTTTGGTCAAAGAAAATGTTAAATCTAAAAAAATTCTGGTGTGCTATCCTGAAATCAGGGACACTGTGGAAATACCAAATCTAAGGATAACATGAATAGAGGAAAGAGAAGAAACCCAAATCAAAAACACAGAAAATATTTTCAAAAAAATTAAATCCTAAATAAAAATTTACTAACATCTATCAAGTACAAGAAGCATATAGAACACTAAACAGACTGTAAAAAAAAAAAGACCTTTCAGCACATATTAAAATGTTAAATGTACAGAATAAAGGATATTAAAAGCTTAAAGGCAAAAAGACCAAGTAACATAAAGGCAGACCTATTAGAAATACACCTGACTTCTCAATGGAGACTTTAAAATCTGTAAGTACCTGAACACATATTCTACAGACTCTCAGAGACCAAAGACGTAAGACACAGAGACAGAGAGACCTATGCCTAAACACACACACACACACACACACACACACACACACACACACACAAACACACACACACAGAGACAGACAGAGAGAGACAGACAGAGAGACAGAGACCCACCCTCAGACACACAGATCCCTTCACAGACATAGACCCCCCTCACTCCCAGACACAGAGAGAGACAAAGACAGAGACCCACTTCTAGACACAGACAAAGACAGAGACCCACCCCCAGATACAGAGACAAAGACAGAGACCCACCCCCAGACACAGATGACAGAGACCAGCCCCAGAGAGAGAGAGAGACAAAGACCCACCCCCAGAGA